>NW_028288761.1:3055000-3360500 GCF_059628265.1 Tinamus guttatus | reverse complement strand
ATAAAAACTACCCCATTAGGCAAAGCTGAAGTCCCTGTCTGCTGCCGTGTTTACAGCTGGATTAGCAACACCTAACAAAAATTAGCTCACATAGCGTGGAAATAAAATGGCATAAAATGAATACAATCCTTCTCGGGTTTCAGGAGAGCAAGCGCTGAGCGGACTCTCCGGGAGCGAGCAGGGCTGGGGCAAGCCGGCACCTGCAATAACATCTTTCTAGTCACTGGGCTGATGGCAGCTATTGCAGGAACAGAAAAGGAAATGAGTAATAATGGCGCGGGGAGCAGCAAAGTGGATGGGAGGGCTCAGCCAGAGGGTGCGATTCCTGCCTTGAAGGAAAGAGATGGAGGGTTTTTTTTGCTTGATTCCTGTTTTTTCTGATTTTTTTTGTTTATTTGTTTAAAGAATTGCATCAGCAAGTTATTTTAGAAAAGAAAATCCCTTTTTATGTTTCAGCAGGTTTGATTATCTCCTCAGGCCAGAGCTAAGGGGTTGTGGTGCGTTTTGATCCCCTCGCATGGGGCTCCCCACTAATGCGGACGCTTTCTGGGTCCACAGTGCAGGGAGGCACCGCACTTGGCCCTCAAAGATCAGAAAGGTTTTTGAGCTGACGTTAGCTCTGATGCACAAAGGAAAGCGTACAGGAGGGTAACTGAAGTGTAAGAGCAAGGCTGGGTTTGCCTTTAATGGCTTGCAGCTGCAAATATTTCTCTGTCTTCCCTAGCCCGCTTCTCAGCCCGTAAGCTGCCTGGCTGTGCTTCTCATCCTGGCCAATTAGATTCCCATGTGTGCTGCAGGAGTGAAAATATAGAAAGTGAATAATCCTCCAGTTCTGCTGCTCACCACGAAGGCCTTTGAACCGCTCGGCGCGGTGGCCCTGCTCTGCCGGAGACCGTGTCGCCTCTCCCTCACTGAAGACCAACCGTAGCCTCCAGTAAAGCTGCCTGGGCACCACCACAGTTCATCTTCAGGCCTTTCTGATCAAAGCAGGGGCTTCCCCCTCACCTCTTTTGCTGAGTTTTACAGACATTTTTGCTTTCTGGTGCTGGCGTTCTGCCAGACCTTCCTCTCTCAAATCAAAAGGGGAGCCCACTAACACAGGCCTGTGTAATAGCACACATTGGGTTGTTTCCTCCAAGGTGCCCTGGGATTTTAGTAAATGTGGGGCATGGGGAGCTTGTCAGTCCCCAGAAGTGGGGAGACAAAGCTGGGAAAGGAGCTGGCAGAAACCTTGGCGCGGCGAAGTACAGCCCTCGGCCCCGCTCCAGCTCCAGCATCAGGGACCTGTAGGGAAACACCAGCCCATGTGATTCCTGGGAAACCCAAACACAGGTTCAGGTCCTGGTGTCCCCTGCATGGAGCTTCCTGCAGCCCCAAGGAGCTCACTCTGGAGAACCTGGTGCAAATCCGAGGCAGGGACAAGGCCGGGGAGCTGCAGCATCTTTCCTACAACACTCCCGGCCAGCCAGGAGCGCGGAGATGAGCTGGGCTTGGCCCATGTGCAGCCCCTGAACAAGCCTCCTGCTGCGGGGAAGGAGATGACTGGTCCCTGTGGCCCGTGGCTCTGACTCTCTCGGGGCAGCCCTGTCCTCGCCCCGGCGGGCGAGCGGGCGGCAGCCTCTCAGCACCATGGGCTTGGGAAATGCCAGGCACACCCCTGCACCGGCAGCAGCAGCGAAGCTAGCGGGGACCACCAGCCACGAGATTCCCAAGCCCTGGGGGCTGCGCCTGTGCCCGGCTCGTCTCCAGCAGGCAGTTCCTTTCCAGGCATGAGCTGATGCCCCAACAGCAGCGAGCAGCTGGCACGGGGAGCAAAGGGGCAGCAAGGGGGCTAGCGGTGGGGCAGCAAGGGGGCGAGCAGAGCAAACCCTAGCCTGGGCCAAGCTGCAAAACACACCAAGTCGTGAGACCCAGAGCCAGGCAGCCCCTGCATGGCTCCCTGCCTCCACCCAAGCTGGGTGCCACAGTGGGGAGGTTCTGTGTTGGTATTCGAGATTGAGCTGCCGCTCTCTGGCAAGGTGAGCGCTGCAGGGAGCGGATGGGACCTGCCCTGCTCGTCCAAGAGCCTCTCTGCTGCCTCGTGCTAAGCGCTGGGAATGCCTCTGCAGCGTTTTGGATGGGTCTGTAATGAGGCCAGCCTAAATGTGCCAGCATTGTTTGCGCTGGACAATTAAAAACTCCCCCTTGCCACATTAACAGCCGCTCGGTCCTGGAAGCTGTGCGGGGACAGCAGGGCGAACGGGAGCCACAAAGCCCGCCTTTTGTTCCCTGCTCCTTTGAACCTCCTCAAAGCCCCTGTTTCAAGGGGTGTCCTTTGTTTTCCTTTCAGCAGCCGGACCCGGAGCCGCCGTTGTTTAGCAACACAGAAATGTGACCTTAATTGACTCTGCTCCCCGGCGCACTGCGTAAATCACTTCTGGCTCGGCGGGAAGTTCGGCAGCGGAGACCCAAGCTCCGGAGGATGGGATGGATGCGGTGTGAAGAGGACAGCACCGTGGGATACAGCCTCCCTCGTGTCGGACCCCAGGCAGTCACTGGCTGAAATGGAGGGGGAGACTATGCCCCGAATTTGTGTAGGATACTGAGGCATTCCTCTTCGGGGTGGAGTGGTTTTCCAAAGCCCCCGCTCCCCATGGACACGGACCTCTTCCTGCGCCACAAGGAAGCAGGGCAAACTGTTCCTCTCCGCTCACCAAAACTCCTTCGCAGCAGGGGCCTCCTGCTTATGTTTAGAGTCTCTTCACCCGCCTTCCCCGGGATGCACGGGGTTAAAGTTTATAGCGAGATAAATTAAACGTGATGAAAATGTAACAAATCCTCCTGCGAGTGCCTGACACGCACTTGGGCAGACAACTCATTTGTACGATACCAGGGGGCTGTTACATTAAAAGATATAATTTGTGGTCTCCCGAGGAGAGGTTAAGGGCCGGGAGCACGGCTCCCTTTGAGCTGCCTCTGTGCCTGCGCCCCGGCCTTAATCAAGTTCTCGTGTCACCCCGCGCCTCACGGGCCTCTCAATGAGGCCAAATTTGCAGACAAATTTCTAGCAGCAGGAGCAGACGCCCTGCTGCACAGTGGGATAAGGGAGACCTGCAGCCTTGACACAATCGATAATTCACATTTTGAGAGTCGCTCATACGGCACAGCGACTAATAACAAAAAAAAAGCAGTTTGTTTAAGGAGCAATTTGGCTCCCCATTTAAGGGAGAACCTTGTTTGCCGTGGCTGCTTTGCAATTCAGGAACACGAGATGCATCTTCCAAGGCTGGAGCATCTCAGAGCAGGTCCAGCTGCTCTCCCTTATGGAGCCGAGCAGGAAGAATAGACGTGAGCTCCTCTGAGGGGATTTCTGTAAAAAACACATGTGCCAAGGGCTCAGGCATGGTGAGAGTGATGCACAGGGGAGCTACAGCAGCAAAATTTGGGACCCTGATCCAGGAATAAGGCTGAGCAACCAGAGACACGCACTGCTGGTGGCCCAGAGAAGATCTCTTGACCCCGGACACCCCCATAGCAAAGATTCAGTCATAAAGTTGTGGCCAAAAGTAGTTATTTGGAGGCTTTTCATGTTGTTTCCAGCGCTTGCAACCATGGGTTCTGCAGCTTCTCCCTGTCAGCAAGAGAACTTGAGCCATAATTTCATCAAGACCACACCGTGCACAAAGTGGGTCTCTTGTAGGCCCCTGACCATGCCATGTTATTAAAACCACTGGAAAGGTTTCCCTTCCTTTCCCTTCAAAGGGAAGGCCTGAGAGCTGCACACCTGTATAAGGAGAATTACATATTCCCTTCCTTTTGCACTTTTTGATAGAACTTGGAAGGAAACCACCCCTAGAAAGCTGAGTTATTCCAGACTGTCACCAAAAGTTCCATGTGTCTTATATTGAGATAAAATACACTGTTTCAGTTGATGATCAAGTGGAAAATAGCAGAGCCCATGAGAGATGTGCAGATAGCCCAGGTGAACATGGTCTTGTTTTGTGCCTCCCCTGCTGGAATTAATCACCCAGAGTGCTAGAAATGGGCAGCAATTGGCCCCTGTGTGCTTTTCCCTGCTAGATTAAAGAGCTCTTAAGTACCTGGCCTGTTATTTCTGCCAAGGCACTTAAGCACCGAGGTCCTTGTGACTGTAATCAAGCTGCCTCTTGATCCTCTTCCTGATAAACTAACTGCGGGGAGTGCCTTGCCTCTCTCCAAGGGCAGCCTCCTCAGCCCCTGCACCCGTCTCGCAGTGCTCCGCACCTTGTGTTGGTGCACCAAGCACCAACAGCGCTCAACCTCCCTGCAGGAGGCAGGGGCAGTGTGGTCAGGACAGACACCTCTGGAAGGAAGGGAATCTCCAAGCAGTAGGCAAGGGATTTGAAGGCCGGCACTTACCTTGGCACTATGTCCAGCTGTTGACTGCCAAGCCCAGCTCCGGGCACCCAGAGGCCCCCAAAAGGCTCCAGCCCTGACCGCTGCCCTCTCCCTACCACAGCATTTAGTGGCCTACACAAGGCAGGCTGGAGAGGGGCAAGTGGGGAGGCCACAATGCAGCAAGGAAGACACCTGGGTGCTTGGCCAGGGTGTCATCCAAAGAAGCTCAGCCCTTTGCTTAGTGCAAGTAGCATCCACGGTCTTTACTGGCTCCTAAGCTGCTGCACAGACCGAAGTGCCAGATGGTCCAAATCACCACTGTGTTTATAAAAATAAAATGACACTCCAGTACTTAATCAAAGTAATCATTGATGTCTTTCTTTTGACCCAAATAAAATGCTTTGCAGGTGTTTCACAGACTGGTGCTAGTCCTTATTAACAAGTGCTTCCTGCACTGCAGGGAGAGTCCCCAGGTCTCCACTCCCTGCCCACGGCTGGCCCTGTTACCCAGTGCGTGCTCACTGCCTGGGCAGGAAAGTGGCATTTTCTGGACTCAGGTCACTGCACTCCAGCAAAGAGGCTTTCCGCTGAGCGGCGAGTGGCACGTCCTGCCACCGGTGCCTCCTGAAAGGAGCCTTCCGCCACAGCCCCGGCCCATTGTGCGCCGCGGATAATTGGAGGGACAAGTGCAGCGAGGGTATAATGAATTCCCCAGCCATTCAGCCGGGGCTGGGAGGCAGAAAGCTTGCTGCTAAGTGCTCATGTGCTGAGGCTGCTGCTTTCATTCTGTGGCCAGAGGGAGGTCTCGGGGGGCAGCCCTCTATTGAAGGTTCTCTGGGGTTGAAACAACACTCGGACTCCAAATTTTTTCCCTTTCCACGTCGAGGTGCTGACAAATACAGCTGTGCACAGCTTTCCCCCAGGGGTTCACAGCACCTGGGTCCAGCACAGGACCGTGGCCAGGCGCTGGTTGCTCAGGCCACTCGAGCAGCGGCAGGTCCCTCATCTGCCCTAACCTATGTGCTATGTGTCCCCCTGGCCCCAAGGCTGTGCTCTGACCCCTCCTCTCGCAGCACCAGTTTAGAGCTGGGAAAGACACAGAGTGATGGAGTAGGGGGTGCAGAGCAGGAGCGATGGGGAGCCCGGCTGTGCTGTCCTGATGTTCCTCAGCCATGCGCAGGCTCCCTGAGCATCTGTGTGGTCCGGGCTGCGAGCAGCCGAAGCCCCGTGGCTGGCAGCTCCTCCCTGCTCTCCCACGCCGTCCCGCTGGGAGCCTGCACTCTCCAGACATCTTGTATCATTTTGCTCAGCCCTTCGGCAGCTGCTGCCGAGTGCGCTGTGCTGCACTGTACACACGGGTGAGATTTTTGCCCTCAGAAGTAGCTAAGCCTACATACCCTTTCAGCACCATCTAGCAGAGCCAGGACACTCAGATCAGGAGCCACGTTGGCTCAGGTGCCTGTAGCCTGAATTCACAGTGATTTTTTTCTGCCAGTTTGCCCAAGCTGCAGTGGGAAGCAGTGCCAGGAGAGGTGGGTGCCCACACTGGGGTCCCTCTGCTCCTGGCAACCTCCCACAAACGAAGACCCAGACAAGATCCTGGGGGGGTCAAAGACAGTCAAGAGTCCTGTTCCTTTCCATAGCACCAGGAGGTGTGTGCAAAGAGGCAGAGATCTCTCCTGGTACAGGAACACACCGGGGAGGAGTGGTGGTGATAGCACATAGCTATTGGAGTGGCTCCTGCCCTGAAGTGCCCTGACTGAAGCAGGACTGAGTGTGCAGGACTGCTAGCAAGAGACAGGTGGATTTGATGTGAGTCTGGGGCCGGGCAGCCCAGGTCTGCTCTCTGCCTCCCTTGTTCAGAAAGACCTCTCTCTGGAGCAGCATTGGTGTCTGTATGGGCAGTGGGATCATCCCAGATCCCTCAGCAGGAGTGCTGCCTGCTCCCCTGCAAGGGATTGCACCCTGATGTAGGAAGATACACGCACCCACAGCACTTCTCCCAGTGGTTGGCCCTGCCTGAGGTTGCGGGCAGACGAGCCCTGGGCGGCAGGGGAGCTTGTGCACTGCTGTGGCTCGAAACAGCACTCAGTGGCCTGGTAGTGCTTAATCCCACATGTGGTTACGCAGCGCCCCACGGCATCTCCTGGCTGTTGCATAGAGTCAAGGAGAAAGGATCCTGCAGCAGCAGCAGCATCTTCTAGCAGTGATGGAAGGGAAAGAAAAGTGCTCGTGAGTGAGCCGAGGACTCACAGCTTGGGTGTGCTGCACGTGGGGAGCACTCTTAACTGCAAACCAGCACCAGTCTAGTGAGATGCCTGCGAAGCAACAACCATCAGGAAGACAAGTGGGGGTGGAGGAAGCAGGGCCAAGGCCAGGTCAGCCTGGTCACCAGAACAAGTACTTTGCAGGAGGGAGAGTCTGCTCACCTCACGTACATAGTTTTTAAGTTCAGACACAAAGCAAAGCAAAGGCACAAGTGACTCGCTCCCCTTGTCCTTCAGGATGACATGGTTTGAAACCTTGGAAGGGGATTTAGGGCTTTTGTCCCCAACTCGGCAAACTGGGCGGCCACACAATCAGCAAGCCACTGACAATTACAGACATTGCAATTTTCTGCATCAGTGCCATAAACAAACAGGCAGCAGCGGGGCAGGGAAGCCAAGAGCAGGAGCACCCTGAATAGAAAGGGAAGACAAACAAGACTTTGTCCTGAGATTTAGACCAGGCCTCAGGCATCACCAGGGCTAAACATGCTGCCCCGCTGCCCCGCGCACAGTGCTCAGACCAAGGCTCTCGTAATACCTTGGCTTAGTGAAGCTTAGCGGACTGTAACAGGCCCAAACAAGAGCCTTCCTGACCTCCTCTGGAAATGACTCCAGCTAGCAATAAACTGACTCCTGTGTACTTTGGGAAGGGGGTGGTCTCGGGGCCTTTGGAGGACATGGAGACACACAGGAGAGACAACAGGGACTTGCGAAACATGGCCTGGAACGGTGCTGGTGGGCCCGTGTTGCACAGAGGCAGCTGGGCCTCTGCTCCGTGCTGGCCAGGCCTGCAGACCTCGCTGCCCCGTGCTGTTGCTGCGGTGGATGGTTAACCAGCCCTGTCTCTGTCTGGAGGCGCGAGGGCTGCTGCGGGCTTCTCCTCCAGACTAGCAAACAGTGTGCGATAAGGCCGCCTCATGCCGTGCAGAAGGTCTCCCGCCAGCGCGGCAGCACATGAGGAGGCCGCGCTATCTCTGCCTGTGGGCCTCGGGGCTTGTGGCCAGCCAGCAGGGCCAGGCGAGCTGGGGATGTGGATAAGCTAGTCTTCGTGCCACTCCTTGGGGTAGGACCACCTCACATACGCTCACTTGGGCCAGGGACACACGACTAGGGCGAGGGCTGCGCTGCTCTGGCAGGTGCCTTGAATGTTATGGAAGAGGAGTAAGGCAAGAGACCGGATGAGCTGAAGAGAGCCAGGGCTCCCTCCCCGAGGCTGGAGCACGTGGTGGCCTTCACTGGTCGCTTCCTCACCACAAGGCTGGCTGAACACACACAGCGCAGAGTGGCCTGCCCAGGAGCTGGGGGCTCTTCCAGGCCATTGAGAGGAACTTCGGTATATTCCTGAAAACAGCAAGAATATATATGGCTGGAGCTGTGCTCAGGTGGCGGCTGGGCTGATGCCGGTGAGGTTCCTCTGCCTTGTCAAGTGCACGCTAACCTAGGAAAGGGCTAACTTAGAAAAGAGCTGGGTCAGGGCAGTAGCAATGCCTCCTGGTGACGTGTCCAGCAGCATGGTGAAGATGTGTAGTCATCATGCTCCGGGGGTGGTTAAGTGCTTTGCCCATGGTTTCATGTCAAGCAGATCCCCATGCTGAGAAGCACAGCTAGTGCTGCTCTGCCCAGCCAGGCACAGCCACCCTGCACCCCACAAGGCAGTGGTAACTTCCCAGCACAGTTTCCTGGACTGGGTTGCTCTGGTGCTCCTAGAAGAAAGAGACAATGGCTATCCAGCAGGTCCAAGGACGCTTCAGCCCAGGATCACAGGCAGAGCCAGAGGCACGAGGCTGCTGAGCTTCCCGGGCCCCCTGGGTCTGCCGGGATGTGAGGCTACCCACAGAGCCAGCCTCAGCCCCAGCCTGCCCTCGCTCGCAGCTGAGCGCTGCGGGAAGCCAGCGAGCGCCAGTGCTGTCTGCAAGCACAAACAGCTGCTTGGAGTCTGCTCAAAAACACCATCCCAGGCTGTTCAGCTGCCAACCCCTCTATTTCACAGTGTAGTAAATGCTAAAGACTAGCTAAAACAAAGTTGTCCTATGGGAAGGAAAGCGTGGAGCTCCTCTCTGTGGAATGAGCCACGTTCACCCCACAGCAAGGAGCAAGGGTTGGCTAAGGGAGAAGGGAATCATCTGTGCTAGGAGACCACCAGCTCCCCACCATGACACCCTTGTGGGACTGTCAGCACCTGGCCCTTCCAGTGCCCGCAGAGATGAGTGTATGGGGCAAGGTCTCCAGATGACCTGTGCTGGTGCCGAACATAGCACCAGTGAGAGATTGAGAACGTGGAAGGGTTTGTCCTGGTGCAATGTCATCCTAAAGCCCCCCCACCCCCATCCCCTTCTTGGCTCATATCCTCTCCTAGAACCCACTGGGATGCGCTCTCAGGTTGCCCTCCCCATAGGCATGGGCACATGCCCCGGCCTGAGCTAAGCAGTTAAGCAAAACTGCCTAGGAACGAGCTCTGCGGCAGAGCCTGGAAGCTGGGTCCCATCATTTGGGGCAGAGCTACTCTGGTTTGCACCACTAAGAAACCTGGTCCAGTCGGTTCCCTCTTTGGAAGGAGAGCTGTGAAGGACATGTGGGTCCCCAGTGCATAGCAGGGATGGATACCACACCAGACGCTCCATTTCACACTACCCACTCAGCAATTGCTCTTCATTTACACGCCATAACTGAGCTGCTGTGTGGAATGGGCCATGTGCTCTCCTCCTGCCCATAAAAATGGATTAATTTCAATGCCAGAGACAAATTCACGTTATCTTCCAGGGCCTGGAGATGAGCATATTGCTGGTGGACATGGGGATGTGGCTAAATATGATGCCAGAGCGGCAAAAAAAGCCATGTGTGCAGTGTCTGGTGGGATCAGACCTTGCTAGTCACCAGTCTTAGTAAGGATGCTGCTAGACGGTGGTGGGCTCAGGCCAAAGCAGCCTCCCCAGTCTGGCAAACACACTCTGAGTGTCAGCACCACCAAGGGAGATGTGTGCTTTATCTGGGCCTAGGATGCAGCAGGGCTGCTGGAGGGAGTGCTGGGCGAGAGATGCAGCTGCAAGATTCAGTGTGTGTCTCCACATCCTGCTCCCTCTCTTGGTACAAACACTGTCCAGATTTCCAACGTCAGAGAGAGAAAGACATCAGCCAGATTGCTCTACAGTTTCAAGAACTCATAATGTTTTCCAGAGAGCAGGACGGCAGTCCATCTTTTGTAGCAGCAAAAGGCATTACACTTCAGGAAGGACTGCCTCAGCATACTGCAACACAGGAGAGAGAAAAAAAGCCGAGAAAAAAAGCCAAGAAAAAGCAGGGCATCCTCAGAGGGGCTATTGAGAGCAAGGCACGGAGCACCCCGGTGTGTCCACACGCAGAGTACTGCATGCTGTAGGTGGTGGCTGTGTGCACGTGGGCTTAGCCTCCCCACGCGGTCCTTGAGCAGGTCCCCTGTGCAGGGGGCTGCATGAAGGCAGAGCTAGAGCAGGATGGGCCTGGTGCTCTCCTTTTGCAGCAGGTCCCAGCTGAATCCAGCTCAGAGATGGGCAAAGGGACAGGGATGGGATTTTTGGACATAGTCCTGACTGGTCTGGCCCTCTACTCCTGCTTTTAGGAGGCCTTCATTTTGGGAGACAGAAAGTGGCCTTGAAAGTCAGCGCACTGCCCGTTTTTAGCCCCAATTCCCCCTCACGCTTGGCCTTTGGAGCAAAGCATCCCTCAGGCCAGCCTGTAACAGGAGCGGGCAGGCACATGGTGGGGGGCCTCTAGCATGGGGTCTGCAAACGCTGGAACGCATTTGGGCAGAGCACGGTCTCTGCAACTCATCTCCACTCTGGCACAGCTCCCTGCATCCCACACTGGGAGCCTTCCTCCTCTACACACACCCTGTCCTCCTCCTCGGCAGACATGTCCCTTGCAGGGAGGCACGTCCGCAGCACTTCCAGGCCAGCACAGCTGACACCCCAGGGTGGCACAGTCCCTGCGTGGGGGCACAGGCCCAGGCCCAGCGGAGGCCGTGCTGGAGGGATGGGGAGAGGTGCTGGCTGTGCTGCGCCATGGGTGCTTGCTCTCTTCTGGTCCCAAGGCGCAGCCTGGGGCTCTTATCTCCCCAGGCAGTTAAGAGCTAATGTCCCAACAGTTGTGCTGAGCTGGCTTTGCTGGCAATAAATCCAGGCTGGAAAGAGCTTCCCAATCATTAAAGATTACAGGTAGTCCCACCTCTGCGGCTGTCCTTCGGGAACAGCACTCTGCCCTGAGCTGCCTCCTCCTCCAGCCCTGGCCCAAAACCCTTAGGAACATGGTGCAGGCAAGTGCTGGGGCACAGACCCCCGAGCACTGTTGCAGGGAGAGCCGGCACCCTGGGAAACGCCATGGGCAGGGGCAGCTCCCCTAAGTAACCCCCACAAGTGTCTCCCACAAGGGTGTGCTTGGGCCCCAAGGTCAGAAGGAGCCCAAGCACCTCTGAGCCTGCATGCGAGTGCTCTGCCCCACCATCCTCCCCGCTGCAAGAGGCAGGCTGAGCCCTGGGATGAGGCTCTGAGGACTTCACCCAAGGCTCTTACAGAGCTACTGCCCCCGTGTACATGACGACCCTGCAGGAGCTGGGAGCAGGCTCCATTCGAGAAAAACAGCGCCCCAGGGCAGAGAGAAAGTGAGGAGTACTCATTGCTACACTGGGCAGTGCAGAGCCATGCCATGATCATGCTGCTCACTGTCCTTGCAGGAATTACTCGTCCTGCAAAGGCACTGGGGATGGGGAGAGGCGCCCAGCACTTCCCAGCTGCGAGGCTTCCCGGCGCACCCCGCCTCAGCTGGGAACACTGTCCCAAACACCAGCTGATGGCGTGGCCGGCCACAAATGTTTAATGAAATGGAGCAGAGTCATTTGTCTGGGCTGACCCCATCAGGAAGTCTGCGCTGCGCAAAACAAACCAGGCTTTTGTTTGACTTGTTTTAAGTAAAACACATGTCACCCCTGTAAATCACAGGTCCCCTTCCCCACCCTGCCCCGAGGGCAGCAGCAGGGCAGGGGACGGTGCTGGCCTTGAGGCGCTGGCGCAAGCTGGAGAAGCCAGCTCCCAGGTCACTGCGGGGGCCTGCAGGAGCACGCGGGGCAGCGCTGGCGCCCGCAGTGAGACCCGAGGCACTGGCCCAGGCAAGGTCTGCTCCGTCGGGACGGCAGCCATCCCCAGGGAGCCTCTCACCGGCCAGAGCAGCACGTCCCGGGCTGAAGGTCGCCCAGGCCCCCCCGCACCGTGGTGCGCTCCTTGCTCCCCGCCACAAAGCTTGGCCAGGCCCCGCAGCCGCCGGGCTGCTTTTGCATCAGCCCAAGGTTCCCATGGGATTTAAAGCCTGGATCCCAGCCCAAGGCCGGCAGGCGGCTGGCCGGCGCTCACTGTCCCCTGGCACGGGGAGCGGTAGGACGAGGGAATGGGACGTGCAGCATGGGGCAGGAGGCGGCTGTGCCGCGGCGCGCCAAGTGCCCCCGGGGGCGGCCGCGCGGCCGGCGGGCTCGCGCGGGGCCATGCGCCGGGGCAGCGCGCGGCCGGCGGCAGGCCGGCCCTCGAGCACTGCCGGCTGCCTGTCAGCAGGGGCCGAAGTGCGCTCGTGTGGCGGAGGCGCGCGCGCCGCCGCGCTCGCTCGCCGCGCCGCCTGGCAGCCTGCCACCGCACAAGGGGTTCGCTCCTTTCTCACGACCTCTCAGGTTCCTGAGCTCATCTGGGAGCTATTCATTTCCTGCCAGAAAACAGCCTTGCCTGCTAAAAAAACCACCTTGGCCGCAGAGCAGCCCAGGGCTTGGTACGAGAGCTCGCTCGGCTTAAATCATAAAGCTCCGGCTGTCTGATGGGAATCAAAGGCAGCACAGAGGCAGGGGGAGCGCCGGGGCCCGTGCCATATGGTAGCACTTAAGAGCCAAGGAGGAAGCAAGGAGGGGTTTGCACCGTGCGCAAGGAGTGTGGGAAAAGTTAATTGACTTTAATGACAGGTTTCCCGGGATGGTGGCGGCAGCCGATAGAAGCGAGCTGCTGAGATGCAAGTGACAAAGAGGGGAAATAAATCCTGCAACAGGTCATGGATCAGCACACCGTGAGGTGCATTACGCGCTGCTTAGAGACGCTCAGCTCTGCTCGCCCGTGTAGGTAGAGGGCGGCGGAGTGGGCCCTTCCCCACAGACCCCAGCACTCCGTGGGCCAGCACGCAGGTGCTGCACAGCTTCCGTGCACAGCCCGCGCTGTGGTGGGCAGGTAGGGATGGAGCATGTCTACCCCCTTCCAAGCTGCCTGCCCTGGCTCAGCACTTTTAACGCAGCCCAGCCATCTCTGGGCTGCAAATGCATGTAACAGATCTCCACAAATTGCTTAGGAGCTTGAGTGCACTCCAGTCCTTCCTGGAGCAGTTCTCTGCCGAGACACAAACACACGGGCCATCACATTCTCCAGAACAGCTGTGCCCAGGGCCCTCCCAGTCCTGAGTGCAACTGGGGAGCCCAGCTTGTTTCCCAACCGGCTCCACACCTACCCTTGGGCGCACAGCCTCAGATAGGGTCACAGCACCAGGAAGGCTGAGGTCTGGCCAGCTGTGCACAGGATGGCTTTATTCTGCGGGGTTTTCACTCAGTGCTCCTCGGCCGTTCCACTTGTTATTTGCAAAAGGGGCTTTTGCGAGGAGGTTTGCTGCTGCCCTGAGTGCCACTCCACATCCAACCATCAGGCACATCATGTACCTCCTGCCTCCTTCCTCATCTGCTGTTCATGAGGGTGCATAGGTGCTCTGGAGACCCCCATGAAAATAATCCTGCTTTTTCATTCAGAAAGTAGAAGCCACAAACCAACCACCTCACCCCAACCCACCCCAAGCACCTGGTGCTTACACTGGGCAGTCCCTGATCCCTCCCTGGCAATCAGTCTCACCCCATGGCATCAGGTTGAACAAGTCCAAGGCTCTTGCTGCTCCCAAAGGACAACTCCTGAATGTAATAGGCTGCAGATGCACAGTCTACATCTGTCATCCAAATTCAGTCCCAGGCTAAGTGAACTGCTGTCAAGAGCACCACTCCTGGGAAAAGCTCTGTTCCCCTCAAGTCTCACAAACTCAACTAGTTCTTTCACACTGACATGCTGCAGGATAGCATAAATCCAAAAAGCTTCAGAGAAACTGGTCCAAGCACAGCATATCTGCTTTTACTAATCCCCTTGAACTTCATTAGCAAATATGTTTGTCTTGTCCTTTGCTCCTGGATCTGTATGCATTTCCTATTAAACTAGTAAAAGTTTGTTCCTCCCCCCCACCCTTAAATATACTTTCCAAGCCAACTGGTTCAACAGAAGAGGAGTATCCTGGTAAGTTGGAACAGCCTCAGTTCTTACAGGTGATACATTACTGGGTTTGCATCAGGTCCAGGCAAGCTGTCAAGAGGCAGGAGCTGCTGTGATGCGATTCCCAGACAGGTCTTGTGAGCTTTTCTCTAAAAAATAAAGTGAGCTCAAACCTACCCTCATTACTTCCAGCATAAGGCAGTGCAGAAAGGAGACACTCCACTTGGCAGAGGGGACACAGACTTAGCCCATATTCCTGCATCTCTGTTCTGAGGCAACAGAACAAACATTCCCAAGCCTGGCGCACAAAGCCTAGCACTAGATGCCACTGTGGGGTGGCAGAACGAACAAGCCAGCAGAGGCATGAAGACACCAGCAAAAAGGGGAGAGCTGCATCACCAGGGCCATCACAGCCCCATGTCCAGGAAGGGCTCTCTGGAGACTGCATCTTCCTCTGCAGGCTCTTTTGCAAGGGAACTATCACCTCTGCATGGCTGCTTCCTTAGGAAGCCCTGTAGAGCTAGATTCCTGGACATATCCAACTCTCCCTCCTCCTGGAAAAAAGCTACTTCAAGAAGCATTTTTCCAAACAGGAAGCTGGTATATGCAGAGAGGAAAAAGGGGGAAGCTGGGGGTTGATCTAACCCCAACAGGTTTGATCTGTCTGGTCTCACACTTTCCAGCTTTCAATTCCCCAACACCTGGATACACTCAAACACCTGGCAGATCCAGACAAAATCCAACAAGCTTTTGTGGTGGGATTTGGAAGGAATTCCCAATGGATTCCAGCACAGTTTAAAGCTGTCCATTTTGAGTTAGGACTTGCTAAGAAGGGTGATGTGAGCTGAAACTCGAGACTACCACTCACCTCTATCTAGTGCTAGCATCTTGCCTGGAAATGGGGCATGACCAAGTCAAAGGGGTCAGTTGCTGCTTGCGGTTATAAAGGGAGATAGTCCACACAGCCCCACGTTACTCCCTCAGACACATGTTTTCCATATTAAAGCAGAGGAAATGCCCAACTCTATCAAAAACACATGCAGAGCATTAATCATCAAGCACTGCCTGACTTGTGTTCTGGGCTGAGACAGCTCCTCACTTTTAAGTCCAGGTGGAGGTGGTACCCAGCAGTGTGCAAGTGCTTGCTGCAGCCTGTCAGCCAGGAGACAGAAACACTTGCATCAGATTTGTCTTGCAGAGAGCCACTATTTCTGTAACATGAGAAGCTGGCAGGCACCCTCCTGTAAATCAACTGACTGAAGTCACTCACAGTTTGCACCATTGCCTGGAAAATGGCCCCTCTGGTTCCAGGGCAGGAGGCTCATGCAGGCGGTTTAAACTTGGAGCTGGGATGTTAGGCTCTATGCTGGATCCATCTCATTTTACCTGGGCTGTGGCAGTCAGCCCTAGGAAGGGGAGCCCAGGGAGCCAGAAGCAGAGAGGTCTCCCTCAGCATATTCACGAGTTCTGTAAACACAAGCCCTTTTAGATAATTCTGATCTCTTTAACTGCACTTGCAAGGAAGCAGCAACTACATCTCCAAGGGGCAGGGAGAGGGACCAGACGATTTTACATGAGAAAATATTGGGAAGAAAGAGGGTCTAAGCAGCAGCTCCAGTCTGGAGAGCAAAAGGCAGCAGCCCTGGAGCAGATGCAAAGCAGCACAGTCCACAGCTGTCCAGGAGCAAGCCAGGAGCTGGGATCCCTCCTATGCACATAGGCCAATACTCCAACTTATCTCCAAAGACCTTCCAAAATGGAAGGGATGCTTTTATTTTTAAGAGCATTCAAAAAAACCCCGATCTTTGGTGTCACATAAGGAAGGAGAACAAGGGGAAGAAAAGATAGATCTCGTGTAAAACACGAAACGCTGTCAAGGGAGTGCTATGGTACAAAGGCACAATCCAATATGAACATATAACCTATGTACAGCCGTGCCAGCAGCACGGGGTGCAGTGCTCAGTCCAATCCAGTGCCCGCCACCCTCACCATGGTCTCCAGACTGAGTCAGCTGTGCCGGGTGGCGGGCCGGGCGGCGAGGCGGCAGTGGCAGCTGTCGGCGGGCCACCATACAGGGGCAGCACGGCACCACCTGGCCCGAAGGCGGTGCTTGGGATGAGGAAGGCGAACTGCCCGTCCGAGGCCGGCAGCAGCTGGAAGCCGCCGTACACCTTGGCTGCGTCGGCGCCTGGCTTGCAGGGCATGCCCGGGAGTGGCGCCGCGCCACCGCCCGGTGGCACCAGCGGTGGCCCAAAAGCTGCGGCCGGAGGCAGCGGTGGTGGCGGGGGCGCAGGGTAGTTCATGGCATTGATCTGGGTCATGCAGCTGGCCAGGTGGCCCAGGAGCCGAGTGCGCACCTCTGTGTTGACACCCTCGCAGGTCGAGAGGAACCGCGTCACCTCGTTCATGCACTCGCTGAAGCCGGCGCGGTACTTGCCCAGCACCGTGGGGTCGGTGCTCAGCGCAGCTGCAGGGCGAGAGAGGTGCAAAGCTGTCAGGACAGCAGGCTCTGCAGGGTGGCCAGTGCAGCCCACCAGTGTTGCTCCACGCTGGGAATCCAGACACAGAACACTGCCCCTCCAGTGTTCCCAGGTGCCAGCATCCAGATGGAGAAGATGCCCAGCTGGTACCACATCCCACAGCCCCAGCACCATAGACCCAAGCAGGGAGAACTAGTGCCTAGCATCCTCCAGTGCTCCCAGTATGGGATATCCAGGCCAGAAGCACAGAGCCCTGGTGTCCTCTTGGGGCCCCCCAGCACCGGGAATGCCGGATAGCACCCCAGTCCCCCAGAACCGGGGATGCAGATGGGGCACAGAGCTCCCCCCGTGCCCCGGGCAGGCAGCAGAGCCCGGCTCCGTGTGTGTCCCGGGTCGTGCACTCACCGGTCATCTGTGCACGCTGCAGGCTCCGCAGGTGCTTCACGGTCATCTCCAGGATGTCGGCCTTCTCCAGCTTGGAGTGCCGCGAGCTCTGCGGGCACAGCACGGGCTCACACCGGCGCGGCGGCCGCGGCGCGCGCGCCTCGTCGCCCCCGCGCCCCCCGCCGCTTACATCCTTCTTGAGCGCGTCCAGGATGAGCGTCTTGAGCTGCCCCAGGCTCTCGTTGATGCGCGCCCGCCGCCGCTTCTCCATGATGGGCTTGGAGGACTGCAAGAGAGGCGGCGCGGCCGTGAGCGCCCCGCGGCCCCGCGCCCGTCGCGCCGCCGCCGCGGGGCCGCCGCTTACCTTGCGGTGCTCCGCCGCCGTCTTGGGCTTGTCGGGCGTCGCGTTGACGCTGGCGGGGGTGGCGGCCACCGGCGAGGCGCTGCTCTTCTCCATGAGGTCGGCGGGCATGGTGCGGCCCCGCCGGCAGCGCCCGCCGCCGCCCCCCCGGAAGAAGCGCAGCAGCAGCGGCGGCGGCGGCAGGGGCGGGGGGGCGGCGCGGCGCCCGCGGGCGGCGGCGCGGGGCGGCGCGGCGGGCGCGGGCTCCAGGCCGGCGGCGGGCGGGCGCGCGGCGGGCGGCGGCAGCGGGTGCCGCGCGCCGCTGGCGGCCCCTACTTATAGCGCGCGCCGCACGCGCGCCGCTCGTGTGAAACGTCCCCCGCCGCCGTTCCCACACTCGCGCCCAGCCAATGGGCGCCGCCCGCACGCGGCCCCGCTCGTGGACGGCGCCCGCCCATTGGCTGCCCGCCGCGCGGCGGCCCGCGGCCAATGGCGCGGGGCCGGCGGCCGGTCGCCATTAACCCCTTCGGGGCTGCGGCGCGGGCGGGCCGCGCGCCCGGCGCCGTCATTAGCGCCGCTGTAATTAGCGGGTTAATTGGCGCCCCGTGGCAGCCGGTGGCCCCGCGCGCTCCCTTTCGGGGGCGCTGGCGGTAGCTCGGCCGTGGTTGCGTGACGGGGGATGCGCTGTGGGGGGCCGCGGCATCGCCTCGGGGGTGACATGACAGGGGATGGCATGGCGGGGGGCACATGGGGTGAGGGGGGGTTAGGGTGGGTTCAGATCGGGGAGGGTGAGACGAGATGGCGTCAGGTCCGGGGAATGAGGTAGGGGGACTAAGTGGGGTGAGGAGGGGTCAGATGAGGGAGGATGAGCGGATATGAGGTGAGGTGATGAGAGGGGATCAGGCAGGAGGTGCAGGGATGAGGTGTGGGGAGGTGAGAGGAGCAGCGCTCGGGGTGGACCGCCTGGACACCCCAGCGCTGCTGCTCCCCCATTTTGGCTGTGCTGGTAGCACCGCCAAGCTCCACGCGCGGGGCCCTGCTGCGATGGCCCCGCTGCAGTCCTGCCACGGCCGCCTGGGCGCAATGCGGTGCCTCGCTCCCGCGGCCACGCTGGGCAGCCCAGCAGCAGCGCCCTGTGCCCTGCCAGTGTGTCTGGCCCTGCTGCGCGACACACGCACCGTGCCTGGCCAGTCGCCACCACACGGCTGGTGGCACCAGACCAGCCTGCTCGCCTCCACACACACTAGCACCTGTGCCCCACAGGGCCCCTTGGCCTCCCCCGGGCGCCCCGCTCGCTCCCTGCTTGCAGGTGCTGCCGAGCCGGCTCATGTCCATGGGCAGGGAGCGTGCGGCGCCGGGCAGGGATGCGAGGTGGCACACGCGAGCCCGAGGTGACCCGTTGCACGGGTCACGCTGCCCGGCGCCGCACGCTCCGCGCCGGTGCCCGCTCACACATCCCCGCCGGGCGAGCACAGAGCCGTGCGGTGGTGCGTGTCCCTCGGTCCTGGCACAGCCATGCTTCCCCTGTCCCGAGCTGCTTTGGATAGTTTGTGGGGATATTTAAAAAAAAAAAAAACAAACAAAAAAAAACAGTATTTCGCCTGAGGACTTGAATCTTTTTTTTCCCTCCGCTTGACTGACTTTCTCACACTCCTATTCCCATAGTCTGCCAGCTAAGCCTGAGTCATCCTGCCAAGAACTAGACCTGGCCTATTCAAAGCTGTGCTCACTCGCTTTCTTTCTTCTGTCTCTATTTTCTTTCTTTTCTTTTCCTTTTTTTTTTTTTTTTTGAGTATACACAGTAATGTTTTTCCACCTCCTCCAGTACCTGATCTGCACCTGTACAGGGCCAATCCCACACATATCACCTGATCTTGCCTTTTCAAAGACCGTGAGAAAAATGAAGTTCAAGAAAGAAGAGACATGTTTGCAGATCTCAGCAGTGCAAAGCCCTCCTCTCTGCAGAAGCTGGCCTGCATTGCCACCGATGTTACATTTTTTTTTAATAAAAGGAAAATAAATAGAGTATCGTGTTTAAAACTACAGAAAAGTGTAAGCCCGGGTTTTTTCTCGACTCCTTGATTCAGCCACAAGTCTTTTGATTTAAAAACATAGAGCAGCCTTCACTGTGTAAGATTTAACTTCGGATGAGCAATATTTGGCATAAGCTACACTTAATTAGACATTTGGACAAACTCAAGTGATGAAAAGAGCAAGAGATTGCGCTGGGGAAGTAGCTGCCAGCAAACCTTTTCTTGGTCACCTCTAGGGAGAAAGCTAACACAAGTGATTAGCGAGGTGTCATGCAGAATTTTTAAGGCACCTGTATTGCTTTTTGGTGTGCCAACATTTTCACTAGTGTTGATACCTGTATATTTTTTTTGGGGGGGGGGGAGAAAAAACATAAAAGGAAGGTTATCGCAGTTATTGAGCCAGTGCTCTCCCTCATTTACAAAGGGGTCAGGAAATGCGAGGCTGGGCGGCTGGGTCCCTCCCGGGCTGGGAGTGAGAACAGGCTGTAATTATGTCCATGTTTATGGTAGCCAAGAGCTGCTAACCACCTCTAATTGCCGGCAACAGGTCGGTTTCTCTGGGGGATGAGAAGGGGGAAGACAGTGGGAACAGGCTGTAATTGCTGGTTGCCAGTGCCAGGGAGCTGTGATTGCTGCCAGCAGCCCCCACCCGCGTGGCAGGGGGTGCACGGCCTTTCCCAGGCTCCCCTCCCTGCGGCTGCCCCGCCGGTGCCCACAGCAGGGTCTCACGGAGGTGGAAGAAGCAAGAGCTGTTTCCTTTGGAGCATGTGGGGAGCCTCTCAAAGCATCGCCTTGAGCAGGCTGTGCCCCGGGGTCTCCTGCTCTGAGAGGGGCACCGCAGTGGGGAGTCATCCTGGTGCCCGCGCTCCGAGCCGCCTTCATCTGCTCGCTGTGAAATGCCTTATCCACGCGATAGTTGTGATCCGTGAGCGGAAGCGTGGATACGTGTGAATTCCCCAGGGATCAGAAGAGGAAGGGGAGGATTTGCGTTGGAGGATGTTTCTGGGAGTGAAGTGGCCAAACCCAAGTTTAGGTTGGAAGGAGGTGGTGAGAAGGTTTGCAGTCATTAGGGGTATCTGGAAGAGATGATCTGGGCTTCTCCAGCCCTGCCTTGGCTTTTGAAAGGGGTGTTAAGAGTGAGGTAATGCCTCGAGATAAGGAACTACCCCGGGGACCAGAGTGCCCCTTGTCCTGGGGTCCTCTGACAATGGTTTTCTTTACTCGAGCTGTAATGTTGGGTTGCAAATTGGAAATTGTCCAAGGTGGAGATTTGGGGAGGGTCTGTAGAGAGTGTCAAACAAAACATATCAGGGTGTTTCAGAACTCCTGCAGAACATCTTTGAGTAAAAATACATTGGCAACAAAATTTAGACTAGTCCTTGGCACTGGCCCAGGAAGGTGGGATGAAATAGGATGCGGCACGGAGCAAGCAAGGAGGCTGCAGAGCTCTCCATATCTGCGGTCCGCTCCTTTAGGAAGCAGCCAAGAGCAGAGTGAAACTTGCTTCTAGAGATCTGTGTGCCTAAGCGCTCAGAGATTGCAGGGGCCCAGGAAATGTAAAGAACTTGGAAAAGAGATTGATCATAAGACCTGGGTAAATACTGATGGTGGTGGAGGGGGTGGAAATAAATAAAAAACTGATACAAGCTGAGCCATTAATAGCACATCAAGCCTTTCACCTTCAGGTCATGGGCTGAAATTCTAGCCTGGCCGTGCCGGGAAGCTGTCACCATCTTGAAGTCTGGAAAGCGAGTGCAGGGCCTCAGGGACAAGTGTGTCCCTAGCGCAGACATCTCCTCTGGGCAGCCCATACGCACATGGCCAATGTCCCCCTACACACCAAGTCCTCGTGGTAATAAAGGGCAAAACAACTTCCATGGGACAGTGCTACTGCCTAGTGCTCCTGGGGGCAGGAGCAGTTTGTTGGCTGGGATGGCAGCCCTGTCTTGCAGCATGTCCTGCCCCCTGCTTTAGATTGGGGATCCCCTTGCTGCCCGGCCTGCTGAGACCCTGGATCCTGGCATGGCTGCAGCTGCCAGGGGCACTTGGCAGATGAGCCTTGGGGGTCTCACACAGCTGCAGCTCCCCAGCAAAGCGTGTGTCTCGCAGGAGCTGCCCTCCTCCAGCTGTTCCCACGTGCCAGTGCAGGGAAGAGGCAGAGGTGCTGATGCATTTTCCTCCAGGCATGTGAGTCATGCTGGCGTGGGGAGCTCTGGCCACACAACACCCCGTTCTGCTGCAGTTTCCCCCTGCTTTGGGGAGGGCACCTGTGGGCTCCAGAAAGCAGCACCCTGCCTGTTTGTGCTGCACACTTGGCAGGCAGACACCCCCAGGAATCACCCCGAAAGCTGCGAGGCGAAGTGGCCAAGCAGCAAAGCACCACTCTGAGAGATTCTGATGTCGCTAAGAGCCATTTTTGTCCTGTCTTTGCAGCACAGCCCGGTGCACAGCTCTGCGCCCATGAGGCTCTGGGACAGGAGCCAGGATGCCTAGGTCTCTTTTTCAGCTGATTCCTCCTGTCCTGCTGAGCCAAGGAAGAGCTGCCCTGGGAGCACAGGGCTGTGGGGGAGAGCATTTGGCAGCTGTGAATTGCTGCCCATGTGGATGGAAATGCTTTTCCTGCCCCTCATAATCATCATGTTATTTTGGAGATTGCTATTTGGGCTGGTGCAGCCACATGTGCTAATGGACGGAAGGTGGTGCAGCCCCAGCTTTCCTCTTGCGCTGCTTGCAGCCAGGTCCTCAGCAGGCAGGGAAGGCTGGACCCAGGCAGGAGGTGCAGCTGCAGCCTGGAACAAGCCCTGGGAATGTCCCCAAACTGTATGTGGGGCTTGGACCTGTATCTGCCACTGTCATCCCCAGCCGGGGGCTACGAGCTCCCTTATAACCTTCTCTCGGAGATGCTCTCTCAAAGGGACGTGACCTGAATTCATTGGACCAAGAATTTGCAGTCTGCTGACGATGACAGGGCTGCCTCGCTCCAGTGCAACTGTATCTTTGGCAAGATATACCAGCTGCAGCCAGATGGACATTCATCTTAGCCCGCATCCCCTCTGAGAACCACAAATAAATGGTCACCCTGTGCTCTAAAGAGGAGTTGGGGCACTGCTCGCCTGTCATTCTCTCCTGCCTGCTGGGAGGTGTCGGCAGCAAGAGCTGACTTTATTTTGTACCTACACTGAGCACAGGGCACGTGGCTACTCATGCAGAGCCCCCTGGTAATGGGGAACGTACTTCAGCTCGATGTCCCAGGGCTGGAGCCTGTCGTTGGAGCCCTCCCTTTCCTGGGTGTTGTTGCATTTAAGTATTCTCCGGCCACAGAACTGTCTGAAAAGGTTGGCTGCCCTCAGTCGTGTTGTAACAATCTTGTGTTCTGAGCTGTATTTTGATCCCGGGGATGTTGTGGCTTTAGGAAGCCTCACAGGCTTTTTCAGAACACGCCGTTTAAGCGGGATCAGAGCAGCGATGCGGTTTGCAGCACAGCTGCGAGCGGCTGCATCAGCACGGCTGGGCTGGGAAGTGGCAGGCGGCAGCACGGCGCGGCGGGAGCCCCCCCACCACCCGCTGCGCAGGGAAACGGCCCCTCTTGTAAATGCCCCCTCGAAGCCCTGCCCGAGGGCATAAGCCTTTGCGTGCGCCCCCTCCGCTGTGCGCTTGCAGTGCTGGCGCGTGGCCTCCCCAGCACGTGCAGGAGGAACGCAGCCCCGGGGCTGAGGGCAGGCTCCCCGGGGACTCAGCCTTCACTGAATACGTGTTTGTAAATCATATGGGACCAGCTCGCAACCGCAGCCGCGGTGCTTCCCTGCAAAGGGAGCAATCATATTTTCCAACCACGTTTCCCTTTCTATGTCATTAATCAGCCCAATGAAGGGAGCCTGAACTTATCGCTGCTCTTCAGCTTTCTGTTAAATTCACCAGCTGATCATCAGCTTTTATTTATGAGGCCATGAATCAGCAAAGAGAAGAGCGATGTGTAAACTGTACATTATCCCCAAGATACTGGGAACAGCATCTGTCAGTGGAGATGCAGCGAGAAAATACTTGGGTTTCCCAGTCCCTTTGGGAGAGGTTGTGACAGGCAGCGCTGCCTCATGCCAGAAGTTCAGCTGAGGGCAGCCCATAATCCACTGGTAGAAAAGCCAGGACAAGTGCCACGTGCCATTTGGAGGTCAAGGAAGGTCCATCCATCCCCTCCGGAGCGTCTTGGTTGGGGAGCCTGCAGGAGGGGTGCTGGAAGCACTGTTGGCAGCTGCTGTGCTGGGATCCTGCAGTGGGTTGCATGGAGCACGTCCCTGCCAGCGGGTGCTTGTCACCAAGGGCTGCTCCAGCTTCTCAACCCTTTCCTGGACCTTGTTGCTCTCCTGCTCTTGTCCAGGAGCAGCACTGTGCCTCAAACACCGTGAAATACAATCTTCAAGACTTGCCAAATTCAAGAGGGATGAACACTGCAGCCAGATGTTTTACATACCTATAGTTTAGGATATAAATAACGGCGCTTAAATTGATGGGCTGACTCCTGTCGGTGCTGAAAAACCTGCAGCTACCACTGAAGATGGTGAGGTCTGTGGTGGTCCAGAGCTCCTCTGCTCTGGGCTTTTGCCCTGAGTGCTCTGACCTGGGGCTCTGGCACCATCTTCCTCTTTTGGCTGCATTAGCTCCTGGGCAACTTGCGCGGAACTTAGATGTGACATGTGAAAGATTATGGCAAATTTATTAAATGTTTTTTGTTTGTCCTCCTCCTCAGTACTGCTGCTTGTTTCTACAGTGCAGCTGTAGTGAGAACCTGGGACAGAATGATAAGGCATCCATTAGCCCCAGGGCAAAAACAATATTATAACTGTAAGCAGATTGGAAAGGTTTATAAATCAGGAATCACCAGAATGAAATGGTATAAGAGCGTTTCTGACAATGAGTCAGAGAGAAAGCTGCAGCAAGACTTTACTGTTGTGAGTGACATATATTTATTATGAAAGGGAAATATCCTCATCTAGGGAGAACAAGTTTTTTTTACTGGCAGCTACTAACTGAGACCAGCAAAGCTGTGGTCCTGCTTTGATAGCATTCCGGTCATCAGGCATTATGTCATTGAACGTTAACTACTTAAAACCTTTAAATGTAAATAGTTTATTCAAGAAAACACAAGATAATTCAGGGTGCAGTGCTACTGCAAAATGCAACCTTTGCACAGCCAGCCTCTTTCCTGAAGCAGTGAGCTGGTCTCGGGCAAATCCATGCTGTGATGGCTCATTCGAACTTGGTGTCTGACTTCCCTAGTTTGTTTTAGTTGGGCAGCGTTATGGGAGAATTAGCCTATCATCTCATTAATATTTAAATGTATATATAATTTGAAGGCTTCCTTCCTAAAATCATTATTTATTTTTCAAGTTGATTCCAAAGTTAAAAGTAGGCCTTTAGATACACCAAGAATACGAGGATCTTATGTTTGCTGGGCTAGTGACCCTGTCTTCAAACCTGTTCCTTGAACCCCATCAGATTTAAGCCACCACAAAAGGTGAGGTTATCAGTGATAGAGTACATGTAAATACAACAAGACAGGGGGGTTGGTGGCTCTTTTTTCAATTTTTTCACTGGGGGCAATCAGCTGATGGATCTTATTTGTGAGGAGGCTGCAGGAGGGTTTCAAGAGAAGCAAGCTGTGTCTTTAGCTGTTGGTCAACTACATGCGTTAGCAGGGCTGTGGTTTTTAGAAAGCTCCTGTGCAACCCTCATTTGCCAGGGTTACATGCGTCTCTTGAAGCTTGACTGCACATGTTCAAATCCAGAGTTGTGTCCACACACCAGTGTTTGGGATCACACTGGACAATAGTTTTTCTCACACTATCTAGTACTAGAGGAAAGGAAGGTGATCTGTTACGTGGTAGTCAACATTTGATTTGTTACTGATTGCTGTAAAGCAAATATTATCCCTCAGAGGATGTTGTTATTTCATACACAAGAGAGTAATTTACAGCTCAACTACTTAAATTAAGGGTTAATTGTTAAGTGTAATGACTAAACACATTTGCAAGTGCAACATTTAATTTTCACAGATTCCAGTGGTCTAGGCAGTAACAGGCACATCTTTATTTATCAAGTAATGTGGAAAATTGTATGAAATTACATTTATTTTCCCATGCAGTCCAAACGATGAAGCAGCCTGAAATAAGATTTCAGGGACCTTGTCCTTCCTCCTCCGTGTTGAAGGACAGAGTTTTCATCAGCTTCCTTGAAAATGAGCTTAGGTCACTTGCGTTGTCAGTGAGGGAAGATAGAGGGGAAAGGCAGAAACCTTCCAAAAGCAGAATGGAGAGAAAGCAGAATAACAATACAAAGGTTAACAAACACAGGTTAATGCAGATGCATTTTCTTTAAGGACTACAAAATGCAAGGAAATAACGTAGATACCAAAATGGGAGACCTCTGTGGTGCACTGGGAGGCTTCACTCAGAGCAGGAGATGGGGCTGGAGCATTAGCTGATGACAGGATGACCATGGGGATGTGGGAAACGGACTCCGGATCCTTGGAGGTGCCTGGAGGTGTATTCCTGCTGATGAAGGGGAAGTGTTAATGCCGCTGTGAGCACTGGTGAGGCCTCAGCCCTGCAAAGATGCAAACAGAAGAGGAAGCCTTGCACTTTGCTGGCCCACCTTGCCCTTCGCTGGCCATGGTGGTGGGGTGGCCCAGCCTGCGCGGGCTCGGAGTGCTCCCGCTCCCTCCTTAGGAGGCTGCAGGACAGCACGGCCCTGGCAGGGAGCCCCGGAGCTGCGCGTGGGGCGCGTGGGGCCCTGCTCGGCCTGCTGCCTTCCCGCCCGCCTGCGAGGCCCGGGCAGGCGCCGCGGCGCTGCCAGAGGCACTGCAGACACCGCCCAGCAGGCACCTGCACTTCGGTTGCTGCCACTGAATAATGTTGGGCTACTGGTGCCCTTTCACAGGCTCATATCTTTATTGGAGGCTGTTAAAGCCAAACCTCCCAACAGCAATAACATGACTACAAAGCATTTCTAAGAAAAAGTACGTGGGAATAAGGCAGATACTGAGATCCCAGCCAATTTCAGTACAATACAAGTCTGAAGTATCCTTATAAAGTTAACAAGTCAAATTTAAATGTATACAAGGCTCAGGAGCATACAGGAAACAAGATCAGCCAAACCTTCAAAGGCCCATCATTGTCTTTCAGAAAGCCCACTGAAAGGCTCATGCCATAAAAAGGTGTATTCAAGTGGCTGATAAGGTGATAAACCCAGTGGAGAAATGCCAGCTGAGAAGTGGGCACTACAGGGATGTTACAATGTTTTGGTCTATTGTTATGGAATACTATTGTTTTGCTCTTTTTGCTATTGCCCTGCAATAAAATGTGATTCTGCTGGTGCAAATGGGAGGAGAGTTTGGCAGGTGATTTCCTCAGAGGCAAAGCAGCCACTCTTGTCACTGGCTTTACTGGGCTTTGCTGTGTGTGAGCCAACCTCTGTAATCCTGCTGCTAGAGAGAGGCAAGGAATCCGTGCTCATTTGTCCCCCAGCACCGTCTCCATCGTGCTCCTGAGCAGCACAAGTCCCAAACCAGAATATAAGGCACAATATTAGGTGCCCTGGATGTAACTGACTGGGGAGGGTGGCTAAAAAGTCAAAAGAACCACCCAATTTGTGCTGCTAAATCTAAATCAACTTACTTAAGTATCAGATCAACGCACAGTTGTGCTCATGAAGACCTAAAAATGAAGGTCTCATTCAGCCTTCCTGAGTGGTGTTGTCCAACTTAAGATGCCCGATGTTTCCTTCCCTGGTGTATTATTTGTGTAGGGCGGGCCATATTCTGACTTTATCATTTGCCATTGTAAGTTTATACATTTTGCCCTTCAATTCAAGAGCATGAAACATTGCTATGTGACTCCAGTGACCAGCCACACTCTCTGAAGAGCAAAGCATCAAAGCAGACTCAACTGCAAACCATCCACAGGCTGCAGCATAACGGCATAAAAGTGTGTAAAAAAATGCCCGGCCACAAAGACATTGGAAAAATCAAGGTCATTTCATGCCTTGTTTGTGAACAGGAAGCAAAACCACTTGGATTTGTTGACTCTGAGAAGGCCAGCAGATCTGGAATGTGCCTTGCAGGACCTGGCGTGCAGGAATTCGCCAAACATAAAGCCTGTCAAAAATAATTTTTAAATGAAATGCAGTGTCCTAGCAGAACACCCGTCGAAGGCATAAAACAAACCCAAAGTGCAAAATGTGGCATTTAAAGGCTGGATTCTGTCTAAAGTGAATAGAAGCCACATGCATGCATCTGAGATCAGGCTTTGGCCTGATTTTCCACTTTGTTCACAGAAGTTTCAGTGAGAACAGGTAGAGGAAGGCCCTGTCTCCCTTTATGATCTTCTCGACCAGACTCACACTCCTGCACCTTCCCAGGAGCAGCCCGAGTCGGCTCATTACATTCCCCAATGGTCGCTGCGTGTGTGGGGCAGCTTCCTGCATCCCGGCTGTTAGACGGATGAGAACACCGGGCGCTGGATCCTGGGAGTTCGCTCTTTGGCACAACCTCCTCTGCCTGACGCGAGCCCCGCTCGGGCAACCCAGAGTGTAATTCCACCTGCCGGGAAGGGGACACCCGAGCACGTCCTGCTGCAGGGCCGGGGCCTGGCAGCGGGTGCAGTGGCTGCCCGTCAGGTGAGTGCTGAGCAGCAAAACGATGCGCTGGATTTCCCGAAAAAGTGTCAGCACCAAGGCCTAACCTGTATTAATTGGGGAGAGGAAGAAGTAATGCTGGCAAAATATTGTCAAATACTTTAAATTAATGATTAATTCTAGATGGAGTGATACTGTTTGATGTGGTCTTTGCTGGTTTGAACAGGAGAAGAGTGATTCACTCTAAAGGAATTTATAAAAACACAAGTATTTGCTCATGGACAATAAATACTGGGGCAGATAAAACGGGGGGATTGAAGTGCTCGGCTTCATGATAGAAGCTCAGCCCCAGAAAACTTTTGACCCTCTCACATCTTAAATCAGCGCAGCTCCCCCATCGCTCCGCGGGCTGAGGTGGCTGGGAGCGGGAGAGCCACGTGCCACGCAGTGCCCAGCGCTGCCCTCCCCGCCACCCCGCGCCACCGCGGCCGCCCCCGCGGGGACCGTCCCCTCCTCCGTAGCGCCGGCAGCCGCGCTGCTCGCCGAGGGGCGCAGGCCTGGCAGCCGTGCGCGCAGCTTGTGTACACGGCGTGATCGGCCACTTGCGTGATGCGAGTGCAAGCACATGAACCTGGCACCGGGGCTGCTGCCGGTTGCATAACTGCCCTGTCTGGGAAGCAGAGATTTACGGTGCCCGCTGGGGACATACAGGCCTTTGGTCTGTGTTTTGGAAACCCCTGCCCTGTCCCAGAGCTGTGTGTAGCCTCAGTAGAGTGCTGATAGGACAGAACTCACTCAGGAAAAAGCTCTTTACTTCTTATTCACTGCACTTTATTGATCTCCTGCAGCCAGGGGATATGCCAAGAAGCCGCGTTCAGTCGGCTGCTGTATCACCCCAGCTGGGGCTTAAGGCAGTGCTGACAGCACCGGCGTGGTGTGCGCTGCCATGGTGTGTCCCACGTCCCTGCTGCTGCAGCAGCCAGCGCTGCCCAGTGCCTTTGCGAGCCCAGGTGACATGGGGGGCTCAAGTGCAACTTTTGCAGCCCGTCTGCATGTACCTGGGCTGGAAAATCCCAGCCTGAAATTCCTGCCTTGGTTGGGTCATCTGCAAATCAGGGAAAATAAAATATATGATTTGATGTTTCCAGGAGTTACGGATTCATTGCCTGAATGTCAGTGGGGGTGGCAAGGTGTCAGCGTAGTAACTTCAAACATCACATTTATCAGGTTTATCACAGAGGAGCAGTGGAGATGGCCCCAGCGTGCTGGCAGGGGGTGGCCACAGGTATCACCTGCACTCAACTTCATTTACTTGGCACCAGGTTTGTTGCAGCAAGGACAGTGTAAAAACCCTGGCAGCAACTGCTGCCAGTGAGCAAGGCAACGGAGGTGCTGGTGGGCACAAATGCAGTTATGAGAGGCTCTAGAAAGAACTTCTGCAGAGCTGCTGCTGGGACAAGCATCAGTAGCCCTTCACCTACCACGCCTGGGAAAACTCGGGGGAGGAGCTTCAATTTTTAACAATTAACATTTTAACATGCAACATGCTCTGGGGCTAATGAAAAAAAAAAATGGAGCACGGTACAACATGTGCCATTTTCCCTCTTTTTCAGCCTCTTCTCCAATCTTTCAGGAAGAATGTAAATTAAAAGAAGAGGGAGTCAATGTCAGGGAATTGGAGGGGGAATGGCAAGTGTATTGATGGGTCAGATGGAGCTGTGGTGGAGGCTTCACCAGCGCTACACGTGCCTCACGCCGACTGACAGCCCTCAGCTGCGTACCTGGGGCACAGAGCTGCTGTCTACCTTTCCCGTGGGAATACCGTTCAGCCAGGATAACCCCTGAACCCTGCTGGGGCACTGCCAGTGACATTAAAGCCTTTGCATCCGCTGATTACCCTGACGTGGTGCTGTTTTTATTGAGACAAGATTAGCCATTCTCGCTTTAAAGGGAGGCCTCGCACACACGATCACCTGCCCTTTCCCTGATGCGCCACACTCAGGAGCCACATTTCAGTCTGGTTCTTTGCCTTTGCAAAAATCTGACTTTTTTTCCCCCTAAATAGCAAACAAAATCAGGACACCCCTTGAAGCAGCAACTCAGCCGACGGCCCCATGATGATCTGGGCTCAGGAGCAGCGTAGCCGTGTTTCCACACGAACAGGATGTGTTGGATCGTGTGGTCTGTGACCACGACTAGGCACAGAGCAGCCGCCGCTCTCCGCAGCTGCCGCGTACCTGCCACGGGGCCAGCTCGTACCTGCAGCAGCCCTCCGGCATCGCCCTGCACCCCCTGTCAGCGAGCCTTTCATCGCAGGCCCCACTTAGATCATACTTTTCAAAACACCTAAACTCCTCGTGGTTGTTGTGCTTATAACACTTGTAAGTGACAGCGGCTTATGGTTTCAATTAACCCAAGGGCAGTTTGGGGACTATCTGATTGCACAGGAGTGAAAGCAGGAGAGGAGAACGAGCCTTTCAGAGCAACGAGGATAGAGTATGTGGGCGTGGGGATTCTAAAAAAGCAGATGGTTTCTTTCTTTCCTTTCTCCTTCCCTTTTTTTTTTTTTTTTTTTTTTTTTTTTTTTTTTTTGCATTCTGTGGAATGGACAACCCAACAGCACATATTTTACCATGAAAGCCTTGCTGAAGGGAATTCTCCACTGCTGTTTCATTTCTTCCTGGTGTTCACAGATCGTAAAGCAGGCATCCTCAGAGGGATGGGGAAATCACTCCTGACGCAGGACGGCAGCGGAGCGCCCTCCGTGCAGCACAGCCCTTCTCCAGGGGTTCGTGTCGGTGGAAGCACACACGCGTGCTGGATGGCCACGTGGTGCCCCTTGGACAGCCCCTCTCACGTCGTCCTGCGCAGCAGCACGTTGAACCTGGCACCCTGAGGAGGATGCACATCCCTGCTGTGCAGAGCACATCCCCACGGGCATGCACGGCGTGCCTGGTCCTGCAACGGCTCTCAGGCAGCTCCCAGGGAAGCCATGGACACTCGCACAAGGCTAAATGCAGTGAGCAGAAGGCTGCTTAAAGTGCGGGAAAGCAGTCACTGAAACGCTGGGCTGGCCGCACTGCAGGGGAGTGGAGGCCCCACTAACTACGTTTCCTGGTGCTGTCCTGGGAGGAAACACATTTGTGGGCCTGCAAGGGGAGATCCCACCTGGAGCCTTCCCCTCCAGACCTTCCCATGCAGGTTTCCTGGTTATAAATGGCTGGAGGTGTGAAATCTTGTGTCTTTGGGAGAAACGGGGAAGGAAGTGGCCATAATCCCAAACATGAAAACACAACTCACAAGCTATAAAACCATTAACTTAATCTCACTACACTGCAAGGTGTTCAGTGAATTTTGGAGGAAAGATAATTAAAGGAAGAGGTGTAAATGGAAAAAAATAATAAAGGAAAGGTAGGTCTAGAAAGTTGTCATGCTCACATGAGATCTACTTTTTTTTTTTTTTTTTTTTAAGATATTGGCTTTCAACCTGGAAATAATATCTGATTGCCCCCCCCTGCAATGCATGAAAGCATAAGAAGCACCATAGGAAGATGCTATTTAAAAGGGATGAGATGAGAATTCAGTCCAGGACCTGCAGAATGGAGTTAGTCAGCAATGGGCTGTGCTGCATTGGCAGCTACAGGAGTAAACACTGGCAGATCTGATCTTTCAGCAGCGGCTTAGACACAAAACACAAGCATTTGCTTCTGAAATATGGATGCCATGGGTCTGGGAGACACCAACAGCACAGAGGAACAATGAATCATCTGGAAGTAAAGGCTTTTCAGAGAGAAGGGAAGGAGCAGGGTGAAACTAGGTTGAGGCACCTGTGCTGAGGACATGTAGGAACTTGTGCTTCCAATCGGTGTTTCGGGGTGTCCAAGGAGGCAAGATACAGCCGGTCTGACCAGTTAGGGCATGAGCCTGTTCTGCTGCCACACTTGGGGCAAGGAGGGGCAAAGGCAACCTCAGGATGGATCAGGGAAAGCCTTTCCCCGGAGGCAGATGCATCTCTGCCCCTCCAAGATCCCACCTGACGTTCTGAGCACAGGGCTGGCCAACCCTGCTCGGCAAACAGAGAGGTACCGGCACGAGAAGGGCAGGGACAGGCAGGGAGCTGGGGAGCGTGTCCTGCCGGGCTGACCACAAAGGCAGCGGGATATTCCTGTTACAGACACACAGCGAAGGAAGAGCCACAAAGGAAAAAACTGCTTAAGTAAATGAGAAAACTGTCAGAAAAACAAATGGGGATGAAATGATCATCCAGACGGGAAGGTTCTGGAGCAGCTCCCAGCAGGAGCAAGAGCAGCCAGAAAATAACCTCATTCCTAGCTCGAATTTGAGCCATGTGTGAAAGGGATGAGCTGATGTGGGCCTGCAAAAGAGAAGGTCGAGGCTCCGAGGGACAGGCGTTCCATGCGTCATGTCTCCACGGCCCTGTTTCACTACAACTTACTCTATATCACAAGCTCATTCATTATTGTGAGCTTATAAGAGAGACACTAGAGAGAAAGATGAAGACAAGTTGGATCCACACAGTTCTTCACTGAGCAACGTGTTGCATTTGTCACTTCCTACATCAACTTCATGCCTCAAAGATGTTCTTTCTCTAAGGAAAAGCCATTTGTGCACTTCCTCTCCTGAACAGTGAACCCCAGACCCTGGATGTGGACAGCACTGAAGGGGCAGTGCTCAGCACTGGCTCCCGTGCCATGCAGGTGCAGGAGAGGAGCAGCACTGTGCCGGTGCTGCCCCACTTCTAGACAGGAGCAGGGGGCTGGCTGGGCTGGGAATGCAGCAAAACCCTCCATTTGTTCTTGGGCTTGAGGGGAAGGAAATCTGAACAAGCTGCTAGACGAGGGTGTGTGCACGTGCGTGTGCCCTGGGATCTGGGCAATTCACTCACTGCAGTTGGATGATCTGTTTGCTCAAATCCTCATCACTTGACTCACCCTGCAGTTTGGGCCTAGCCTGTGCTGCGCTGTCGTTCCAGGGGACTGGTGATTCCCACGCTGGCTCATCTCCTGGGCCCTCTCTGTCACCCCTCCTGCCCGCAGCCTGCCTGCAGCCAGCGCGGTGCTCCCAGGCCGCCCACACCGTGCTCCAAGGAAGTGCTGAGCCCAGCCTGCTCGGTTGCTCCCGGCAAACTGCACCCAGACGCGTGGCGTCTCGCCTGTGGTGAGCGCACGGTGAGGCACGCGGGTGGTGGCGTCTTTCGGAGCTGGGTATTTCCCTCTCTCTGGGCACCCTGCCCTACAGCAGCTGGGCAAGTCCCCACGCACGGCAGGGCGGGTTCTGCGCGAGTTGCTCTCCCGAGCACCCTGGGGGCCTTGTGCCTGTGTGGGGACCAGCCATGGGCCCCTAAGTAACCGGGAATAGCGACTGTGGGGTAAGGACAGCAGCAGGGCTCGCCGGGAGCCCTGCACAGCCTGACAGGGCCTGGAGCGAGCTCCGCCAAAAAGTTTATGGTTTTCACACTCCGTCAGTCTGATGAATGGCTCACGCTCCCTCGGCGCTCAGCGCCTGCAAGGGTCAATTACAGCGATTACTTCAAGGAGTCAAACTGGCTGCCGGCAGGCCTGCAGAAATCTTTGTGTCGGCTTTGGCTTTGTAAGGAAGGAAAGAAGCGGCTGGGGGAGCGCCGGGGGATGAAAGAGTCTCTACTGTATTCGGGGCAGGAGTCAGGGGGTTCAGGGCTGCCTGCTCTCCGTGGCAGGAAGGATGGCTCACAAGGGCGAGCTGCTATTTTCTGTTAGCACAACTGTGAGCAGCAGCTGGGACTTGTGCGGAGCCCCACTTGCCCAGTAGTGGGCCTGACGACTTGAGAAGGTCTTCAGGATGGAGAATATGGTTTTATGGAGAAGCTGATGAGGCTGTTAGCAGAGAAGAGAGCCTTCCAAAGTCGAAGTAGTGCTCAAGTGCAAGAGATGGAAGAGAGCACAAACCCTGGCAAATTAAATGGAGAGTAACAATACAGCTGATAAAAGAGATTTTGGGAATCTCAGTAAAGGTATAAGCTAAAAATAAACATGTTTTCATACATGTCAGAAGCACAAAACTTACCAGAGACCCAGTGCAGTTATGGATGATCAATATCTGAACAAGGAGCTGAAGGAAGGCAAAGATTTGGGAGAAAAGCCTAAGGGGTGGTTTGCAGTGGTGCCAATTTCAGAAGCTGCTCAGGTGGCTGCTGCCATTGTCCATTGGGGGCTGTGCCTGAGTCCCTGTCCCATGCCATGGGCTTCTGGAAGACACAAGAACAACAACCCAAGGCACCAAAGAGTGAGACATGAAGGACGAGGCAATACTTGCTGAGCTGCCGGCTGCGGAGGCGGTGGAAGTGGCACGAGTCACCAGGACATTTTCCTTGCGAGTTAAAAATAACTGGTTAAAAGGCTTGGAGTCATCAAATGTGAAGCTGCCTGCTGAGTAGGATCTTTCAGAGTTAAACTTCAGGTTGGTAAGCAGGCAGGAAAAGTTCAGTACTAGTAAAGGCAAAGCAGTACTCTGGGAAAAAGCAACCCAAACTGAGCATTCAGAGCATTCACGATCAGCCCTCGCCTGTAGGGAGCTGTGTTAGTTCTCTGCAAACACGAGTGCAATGCTCAGTGGCAGGAGAGCAAGTAAAGTGTAAAGAATGATTAGTAAAGGGGTAGAGAAAAAACAGAGCTGAATAAATGCTCCTCTTGAATATGATGTACAGCTCTTTTATCTCAAAAAGGATGTACCAGGAATAAAATTACATAGAGAAAGGCCTCATGGATGATCAAGTGTAGAGGCTGCAGATGTGATGAGGAAACATCAGATATCTAGGTGTTTTAAGCTTGAAAAAGCTGGAGGAGACATGAGAGGCTGAGGGAGCCAGAGTGGCAGGCGGAAGGTGAGCAGACATCCAGCCAGGAGTGGTGAGATGATCACGGCAAGAGCAGGTCCAAAACTGAGAGAAGGAAGGACCTGTCCTCAACAGGCCCTGTTCAGCTGTGAAACATTTTGCCCCAGGATATTGTGAAAGCCAAAAATGTGTGAGCTGGAAAAAGCTGGGCCAATTTGGGCTGCAAGCAAGGAGCTTAAGCCAGACATGCTGCCTGCAAGCAGTCAGGTTGGGTCTCGTATTTGCCCCTTTCCCTGCTGTGCAGGCTGCTGTTAGTGGGGCAGTGGGACCTGCTGTCGCAGCATGGGGGTTAGAGGAGGCTCAGGTAAGGAAAACTGTTTCTCCGGCTGTGCGGCAGGCTGGAACAGATGGAGGTGTTTCTGGAAATACTTCCAGATGAAAAAACCATTTAAGCGTGACCTCAGGGCAGTGACCAAGTCCTGAGCAGCAGCGGGGCTCAGAGCAGATAACAGAGCCCTCGAAAACGCCCTGCAAGAACAGGAGTGTTTAGTGCCTCAAATCCTCCCTCCTGCACCGCACAGCATGAGCCTGGCTGTGCGCCGGGAGCTGGTCATCCTGGGATGGAAAAGAGCAGGAAGGGAATAAAAGCCTCTGAGGCTGAGCTAGGAGCAAGGAGGCTCCTTTCTGGCCCTCCTGATGATGACGAGTTGGCTTGGAGGTGGCTGGGGACCCTGCAGTGCCCAGGAGCAGAGCAGGGCCTGGCCTTGTGGCAGTGCTGGCCAAGCCAACTGGAGAGGAGCAGAGGTGCCTCCCTGTGCTCACAGGTTTGGCCCCTGGCCGCCCGGGATGCATGAGCAGCTAAAAGGGTGGCTTTGGGCCAAGATGCTTGTGTGGGGCACGGCAATTTCCATCCTATACTCCTGCCCCGGAGCAGAGGGTCAGCGCCTTTGGGGAGCCCTCTTTGGCAGCCCCAACCCAGGCAGCATGGCCAGCACCACCAGCAGCAGCACAGGAGCCCGGCACCCTGTGCCTGCCCACCGCCATCCCCGCAGCGTTTCCGCGCGGAGGAGACGCACGCGAGGGCCTGGGGGCAGCGCCAGGCGAGCGCGGCCGCCCGCCCGGGCTGGGGGTGGGATTTGGGGAGATTATGCCGGAGGAATTACAAAGGAGCAGACTTTCCCACAGCCCGCTCAATCGGTGCTCTGAGAAACTGTGTGAGCCGAGCGGGCCCGCCTGCCTCACGGTGCTTTGGGGAGAGCGCAGGAGCAGCGCATACGGTTTTTAATAATTAAGTAACTTTAATTGTCCTGGGAAAGCAGCGCTTGCCTTGGGGCGCTCTGCACACACTCATAATTAATGTTACCGGGAGAGATTAGGGGAAGGAGAACTGAGAAATGATTCACTTTTACTTTTTAAGCCTCTCTGTGTTAAAGCTGTATTATCCCCGAGTTTAAAGCCTCATTTAGCTGTGAAGAAAACCAGTGTACTTGCAGGGGGGATGAGGGGGAGAGGAAAATCGCCCCGACAGATTGCAAACAGCCGCGGCGAGGCTCAGCTCCGCGCCGGGCGGCGGATGCGGCGCCGCAGACACGGGGGCCGGCGCTGGCTCCGCTCTGCCTGGCCCTGCGGGGAGCCCGGGCACGTGGCTCCTGTCCCGAAGCAGGAGCGCCGTGTGGCGCCTCTGAGGGTGCCTGTCCGCAGCCCGCATGCTGCCTCCGCACACCTCCTTGCTGCGAGGCCTCGCGCCCGCAGGAGCCGTCACGCAGTGTGGGGGCAAAGGCCTCCGGCCAGCCCGTGTGCCAGGAGAAATCCTGCAGGAAGCTCCTGGGCACCGCTGCGTTCGGCAGAGCAGCTCTTCCTCCTTGCCGTCAGAGAGCTTCTACTTCTTCCAATTTATTTCAAGCAAGCAAAATGCCTAATATCGGGAGCCTAGGTGCTCTCCTTTGCCATTCGTGTAGATGTCCAAGACCTGCAATACCTCTGGGCTGCAGTGATTCCCTACAACAGCGAGCAAGTTCCCCAGGCTACCCATGCGTTATGTGTCCTGGGGGCTGCCTGTAGCCTGCACACCCGCAGGACGTGCCCGGCACAGCCTCCTGGCCTGTGCTGGCCAGCACCGCGTGCCTTACCCCTTCCCCAGCAGCGCCGGAGGAAGCAGGACGAGCCAAACACCTGCATTCCTGCTCCCAGGGCGTTTACCACACTGGTAAACTGAGTCACAGCTGTACCAATAAGTTGGCCAGCCCAGCCTGCCCGTGTGAGTCTGCCCCAAGGAACACAGGTTGTGCCCAGGGGTCTCTGGTCCTCCTCTCTGTAATGTCTGCACAGCTCTGCTGAGAGGACAAGGCAATGCGGGACAGCTGAGGGTGGTTTTGTGGAGGCAAGCGGCAGAGCTTGTGCCCTGGAGCGGGTGGTGAGGATCAAGGTGTGGATGGAGATTTCCATCCAGACCACAGATGCCTTCTGGGTCTGTGGAGGAGGGACTGGGTGGTGAATTTTGGTACTGGACTTTGACCCAAACCCCCCAGATTTCTAGCTCTGACCGCCACAGCTCACCTTGCAGCACGTGGTGAAGCTCATGGTGGGATGCTTGTGCTGCATCTCTTGCAGCTTTCCAGAAACCAGGAGTTCCCCAAGCTCCCTCGCATCTCACCATCCATCCTGCCCTCTCACCTTGGCTGCAAGTGAGGTGAGACCTGGAGAGCCCAAGGGAGGGCTCATTGAGCACCGGCTGCTCAGAGCAGAACTAGTGGTTGGAACCAGCGTGGCCCAGACCCCATGGGGAGCCAAACTGACAGGCTCTGCCTGGCTCCATCTCAGCACAAAGCAATGGGCAGGGACCGAGGGGGATGCAAATCCTTCCTGATGCGTGCACTGCCTGGGATCCGCGGGGCTTGCTGGCGCATTTCACCCACTTTAAAACCAACAACCTATTGGGCTGGAGCGGCTCTTTTCTTTCTTTCTTCCCTTTCTGATTTTTTTTTCCTCAAAGCAAATCACTGGACTCACACAGGACGCAAGGTATTTTACTCTATAGAAATCCTTTTTCAGGCAACTATGTCAAGAATGTTTTCATACTTTGGACTGGATGGGAAAAAAAAAGGGCTTAATCCCCTGAGATGGTTATTTCTCTGAAAACAGACATGCAAATGCTGGACTTGTCAAACCTTAAAATGTTTTCTTTATTCAGGGAATTACTGCCTGCCTGCTGAGCCCGGGTAATGCTGACAGGCTAAGCCCTGGGCCTTGGCAGCAGAGCATGCAGAGTGTGGGAAAGGGCGGCTGAGGCACGCGCCAGATAAGATCATACAATAAATGATACAGCCCTCCGGAGCACACTGCCACTTTCATATGCAAACAGGCCTCCCTGCTCCGCACACACGCGCGCGGTGCCTCACCTCGCGGCGCGCACGCCGGCACGCACAGGCGCGCGCTCCCACGCGCGGCCCCGCGACGAGGCCATGCCGAGGGGCTCCGCGGGGCCCGCGGGGCCCCGCGCTCCTCCCCCCCGCTGCAGGGTTTTTATCGCAGCGGCGCCGGCAGCCTCCCGCGCGCGGCTGCTCCCTGTTATCAGCGGGCGCGAGGGCAGAGCCCACGCCGCACGCCAAGGCTGGCGCTGGCAGCCCCGGCGCGTGGGCAGCACTGCGCCGAAGCCGGCGCCTGCCTCAGCTCCACCCGGCGCGAGCGCTGCCGCTGCGGGGCTGCTGACGGCCGCACGCGGCACCGCGATGCGGCCGGGGCGCCAGGACAGGCCGCACGGCCTCCTTGCGCCCTCGCGGCCTCCTCGCATGCTCTTGGCCTCCCACCAGCGAGCACCGCCCGGGTGCCGGCGCCTTTCTCCATGAGACCTGCTGCAGGTCTCACCCCTGGGCCAGCCAGTCGCCTTGTTTCTTTTGACCATGGAGACAACATGGCCCAAATGACTCAAAGGGTCACACTCAAGTTATCTTTTTTTTTTTTTTTTTTAAGCCCTAGTTTTGGCCTAAGCTATGGTCTCTGGTACACAGGCCTGGGGCTGGGCGAGTGAGCTACAAATGCTGCTTCTTCATAAGGGACATGTTTAAGAAAAGAAGCAAGTAGCCTGCCCCCTATTTGCACCCTACCCCATCCTGCATCCAGCCCTGGCCCACCCAGGCTGTCCCTGACAGTGTCTGCCATTGGTGGGGCTGGAAACCTGGGTGGGAATCAGGGATACCCCGACGGGCGGCAGAGCCCATGTTTCCCACTGAGTGCATAGTGAGCTCCATCTCTGCAAGCCAGGAGGTCCCCCTACCATTTTCCTGCACCCCCTGTGCCCCTTCTCTGCACCCAGTGGCCACAAAGCTCCTCATTCCTAAGCTGGGGCACCCCTGGTTTTCTACTGCAAATGATGGCATGGGCTCCGCATTAACGCCCTGGGAGTGAGGGCAATGGTAGCAAGCTGTGGAGCCGTTGCCCAGGCCTTTTCTGCTTGTTTTTTTTTTTGTGTGTGCTGTTTTCTTTGCGTTTTGGAAAGCGGAGCGAGGCAGCAGGCAGGTGGTCAGGAGCCTCGTGTGCAGTCCCCAGGCAGCGCCCATCCCTGCAGCCGTAAGTGTGGCACCTGCACATTTATTTTAATAACCCGCTGCCTGGTGATCCGCAACCGGCAGCGGAGAGCGGCCGTCACGGCTAATAGCGCTTTTGGGGCTGCACAGCCAGCCGCGGCTAATGACCCGCGCTCCGAGAGGCGCCGCTATAAAAACGATGGCAACCGAGCTACCGAAAGCGCGGCTCAAGTGACAGCAGGACGGGAGCCAGGCGGGCACTGCCGTGGAGCGGGGCGCAGCGCCGGGCACCTCGTGGGGTCCCCCCCGGGAGCAGCCCCACTGCCCAGGCCTGGCTGTAAGTCAGAGTGCCGGGGGAGCAGACACACAGGCACCAGCCAGCGGCTCTGCCCCTGCACGGACAAGCCCTGCACAGTGATCGCAGCCAGGTCACTTTGGCTCTCTCCTCGGCATAGCTCCCATGGTGGCCAGCGGCCTCGCCGAGGTGCCTGCTGGGCAAGCAGAGCTCTGCAGCAGCTGGCCCAGCCCCGTGCGTGCCCAACGCATGGTGCACTGCCGTCCGGTGCCTGCTTAGCTTGGTGTCTGCTGCCACTGCCTCAGACCTCAACAGGATTTGGTTGGCTAAAATGTTTTCTGTGTCCTTCCATGAAATCAGGCTGGCTAAAAAACTTCTGACATCTCCCTGCAGGCCTACAATGCTGCCATTTAAGTGGTCACAGCTCCCACCAGGCTGCAGGTGACACTTGCCTCCTCTTCCCTGAGCCACTTCTCCAGCACTTTTTAATCTGTCTTTACAACAACAACAACAACAATAATAATAATAATAATAATAATAATAATAATAATAATAATAAAAAAATCTTTTCTTTTTCTATTTGACCAAGCAACAAGCGGGTGACATCCCAGAAGAAGGGCTGGAGCAGTCCCGCGGCTTGCACTGGGCTTGACAGCTTGCACGAGTCGTATGGGGCCGCCGGTGCTCACCCGGCGGCTTTGGCCCAGCTGTCATTTCCCACATGTCTCCCTGGGAGCCTGCTGCTCACAGCACCATTTTCCTTGAGTTTTTACAGTATCCAGAAGTTGGAGGCTGCTGTGTGCACGAGGGGTGGCGAGAGGGGGCCGTCTGTAAGGACGGCAGCCCTGCACGCCGCTTCCTGCGCGCTTGTGAAGCGCAGCCCGGTGCTGCTTGGCGCTCCCAAGGTAGCCGAGGAAGGGGGAGAGAGGGAGGGCTGGGAGATCCTGGCGTCTTACTCGCGGGCTTAATACGCTGCATTCACACAGATAATCTGTCAAAGAAAAAAATGAGCCAACAAGCTATCTATTCTTGTCTGTGCTATTTTCCCATGTCAGAAACAGGCTGGGCTGAAAAATGTAGGTTTCCCCTTTCATCTTGCCTTTCAGAGCCCCCCGAACAAGATGCCTTTCTTTGCCAGTGCTTGCTGAGGAGATCTTGCCTCAAACAGAGGAAAAAAAAAGGGGGCTTTTTTTTTTTTTTTTTTTTTTTTTTTTAATATCTGTGCCCAGGCCTTGCCAGTGGCAGGGAAGTGAAGGAGGTTTTAATTACTCAGGAAGGGAGGGTGTCAGAGGTGGGAGGTGCCTGGCTGATCCCCCCATTGATTTCCCCCCATTGTTACTGTCTCAGCCCAGCTGAATGAGGGGCAACCACGCTTCCCTTTTGCTGCTCTGAGATTTTATTTTTAACTTGAAAAGAAGCGTCTGGCAAGGCAAAAACAACATTTCCGCAGGTTGGAGGCCCCCGCGAATGAGACGCGAGTGATTGAATGCCGCAGCATCCTTCCCTTAACTGCCTGCTGCCAAAAAGCCAGCCCAGCACCCTGTGTCCTCCAGCGCAGCCCAGGGCTCAGAGCACCTCTTGGGGGCTTGAGGCAGAGATCCCCCTCTCTGGGGCAGTTTTGGCTGTGTTCAAGGTCTGGATGTCTAGAGTGCTGTGCAGGCACCAGAGGAGCTGGGGACATGGGGGCTGTGATTAACAGACATTCCTGTTTCTGTGCCTCTTCTTTCCCAGGAAGGCAGCCAGCGCCCCAGGGCTGTGCTGAGGGCTCTACCCGCTCCTCCATCCATTTAGGAAGGAAAGTTGCCCTCTCCCCAACTCTAACACGGACACGTGTCTGTAGCAGCCTGGGACATCTTGGCCGCAGCTGATGGTGGAGCTGGGCCTCCCCTTCCCCGGGGCTGTAGGGATGGCACAAAAGCATGAGGAGCCAGCAGAGACTGTGCAAGTGTTTCCTTCACAGGGGTGACAAACATCTGTCCTGGCATCTCAGAGACTGGTGCTCTTTTTATACACTTAATTGCATTGGTCTAATAAATGCAAGAAACATGTTTTTATAGGCTTTGTGGTTCATCTTTCATTAATCATATTTCTTGCATATCTGCTAGTTGGTTCCACTCCACCAACTGGCAGTGGCCACCAGCTCTCCATATGTACAGTCCGTCTGGGTTAGATTTGTTGATTTATGGAAGTGGTTTTCAAAGAATAATATTTGAAATGGCCAGGTAACAGCCAGATGCAGGAAAAGGACATATCAGCAGTACTTGTACAACAGAGATCCAGCTATCTGGTTTCTTGTAAAAGCAAATACCTTAAGAGTTTTTAGGCGGATCTGCTTCCTTCATTCTTTTGAGAAGGATTGAAAACCATGGCCCTCTGCTATGGTTTCCTTGGTCTGAGGCTCATACCTGCTAAACAAATGAAACCTGACTGGGACCCCATTAGCAATGCCAGTTTCATTTTTTTTCTCCCCTCTCCTTAATGGAGCCCCCCCGCCCCTGCTTCTCTTTTTCTTTCTCAAAAAGGATAAAAGATCTTGCTTCTTTCAGATCCATGAAACAGGCAAGTCACGCTATATTCCTCAAATCCACCAAGAGTTTGCTATCCCCAAAGCTTGGCGTTGGAGACCAGATGTCACTAATAACAGTGAGAACCTCACTTACTCTCTTCTGCTCAACTTTTCTTGGAGGCTTGGTAAAGATGGACAAAAAGATGGAGGGAAGAGGCCACTGGGAGGAAAGGATAACCCACCAGGGAGCCAGTTAGTTTCTGGGGTCTGTGTAAGCTGTATTCAGACATCCCAAGTATTTGGTTTGTGACCATCATGTGTAACGAGGACAGAGGAAGCTCCTCTTGGGAATGCTGCAGAATAGGTGGCTGAGAGCTCAGAGGCTTCTGCAAGCCACACTCCCTGGTCCCTGCCCTGCAGAGGCTCTTTAGTGCCTGAGGTGAATGTAAATGCTAGACCAACACCCACAACCATCAGAAAGCTGTCGGAAGAGCTAAAGGGCATGGGGATGTGGTTCACCCTCAAAATGTTTCTGAGAGAGCTGCTGGGAGGAACCACAGGGAAATAAAGAGCAGATGGAGCAGGCAGCTAATTGCAAGGAGCAAAAATACATAGGTGAGATAAAAGAGAATGTTTGCATTGTCTGGAATCCCCCAGACATCCCAGGTTTGCCTGTAGCTATTTGGCAGTTAGCTCTTTCTAGCCTTTGAGGAGGTCATGGTTAGACTGGAGTCAAACAAAACTTGCAAGCAAGGCAATCAGGCAGCAAGGAAGGCATGAAACCGGCTCCTTTTCATTTTTGCAAGGACTGGGAAACTTGTAAATGCAATTGCTTCTGTTACTGTGGCACTGTGATTGCCGCAGCTTTTGCATTACAGTACCTGGAGACCCCACCTAAGGCTGGGGCTGCTCCAGGCTCTGAAGAACTTGTATCCTGAATACACAAAACAGGAGTGGAAACGAGCAAGAAGTGACTTTCCCACAGGCAAAGCAGGTCAGAGTTAGAGCCGGGACATCCATAGCACGGCCGTAGCCGTGAGGCGGTGCTGCCTGCCACAGGTCAGGGCAGAGCCACGTCAGCACACAGGGACCTGGGTGAGAGCCGCTGCAGCCTGAGGAGCCCTCAGGAGCTCAGGGCACAGCGTCTGCGGGAGCCTGGAGGGGCTCTGGCCCTGGCTGGGACACTGGGTCAGCACAAGCGCAGCAGCACCACGTCCTTCCCAGCTCACCTCTTGACCCCAGGAAGAAGCAGGGTTCCCATGGGCACGTGAAGTGCTGTGGTGCCACTTAAAGCGAGGGGGACAGTGAGGAGCACAGCCCCAGCAAACAGCAGTGCTTGCCCTGGTGGCGTGGCCACCAGCAAGGCTGTCCTGGAGCCGTGGCTCAGAGAGGCTTCCTCCCCACCAGCCTGCATGCGGCTAGCACCACCGGCCCAGCGTGCAGACGTGTCACTGCCCCTACACTCCCTGAGGGAAACAGGAGGAGTGCACTGCTGCTCATGGGAATGAGCACTCCAGCCTCCTTGGGGCCAGGAAACTGATGTTATCACAGGGCAGGGTTCACCTCAGCACACACGTAAAGAGCGTCTCTGGCAACATGTGCCTTAGCTGACACAGGTGGCCCAGGCCCTCTGCCAGCTCCACCAGGATGGACTCCCTGGAGGAGACCCCATCTGAACAGCTAGGGCCACACCAGCAAACAGGGCTGATGCTCATTATGCCACCACCACAAATATCACCCTCAATATGCAGCTGGATCCTTCACCCATCATAGCACAGGCTGGGCCCTTACCTGGGTATGGTTTTCCTTCCCTAAGGAGATGCTTTCCTTATGGCCATGGGACAGGCCTCTATGAAGGCTGGAAGAGGAGGTTTGCTGCTTCTCTGGTGACACTTAGGAAAAGGATCATCCATCCTCCTAGGCCTTGGAGTTTCCTGATTACAGGCAGAACTGGTCAGAAAACTTGCAAAGTCTCCCTAGACCCTACTAAAACCTGCAGGTCTTCTTATGGCCAGGGACCTCGTGATCTCAAACACAGCTCACCTGCATGGGGTGAGGCTCTGCAGGGAGCAGGAATCCAGCATACCTCCTCCCAGCAAGAACAAAAACCCCGTACACCTGTGCAGGGGTTCACGAGAGGGCAAACCTCCCATGGAGCAATGTCTGTAAAGCAGACCCTGCCTCAGCCCAGCTGCTCTACCGTCAGCCCCGGCAGGATGCTGGACATGTGTGGCGGCCAGCCATTCCTCCTCAGCACCCTGCACCAGCAGTGTGTGTTAGATGCCCCTTGCTCTCTCCTTGGGTACAGCCTGCTGCAGGGCTGCTTTCCTTCTCCTGAGCCCTCCCAGGCTGGAAGCCCACACAGCCCTGTTGCCACGTTTCTGCCAGCCCTGCTTTGCAGGCTTCCTACCAACAGCCAGAACAGCAGCAGCAGGGTTCGGAGAGGCTGCGGTGGTTTCTGAGAAGCACTCAAGCACTGCGCTGCCCCCAAAGCTGGCGGACGGCCTGCCTGCGCCTCCGGGCTAGAGACAGGCTGCTCCGTGCCTGGCACTGCAAGCCTTGCTCGCCCTGCGCCACGCGGGGCCCTGCAAGCAACCCGGCAGCCCTGCGCTGTGCAGGCTCACCTCCCCCACGCACACATCCCACCCGCACCCGAGGCGCAGCACTAGCGTGTGCGTATGATGGGTCCTCAGCTGCTGAGGCCGTGCCCACACTGGAGCAGCCGAGCACCTCTGTGCGAGCTGAGCGCAACTAGCAGCGCAATGCAGCTCACAGCACAGCACGCCTTGCAGCACAACGTAGCTAGCAGCACAGCGTAGCTAGCAGCGTAACGCGGCTTGTAGTGCAACGTGGCTCGCAGCACGGGCCGCACGCCTCCCCAGGAGCCGGGTAAACAGTGGTCAGCGTGCCTGGGCTCCTGCTGCTGCGGGTGACCGGGCGGGCGGCACGGGGCCAGCTGGAGCCGGCTCGCGTGCGCAGGGATAACAAAGGCGCTCGCAAAGGCACCGCAGCGGAAGCGAGGAAAAAAGCCCCAGGGGACGGCTTTGCTCTGCGCCTGCCTCCAAAGGGTTAAGCAGTTTGCAAGAAACCGCTGCGGAGTTCCAAGTCCCCTCTGCCCCCTCCGTCTCCTTCACCCTCCGCAGGGCCGGGCTGGTGCCAAAGTCGGAACCTGCTAATCAGCAGCTCCCAGCGGCAGCTCTCTGTCTGCCTTGACTCCTGGCCAAGCCCGGCCCAAGCCTGCCGGCGCAGGAATGTGTGAGAGCCATGTGTCACTTCTCCAGACTGTGGGAAAGTGCTGCTCCAGTGAACTCACAGCAGCTGCCCTGCCCCAGCCCGGCCGTGTGGCGGGAGAAACAGGAGCTCGGGTTTACAGCCCTTGGAACGGCATTTTCTCCCAGTCATTTCCGTGTGGATCTTCTGCCAACCCCCAGCTCTGCGGCTGACAAAGAACATCTGAGCGCTGAGCACCCGCAGCGGCGGCCGGCAGCCGCGGGGGCCACCGGCCCCTGCCCCGCTCCCTACCCCACCGTGCTCAAGCAAGGGCTGCTGCCCTTTATCTTTTTTATCTTTTTTTTTTTCCTTTAGAAAGCAGGTTTTTCTCCTTTTTTTTTTTTTTTTTTTTTTTTTGCGTAGGAAGCGGGGAGGGGGAACAGTGTTGACAAGAGGCGCAGCCGCGCGGCAAGGCCGGAGTTGCGCCGCCGCCGTGGCCGGGCCGCGGCCCGCCGGCACTGCCGCCACCTGGCCCGCGGACAAGACTCTCCATCTTCAAAGCGCGCGGCAGACAATGGCCCCTTTCAGCGCCGGCGAGGCCTGCGGCCGCCCGGGGCCGGCAGCGGTCAGCGCGGCCACGCGGTGTGGCGCTCGGCCCGGCGCTCGCCGGGCTGCCCCCCAGGGCGCGCGTGTGGTGGCGGGAAGGATACGGCGCTCAGCGCGGGGCAGGAAGGAGGGCACCCCATGCCGGTGTTAATTCGGCTGCTGTCAACTCACTTGCAAACAAGAGCAAATCAAGGATAGATGAATAGGCAGTGGGGGACATCCTGCCCCTCTGCCTCCTGCTTTCCACCCTGGCGTCCTGGCAAGGCATGGGCTGCAGCACCAAGGAGCAGGGTTTGCATTCGGAAGAAGGGCAGAAATGCAGAGTGCTGAAGCAGCACGTCTGGCGGTGGCCTGCGCCCTCCTGTCTCCTCCAGCCAGGCCTCTCTGGCTCCTCCTAGCCTTGCTGGCCCTGGCTGATCGGCCTACGCAGACAAGTGTCTATTTCTGCCCTCATTTTCATCCTGTTATTTAAGCTTGCTCTGGGCTCTCGTTAAAGCTGCTTGCTGGGGACTTATTAACTTGGCAGGCTCAGTGAACTCTGATCAATTAAACTAAAGCTTCTCAGGTTATTTCCCTTCTGCTCTGCTGCAACCATTTTCCCCATTCTCCCATTCCCTTCCACAACCAAGACTGTGCAAAATTAACAAGAATATTGGCTGCAATTGCAGAGAGAGCCCTCTGTCCACAGCACATCCTGGAGATGTGTTGGTAAACCCTGCTGTGCCTCTGGCATCCCTCATGCCCACATTAATGCCAAGGAACCCATACCTTCCTCGCTCTCCAGCGCAGGGCAGGAAGGACTTGTGAAAGCCTGTTCCACCATAAGCACCAGCCCTTGCCATGGTGGCCGAGGTATGTGGTATCCATGAATCTTCCCTGTTTTGATACAACCCAAAAAGCCCCATTGTTTGTGTTCATCTTTCCTTGGACAATGAAGCCTGGAAAGGTGGAGAAATCTTGCCCAGGACATGGACAAGGAGAGCAGTGGCTCTATGGGCAAGGGAGCAGTGCAGGGGACACCATCCTCACAGAGGCAAATCCAAGCCTTGACAAGTGGGCAGGGGCATGGTATTGTCTCCATGGACAAGCATTAGTTGAAGATTACAAAGGTGGCAATGCTCGCAGGTTTAACTGGTACTTAACTTCTACAAAATGTAGAAGTACAAAACGGTACCACGGGGTGTCAGAGCCCATGGGTCAACCCAAATGTCCAGTGCAAATGCCTCCAAGATCTGGAAAAAACAGTCCAGACACTGAGTGAGCAGAGTGACTTGAACTTGTCTCTACAAACTGAAGATGACAACGCAGCCTCTTCTGCCTTCAACTGCCTGAAGGAGATTCAGCACAGTGAGAAAAGCTGAGGGTTCAGCATACACCACTTTTTTTTTTTTTTTTTCACCATTTGGCTACAGCTACGGTCGTCTTCAAGTTTTCTCACTGCAGCAGCTCTGGATGGAAGGGAAGCCTGAGGTGGCACTCAGGTGACAAACACAAACCCGTTCTGGCCCTGAGCCAGGCTGGAGCTTGCCTGCAGCTTGGCCAGGTCTGCCCCAGCTCAGCCCAGCTCAGCCAGGAGCAACTGCCACTTTTTGCTGTTTAATCACTGTCAGCACACTGGCCGGCAGGAACGTTTTGTCTTCAAGCAAACGCACTGTTTATAAGACTGAGCTGATTTTATGCTAAAATGACACAAGGCTGGTGTTAGACATATCACCTGCTACAGAAAACCTTTGCTGAGGTGACTTGTCTCAAAGGGACAGCAGGTTCTGCTTGCGAGCTGCGTTGGCAGCTCTGCTGGCAAGTATTCCCCACACGGCTTTCCAAGGGTGCAAAATGTTTGCAGTTGGAGTGAAGCATCGACCTAAACCCCTCATCCAAAAGCCCTTGGAGTGGGGGAAGTTCACAGGAGGAATGGAGCTTGGGGTCAGCCGTTTCTACTTGCCAGAAACGAGCAAGAAAAGCAAACAACTCGCATGGCCCTTCTCTGATTTGTGTTTTGTTAAACTTTCCAAACACGTCAGTCAAATATTCACTAAGGATCAGACAAATCTTTCTAAGGCTTTGAGGCTCAGTTTCAAATGAGCATGGGCCTTATTGACACTTTGTAGAGGTTTGATTGCACTGGAAGGAAGAAACGTAAAGTGTGAGGTTTTATTGGCTCTCTGTTATTGTAGGCAAGCACATCACGTCATCTCTTTCGTACAGAACAAACTCGCTTTTGAAGGCAACTAGGACTTTCTGTCTTCTCTGTCTCTCTATAATGATTCATTGGAGTTGCTCCCAAAAGTCACTTGTCTGGTGGTTAGTAACCCACATTTAACTTCCAGATTAAGTTTATCCAAGGCCAGGGTATATGTATTTCTTCTTTTTCCCATCCCACTTACAGCAGTCTTTTGCTATGGCACCTGGGTTTCATTCTCGGGACTAAGCCAGCTATGGTCTTTTGGTGCCCTCCCCCTTACCTTGCTCATCCCCGATTCCCTGCTGCACCCATCTGCACCCATCAGGCATGTGGTGCCCAGGCTGCGCTCTGCAGGCTGGGTGCTGGAAGGCCCTGGGTGCCTGGAGGCCCTGACTCTCCACAGAACATGTGCTCAGCCTTGCTCTGGTGCTGCGTTGCTTTCACAGTGGGATCCCAGCAGTTGCTGATGTCGGACTAAGAGACATCATGAATGCATCACAAAACCATCCTGCAGTCTGCCCTATTCCTGCCTTCCTTGGCTGTGCCCAGGATGGTTTCTGTAGAGGAGCAATGAGGACTCACTGCAGGCTAAGGCTCATTCACCGAGGCTGCTGCCTCGCCACACGCTGGGCCTTTCCTGTAGGAGCTCCCAACCAGAGCGGGCCTCCAAGGGAAAGCTCAAAGCACAGCCTGGAGGACAGGAGAGCAGCATCCCGAGAACTCCCTCAATCTGATGGATAGCAAAGCCAACTTGGAGACAGCAGTCTTGGCAGCCAACGTAAAAAAGAATGCCGAGGGGGAATCACACGCGCCGGGCCCTCGGCAGCCTCCCCTCTCCTTGCTCTGCCCAGTGTGCTGGGCGCTCCCCATGGCAGGCCTGGCCCCAGCTGCTAATCCCTCCCTGGTCAATACTGGATAATATTTCTCCTTGCTACCGATCCCTGCTTAGCGGGCACATTGCTGGGATGGCAGAGCCAGCCCAAGCCCTTAGACGCCAGGCTTGGCGTCTCAAATTCAGGGCACCTGCTGCCTACGTAACTCGACCAAGGAGCCGTGCACGCAGCAGGGCTGCACGGGGCTCTGTGTGAACCGCAGCACCCCTGCGAAGTAAAGCGCGCAGGCGAGCAGTGCAGGGTGCTGCGCTCGCTGCTCAGCCCGGCCAGCGGGCTCAAACACCGCCTGCACCGGTGGTTAGGGGTGGCCAGCAGGGCAACATGTTCCACAGCTGCTCCAGCACTGCGAGCATTGCAAAAATCAGATGTGGTGGAGCACAGTCCTCACGAGCAGGGTTTGTTGTTCAGCAAAGGCTTCCCTGGGTCTCAGCATGGGGCCACCATCACCCCCTACTGCTGCTGGCACTGCGGGGAGTCCAGGAGGTCACTGTCATTCTCCCATGCTGACAAGGGAGCAGCAGGATGTGGTGGCATGACCCCAACCATGACACGTCTAAGGAGTCTCCTTGGAAAAGAAGAATGCTGCAGGACTGGAAAAAATGACAGTTTTAATACCAAAAAGTTTTGACCAGAAATAATTCTTTAAATCCTAAATTATTATTTTGGTGGTCAATTTTCCTTTTTTTTTTTTTTTTTTTGTTGTTGTTGTTGTTTTAATTAAACAGAATTCCAGCAAGCCATCTGCAAATACCTCATTCCAGCATTGGCCCATCAAGGAGTAACAGAAAATTTTACAGTAAGAGAAAGAAGGGAGATCAGGGGAAGAAGGAAAGCCAGAACAGTAGGGTGAGACCTCGGGGATATTCAACCAGATACCTCCAGCGGAAGGGAGGGGAGGTTAATAAATTAGTCCTGGGCACTCTGGAGCATTTCCAGTTTGCAAATTACCATTGCTTTATTAGGCTCTAATTCAATCCACTCCAGGGCATTGCATGCAAAAGTCTTTTTAAAGAAGAGCCAGTCTGAGGCGTCCCAGTCTGGCGTACCCTGTACCACAATGCGTTGCGGGTGGCAAGACGTACCTGCCCCTGCCTGGAGGCTGCTTGCCTTGAGCCTGCCTTGAGTTCGCTCTTTATTCCCAGCCTAGCAGGAATGAGAGTGGAAGAAATCGTGACCCCGGGCCTGCTGGAGATCTGTAATTTCATCAAGTAGCCCTGTTGCATGATAAATCCCATGAGAAGAGCCTTGAAGTGGTTTAGATTCAGTTGCAAGGGGATTAACTCTTTGTAGAGTTGTGTGGTGTGTGTGTGTGTGTGTGTGTGTGTGTGAGGATGGCCTTGCTAACACTCACATCATCGTTGCCTACTCTTTTCTTCTCCATAAACACGGTCTTGCTGAGCTGCCTGTGCCGGGAATAGCATGCAGATAACAAGAGTACATCGTAGGTCCCATAAGTGGCCCACAAATTCCCCAGCAACCTGGGGTCACCTATTGCAAACCTCTGATCTTTGCCTCTGTGTGATCCCTCTGAACTGTGTGTTGGTAGAAAACAGTAAGGCTCTACCCTGGCTTGCCGCAACATAGCACGGAGGAACCCTTTCTGATGGGACAGAAGCCACACAGAAACCTTTGCAGAGCACTGAGCTGTCCTGGCTTGTTCCCATGGCCCATATATATGCATGCACACACACAGACACATATAAATCTATATGTGAAGGAGGAGTTTTGCTGTAAGTCTGGGCTGCTGTCACGGTGCAGGACTCGAAGGCAGGCTGGGCAGGGGCCGCGCAGGTCTGGGCCGAGGAGCCTGCTCTGCCTCAGCACAAGAAGGGTGCCTGAGCCTGCTCTGCCTTGGAAGATAAAAGAGGCTAAAAGGATTTTAATGCCTGTAGCTTTATCAGATCTTGCTGTGTTTACAGCAGAGCCTGAGCGTTAGTCAGCCCAGCCGGCCCCCTCCGCTCCCAGCCGGGGTTCCCATAAAAGCAGCCCAGAGACTAGCACAAGTGCCTCACTGCTATTTATCACCAAGCGGGAGACGCTCCCAGGACCTGCCTGCTGGAAGGGACTTTTTCAAAAGCCGCTGTTCTGTGACCAAATCCCTCCCCGGCGCTGCAGCCTGCCTAGCACGCAGACACGCTCGGACACACACAAACACTGCCCCAGCCCCACTCTGCAGAGACCTTGCGCCCTGCGCTGCCCTGCAGCGCCTGCCCTTGCCAGCCAGGGCTCTCCCAGGATCCCAGACTCAAAGGAGCTATCTTCTTTTCTGTGCGAGTTGAAAATGGAAGCATTAACTGAAGTTTGGCGAGTTTGTTTTTTGACTAAAAGCCTCAGGGTAGGCTGAGTTTGGCATGCAAGCCAGTTCTCGCTGTTATCTGAGGTCATTTGACCCATTAAAGATGTATTATCCAAAAGTGCCTCTGATTTTGCATGACTCAGTGCTTATGTCTCTGGCTTGGCATTCCCGCTCCGTGTGTTGAGCTCACTCCCAGCAGTTGGGTTTGCATGCAGGAGCCAGCAACTGAGGAAACAGAGGAAACTTGTTCGGGGTTTCCAGGACCTCTGTACTAAGCAGGCAAATGCGCAGGACTGACTTTCCAAAAGGCATTTCCTAAACAAGGAAGAATGATGGTACCTCTTGGGGACAATTCACGAAGCACCATGTTCATTGAGGGAATAGATCACACGTCGCATCTCATTCCCTTCTCTCTGCAGCATAATATAATCACTTTGTGTGGGCTGGCAGCCTGACAACCTTCTCAAAAAATAACGCTCCATTATCACACATTACCATCTCTAGAAATGCCCTATCCCCATGTGCAAGACTCTTTGGTTTAAAAAACATATGGTTTTTGTGGAGGGAGAGAAAAGAGAAGTGGAAAAAGGGGGAAAAATGCTAAAATCCTTATTTCCAGTAGAGCCCTTCAGATCCTACAAGGGGCCCAGTGAAAAGCAAAAGACTGGAATCTCCTGCCCTGGAACTGTAAAAAAAAAAGGGTCAGCCTGGCTTCTTCTCTCTGCACATGGCCCAGTGTCTGTGTGCCTTCAGAGTTCATTTCCGAGTATGAAATGCTCTCGTAAACACGGTGAAGGGAGAGGGCTGAGAAGTGGGAATGAAGAGGATGAATGGGCTTTATCGAGCCGGCTCTTATCTGATGGCTGCTGAGTGAAGCATGATGAATTCCCCAACAACAGGGCTCTTGTGTCAGGAGGCCTCTTATCAGATGGCACAAGCACAGTGGTCTGGCAGTGGCCATTAATCACCCATCAGCAGTTTCTCCTCCAAAGAGAAAAGTTACTTCCCCCCCCACCAGCTTTTCCCTTTTGCCCCAGGCCCTGCTCCCAAAAGCCAAAGGAATATATGTCCTGAAAGAACTGCCCCAGATAAAACTGGTCACTGGGAAAGGCCTGTCTGGGTTGATGGGTTGATGGAGATCCCCAGGGGGTTCAGATAAGGAGAAGGAAGTGTGGGAGGTATGTGGTGTTAGGGAGAGCAAACACAGGCAGCTGGACGAGCGTCTGCTCCTGGATGTGACGAGTGGCAGAGGACAGAGTGCTGGGGACCTGCCAGACCCTGTCCCAGGGCTGGAATAGGCAGCGTGCACCACCACAACGGGGTGACTAAGATCCCTCACAAGCGCTATCCTCCTCCAGAGGAAGCCTGGGTGACCTTCCCAGGGAGTGATGGAGAGGGAAGCACCTTGGCTCTTGTCCACCTCAGAGGCTGCAGAGCCACAGAGAGGGGCTGTCAGCAGGGGACCCTCTAGCCCCGACGATGTGTGCATGTACCTACAACCAGGGCATGGAGACCCAGCTTCATGGATTGGCCCCTCTGCCCCTAAGGCCAAAGCGCTTGCCCTGCCCAAATTGGGCCCACACAGGGCCTGAACCCCTGCCAGGTGTTAAAACCACCGCACATGATGCTGGCTCTGGGGCACTGTGTTTTTTACCAGCTGCCTGTCATTACATTTTAAGATATAAATTGTGGGGGAACACGATGGGGATCATTTTGAAGTGAGGTGCATTTTTTCCTATAAAATCCTCAGGCCTTGCCATATAACCCAAGGGGGATCTAGATTTCATCCAGCCAGTCTCCCATGCAGCCACCCCCAGGACAGCGAGGGAGAGACCCTGAGGAGTGACTAATACAAAGCAGCTTCTCAGAGCAAAGGGAGGAGACACGCGGGCCAGGTTCGCGGTTGGATCATAGCCGCAACAGCAGGGTGACCCTGAGGGGATGTCTGATGGCCAAGTATCCCCTCATGCCTCTTTTACAGCCTCTTGCAGCACCAAGTCCACGGGGCTGTCCCGACCCCCCAGGGAGATGGGCAGGCTAAAATCCATGGGTACGAGTTGCTCCAGCAGCAGGACAGCCCCCTGAGATTAGCCCTGAGGGCAACGCTGCACGTCAGCTCTGTGGCACAGCCGCCCTCATCTCCAGGACCCTGTGGCTGCCAGGGGGCAGCGAGGGGAGAAGGGCAAGGAGGCAATGAGCACTGAGGCAGGACGTGAAACAGGCTGTGTCCCATCTGGCCGCAGGCATCCACTGAAGAGCTCCCCTGTTCCGGTGGGATCCTGTTCCCCTCCGGGGCCATGCAAAGTGATCCAGTCGGAACCCGAGCCCCTGTGGGGTAGTGGGAGCCACCAGCTTGTTTCAGCTTCGCTGAGGCCCAGTAGTTACTGACCCCGTGGGGCACCTTAACACAGTACGTGACAAAATCCCTCATTTCATCTGCCCCCGTAAAGTCTTTTACGGGCTGGAACATGTGGAAGCACATGTCGGGGCAGCTATGCCAGATTCGGGGGTTGCACAGCATGGAAAGCTGCACGGGAGCAGCCCAGCTCCCGTGCTCCATAGAGGGAAACAAAAGGGCAGTGGCTGCCCCAAGGCCTGGCCACAGCAGGATCTGAGGGCTGGAAAACCGCCCCAGGAGGACTCAGCGGGCGGCGTGAGGTGCCAAAGCGCTGGCAGGCGCAGGCGAGAGCGCAGCCGTCCTCAGCGAGGGCGGGTAGCCGTGGCCTTTCTCTGCGCCTCCGCGGCTGCAGGGAGCGCTGCCAGAGCGGCTGCCCATGTGCTCAGGGCGCCGGTGCCATCAGAGCGGGGCTGGCATTTGTCCCACCATCGCCTTTTCCCTGTGCTCAGCCGGTGCAAAGGTCTCCCTGTCCCCAGGTCAGCTGAGGTGCGGGGCAGCGATGCCAGCTGGGCAGCTGCAACCAGAGCCGGGGCGGCCAAGGGGACTCGCAGAGGGCCAGGGCTGCCCATGTGCATGGCCGCGGTGGCAGGGGGCACGCGGGCCGCATGCACGGAGCGAGCAGAGGGCGAGGGCTGCGGCGCCGGCCTGCCCCACAGGCTGCAGCGCCCACGCGGAGGCGAGCGGCCGCGGGGCGCTCCTGGCGCTGCCAGCCTGACTTTGCACATTTCCCCACCTCCAATTAAATTTTAACCTTGGTGGGCTGTTTCGTACAAAACCTGTCTCTGCCACTGCCTGATGGACCGTGCTCCCAGAGTCATTTCCCTTCCTCCTGAGGCCTCACATGGAGATCATGCTGGGACAGGGATTGCTGTCACTTTTAAGGGGAAATTAACCTCTGGAAAAGGAACGTCTAAAATCCACTGCAGTAAAGCAACTGTCCTTCACCCTAGGGTGAGCTGGATGTTAGAGACTGCCCTCCGCTGTGGCTCTCTGCTTGCTGAGACCCTGCGGCAGCCTGGCTTTCGCCAGAGGGGGCCAGCATCAGGCCCCCGCTGGGTGGCACAAACATTATGTCATAGGCAAGCTAAAAGCAATGAATGAGAGTTCATTCCAGTGAGTAATGGAAAGCACTTGTCCCTTGTAATGTTGTCTGGCCATAAAATGTCAGATAGAAGTAAAAGTTATAAATACATCAGAGAACAAATAAGCACAGCCTGGGGCTAAGCCCTTGCTTTGAGGGTGTTGCTTACCTCCCGCTCAGTGCTCCCAGCAGCAAGGAGGTGAGTCACAAGCTGGGGGACAGGGGCATCTGCTCCAGGTAGGGGTCTGATCCCCAGAGAAGTACAGCATGGGGGCAGCTGTTGCAGAGCAGTGTTACAAACACTTACTTCAGTGCAACATGCTGAAACACTGATGGCATGAGTTTGGGTTTGTGCTGTCTCTTGCAGTGGATTACAGACCTGTACAATATGTTTCTGAATTTCACGGTATAGATTTCTGAATATCTTGCTCTGTTGAAGAACATTCTCAGCTGTATTATGCAAGAGATCCAGTGGTAGACATCCCTCCAGTTGTGCTGGCCATGGGATGCAGCAACAGAGAACACAGCCTCTAAGATTTCAGGGAAAATAAATTTTAATGGCAGGGATTTCTTGGCACATGGGAGAAACAATGTCCTCTTAGCTATATAGTATGCATATGTTCATGCACCACCTGGTGTACACCTATTGACAGAACTGCAGCCAAAGTCCTGAAGATCCCAAGTTCTAGCAGTCACAACAACAGCCTTGGTACCCATAAGCACTGGTACCAATGAGCTGTTACTGCAGTCTGGATGAGGACTTACAAAGTGTAGAACTGGTGCAGTATTAGCAAAGCAAGGGGACATGCTGGTGCCTCATGAGCAGTAGCTGGAGGAGGCTTCTTGCAGCTGTACAGCACTGGGCTGGAGACACGGCTGTCCGTGATAAAAGTTATGCTCAAACTGAAAAGGATTGCCTGACATTGTGCTGGGCTGTCAGAAATGTCCCCAGTGTGCATATATATATATATACACACACACACACACATGCATATATATATGTGTGTGTGTATATATATATATATATACACACACTCACACACAGACATCTATACATGGCTGCAACAGTTGAAGCAGATCCTGAAACCCTGGAGAACATTCTTGAGAAACTTCTAGCTCCTGCAGTGCCAAGACTTCTGAGCATGGTCTCAAAGCTACAAAGGTACAGCTTGGAAGTGAAACACAAGCCTGCAAGAGGAATTCCTATAGAAGACTTTCACAGAAGGGCAAGATGCACAAGAGAAGGAAGACTTGAAGGAACAGGTGCAGGCAGTCTTGCAATACTTACCCATGTCTACAAATACCCTAGTGGAAATAGTGAAGCAGAAAGCAATGATGCAATAAATCTTTAAAAAGAAACAATAAGACCAGGTCAATTGGCATAAAAAGGAGCATGTTCCCTTGGCTACCAGAGACGTTAGGAATGAAAAAATTGGAGTAGATGAAGGACAACAGATTGGCAGGGGAAAGGGAAAAAATAAACAATGAGCCCAGAGAAATTTAAGCCCTGAGACTCTGAGAAAGATTTCCAGGCAAACAATATATTTCAAAAGATTAGAAGGACAGGCCGCTCCTGCCTAGCATAGTGTTCAAGAAGAAAGTTTTGTAGAAGTGTTTGTAGGAGAGTGTTTTTCTCCTTCACAGGCAACGACATTACTCACTTAAACCTGGGAAATGCTTCACGGTGGCCCTGTAGCTGCATGTGCCAGACCCAACTGTGGACGGAGTGATGGGGATGCTCACTCCTGCTCATTCCTCCCTGGGTGTGGAGCAGATGGCTCTGCTGTGCTGGAAAGCATCAACTCGAAGCTGAGGTCTAGGCCAGGAGCTCCCCTGGGCACCGGCTGTCTTACCAATTACGGGCACAAACAGGGGAAATCCTGGATGGGTTGGGCCCATCCCTGGGCTCTTCTGAGTAGAAGTTGTGATGCATGGGTATTTTTTTTTCAAAACTCATGGATTTTGGTTTTAACATTTAGTCTTCAGCACTTCGGTTTGGGTAATCTGTTTAGCTAGAGAAGTGTCTCACTGCTCTGGCAGCCAGCTCCATCCTCAACCCATCTGGTGTCTTGTGGCAGTCAGTTCCCTAGGCTAAGTTTTCACTGTCTGAAAAATTACTTTTCAGCTGTGAATTTCCTCATTTTTCATTTCTTTGCATTCTTCCAGTGCTATAAGAAACAGCTAGCGGAGGCTCTTGTGCTGTCTTTTCCTTTGGAACCTGTCTTTGCAGAGGGTCAACAGCCTCTCCTGTTCATTGTTCCTTTACCAAATGAAAGGAGGAGCAGCTTTGCCTCCCAGGACGTCCCTGTATATATCCCCAGCTTGTTTTTTTTTGCAGAAATTTCAGTTTAGCAACATGCTGGAATGCTAAAGCCGTTGTAATGAGTAACACACTTCTTCAATGGGATGACGCTTGCAGAACGCACCATGTTTTACAGCTACCATAAATAATGAAATCCGTATTTGTAAACTATACTTTAAGGAATTCATTCTTTTCCAGAGATTTCAAAACCATGTCATTTTTCCATATTGTGACGTTTGCCAGTTCATCTATTTTTAGAAATTCTCGCTCTATTGATGTGGTCAAGACAGTTCTTAAACAGCAAAGAGTGGCTGCCTGCCTTGAAGGTATAAACAGCCAGACATGCAACGGGAAATGCTTCAGAGGTGAGCATGTCAGACTGGTAGACATCAAAGCTGTTGGGTGGTGGAACTGCAGGGACAAATCAGTGTGCAGGCTGGATAAATAGTCATGAAAAAGCATCTTAAAAGTAACTTTTCTTGGAGTTCTGAGGAGTCCTAAGAGGAGTCTCACAGGCCTGGAAACCAGACAGTTCCCTCAGAAAACTTACAGCACAGCCCTACACAGTACCAGTACTTCCCTGGAAACCTTCATTTACGTAAACATGAAAGTAAAAACAAAGTTAAGCAAGGAAGAGGGTCTGTGAGACTCGCGGAGGCCTCACACCTCTCAGGCAGTGCCTGTTAGCACCCTGGTTGTGCTCACTCCTCAGGTGCTCGTATCCAAGGCTATTTCGCACGCCAAGCACGTTTCCCATCACTCATTCCTGGAGCCATTGCTCAGCTACAGCCCCTGTGTTGTGGTGTGTCCAGTGCAGCCCTTGCTCCTGCTGTGCTCGAGGAGGATGCTGGAGTCCTGAGGGGGGCTAGGGCTGAAAGCTTGCAACCGGAATTGTGCAACCACAGCTGGACCTCAAGGAGTTCTCAGCTGGGGAATCTCCCGCATCCCTCTTCCCTCCGGCCTTCTGAGTGAGACCAGTCATTGCTAGCCATCAGTTTTAGTAATAAAAACATATGGAAAAATGCAATAGCTCTCAGCTAGATGGGGGTTGGTGCCTGAGTCCCATGGAGGAAGGACATGCCTTGGGAAGCACTGAGAAAAGCCCCAAGCACCTAACAGAGCAATGTCACACAAATAGCCTCACCACTTTTCTGGGAGGCTGAAGACATCACAGCCCTTCACACAGATGCATTTCTGAGTAAAACCTCCACATTTTCTCAGTCAGCCACTTTGTTTTTTGCATGGCAGAGCAAGACTTGAGCACAACCTCCCGGCATCTCACAGGGCCCTGACTCCTGCCTGGAGGAAAGGACAGGCTGCTTGTGGGTGCTGCTGGCCACACAGCTTCATTCCTTGCTGGAGGACGCTAGAATTCCTGGCAGTTATGGAGTGAGGCTGGACTTCAATAGATGGAAGGGAAATGGCCCCAATGGAGGGGGATTTCTTCCACTCCATTGCTTTATTGAAATCTCTTCCTGCTCCTCATGTTTCTCATTTTATCCTTGTTAGAAGAGGAGCTCCAGCAAGAACAGCAAGAAATATGCACCAGACCTCAGGAAGGAAGCAAGGAAGTGTTGGGCATGACAGCACAGTTCTCCATCTTGCCCCTCATTCCACAGAGCCCAGTGTTGGCCACATGATATCTTTGTCATGCCCGGCCCTTCCTTTGGCCTTTCTATACTCCCACTTCCTTCTCCAGGTGCTGATTTCAGCACTGGACACCGGTACAGACTGTGGGCAGTGCTTCTGACTGTGCTTTCAGGCACCTCCAGTCTGGAAGCCATGCAGAAGAGCAGGTGAGCTAAGGTGCCTCACATGTCCCTGGTGGAGACAACCCTGCCCAAAGGACAGTGGCTCCTGCTGGCATCCTGCCAGCTCCCAGTACGGACAGCAGGAACACAGGGGTTTCAACCTATCTCTGCAGATGTCACCCTGGATCTTCTCTGACCTGCTGAGCACGGATAGGGACAGTGACCCGCAAACACCTCCCCATGTCCCAGCTCTCTCTCAAAGCTGGCTTTTCTGAACTGTGAGACTCCCATGGAACCTGGCCCCGCTCCAAGGTTCACGCAGGCGGCAGTGGGGCGTGAGGAGGAGGAAAGCGGAGCGCAATCCATAACCTTTGTAGCACTCTCGAGAGCAGCTGTCTGGCAAATGTCAAGCACTGTCTAGGGCTATTTTGGGCACTTTATTTTTATTAAGGATGCTTTGAGGTGGGGGAAGGGCACAGTGAGAGTTTTTTTTCACTTCCAGCACCTTAAAGAATAAAACTCTGTGGAGAAAAGCTCAAGGACACTTCCTGGTCATGCTTTGAGGTGTCCCTGGAGGCTCTCAGGCTGAAAGACAATGGAGATGGGTCTCAACTTGTCAACACAGACCTCCAGAAGCAGCAAGGCTCCCTCAGAAGCTCATGTAGGGACACGGAGGTGGTTTATGCCACCAGCACAACCTTGGCATGGCTGCCCAGGGTCCCCTGCTGCTCAGCTCCTGAGAAGGATGCTCCTGATGGAAACCATCCCTCAGCTTTTTCAGAGGACATCAGCCACTTCTCTTGGTCTCACAGTGATCCCAAGAGAAGCCTAAGACTCCTACAAACACAACTTCCCTGGCATGTTTGTAGCTAGGGTCCCTATGCCCTGGCAGTACAAGAACTTGAAATCACTGCACACTTGAAAATCTGTTGAGCAGCCTGTGAAGCACACGCTGAGCATATAAGCTGCAGCCTTGGCCCATTCAGTAACACAGTCTTTGAATATCCCTCCTGAACAGTGCTATAAATATAGTCTTAATTCTGAATGTTTTCTTTAGCTTTCCCATGGGCCTCATCCTCCAAGCCCCAGGAGCCTCGGACTCCTCTGCTTTTGAAAAAGCCAAGACCAAGAGCCAAGATCTCACACAAGGAAGAGCATAGCATCTAATGATCCTGTAAAAGATTATACAGAATGTAACTGGAATATCTAATGTGAAAAAGTTCCTGTTGAAAGAATAAATCTTCCTTCCAAGAGTGGAAACAGTTGCAAAAAGTCTCTGTAATTTCAAACTTCTTTTCTGGTAAGCCTGGAAAATTAAGCAGTCCTCATTTTTAATGTTTAGAGGTTTTTTTTTTTTTTTTTTTTTTCCCCTACATGAACCTCTTTGTCAGGAACAAAAGTAACACAGAAATAGGAAAAAACAACCTCTCAGCATTTTTTTTGTTGTACACGCAATAATGTAAATACAAGAAAAATTGCTCTGCCTGATTAGCTAATGATCTGAGGGGCTCATAGGTCTTACCACTGCTCAGCAAACACTGTGGACTAGCTGCAAATTTTTAATGAAGTGGAATCCAACCCTTAGCTCAGAAGCTGTGCCTGGGGTGCAACGCACGTGGGTGCAACTTGCCACAACCCAGTGCTAACACTGGTTGGGTTTGTAGCTTGGGACTCACTGCTCTGATCCCCAAATATTCCTCAACTAGCTGACAGCAGACTGCTTGCCTGGCTTGTGTGGCCGCTTCTCTGCCAGTTTTAAGTATATCACAAGGAACTTTAAAATTACAGAAATAAGGCAGCTGTTGCCTGTCATGAAAGAGCATGTTGGCATGTTTCAGACTGGTGAGCCTGATCCATCCTAGAAGGTTCAAAACTGCCTGCTGAGATCTTGGATCCTTTGGTGATTATCCGTGAGAGCTCCTGGAAGATGAAGCAGCATCCCAAGACTGTCAAACACAGTATGCATCTTGCCAAGGGAAAAAGGAAGAGTGGGAGAGTTATGGACCAGCTATCATAGTTCCAGTCATAGAAAAATGCTGGAGTGAATAATCTGACACAGTTTTGTAAGCATCTGGAAAACAGCACAGAGATGAGCAATATCTGACAGGGATTCATCAAGAATGAAACATGTCAGGCCAACTTAATTTCCTTCAGCAGTGGGGTACAACAAGCCTGCAGGCAAAGAAGTAGCAGTAGATGCGGGACATAAAATGCAGATGGCTCTGGACACTCTCTTGCGTGACATTTTCATAAATGGCTTGGGGAATGTGGTCCAGGAAAAGTGCTATAGGGTGGATGCAAAGTGAGTTGGGTAACTGCGTCGAGAGAACGGCTTTCAATGGCTCACTGTCATGATGGAAAGCTGCTATTGAATATTTCCATTAATGGCTAGTGCGATGAAACAGAGGGCATATTTATCGCTTTTGCATGCCACACAAGGCTGGGGCTGCAGACAGAAAAAGGATTGTGACAAGCTGGAGAAACAGTCTGAAAAGGAGCGAGCAATAGATGGCAACACACTGATGTAGGTACCGTTGGCAGCCCAAGCATTGCACAGAGAGCATGTAGTGGCATGCCAAAAGGCCTGAGGACGTCCTGCAGTGAGGAGAAAGTGCCTGTTCTCCAGACCCTTTTGACTGGATTTGGTGGTGCCCCCCAAGAAAACGCTTTGGCCTCTGCGGGAGGAGAAGCATCTTGCAGGCTCTGAGTGATCCCGAGAAGCAGGGATCGCCTTTTGTGCCTGCTGAAGCCTGGCCTGTTCCCCTATTGCCTGCCCCATACGAGAAAGGTGTCCATGTGGGGCTAGGGCCCCACGTTACGTTTGACCCCATGTGGCAGACGCATGTGACCATTTCTGATGGATAGTGGCTGCATTTTCCCTCGAGTGGACTGGATCAGCTGTGCTTGGCTAAGACCCTGGCACACATAACATGGCACACACTTTATAGAACTTCAATTCACAGCACTGTGGCCTCAGTGATTTCTGTATTAAATTCCCTTGGTTTAACAGAATAAGCTGTCAGCACCAGTCGCATGGCTGCTGGTAAAAATGGCAGTGGAGGCAGGATATGTAACAGCATTAAACTTAAACCTAAGGCACTAGTCACGCGAAACTTGTCCCACTACAGCAAGAGACGGCTTGGCAAACTGGAACCCAATTACAAGGTTGTAATTTCTGAAAATGACACTTCTGCCGTGGCAAGGCAGAGCCTAAAATCAGCTACCATAAGCCACTGCACAACAGCTAATGCAAGCAAAGAAACCTTCTGCGTGCCCCTGCCCATCATGGGAACAAGAAGCCCAAGGAAGACAAGGCGAGCAAGGAACACCAAGTGCCCCAAGGCCGCAAATACACAAGTGCCGCAGTCAGTGGCATTTTTTACCCACAAAAACTCCTAACAAAACCAGAAAACATTTCATTTTTGTCCTAAATGGTCTGCAGGACTAGCCAAGAAGCAAACCTCCCAGATGCTGGGTTTCTTTTTTTTCCCTCCCCACCACCGGCCCATGCTTGTGCTCCACAAAGAATGTAAACAAAACTCAAACCTTTTAACAAGGGAAGAGGAGAAAAAAAAGAAAAAACAAAACAAAACAAAAAGACAAAAGAAAAGAAAAAAATGAAAAGGGAAAAAAAGTGAAAAAGAAGAAAAAAGAAAAAAGGAAAATTTGAAAAAAAAGGAAAAAAGAAAAAAGAAAAAAACGGGGAAAAAAGGGAAAAAAAACGGGAAAAAAGAAAAGAGAAAAAAAGAAAAAAAGAAAAAAGGAAAAGGAAAAATAAATCAAAGAAAAAAGGAAAAGAGAAAAGAAAAGGAAAAAAAAAGAAGAAAAAACGAAAAAGAAAGAAGAAGCCCCATGTCCACCTGAACCCGCTGCTCCGCAGCCGAACGCGGCTCCCCGCGGATCACGCGGCCGCGGGCGGAGCTCGGCGCGGGGGCCGGGATGCGGGCGGCGCTGCGCGGGGCCCCGCGCGTGCCTGCGCGCTGCCGCTGGCGGGCGGCCACGCTCCGCGCCGCGCGGGCCGCGATAGCGCTCGGCAGAATGAAAGGCGTCTCCGGCGGGCCGGGGCGGGGGCGCGGGCGCTGCCGCCGCGTTCCCACACTGATTAGGATCGGGGCAGGCTGACGAGCTCCAGAGCGCCGATAAAACGCGGCCCGGCCGGCGGCGCCGCCCCGGGAGGCCGCGCGCGGGCGCGTGGCGGGGAGGGGGTCTGATCCCGCCCGCGGCCCGGCGCCCTGGGCCCTTGCTGCCCTCGACGTGCGCTCCCAGCCGGGTGGGCTCGGGGGGGCAGAGTCTAAAAATAACAGCTCCCAAGTTCAGTGTGCTGTGGCCTGGGAAGCTGAGGCAGAAACACTTAAAGGAAGAACAAAAACCATATGGCATCGTGGGCTGGAAGGCAGGAGTGTGGCTGCCTGATGCCAGAGTTGGTAGGAATTTAGGCCATGGCGGTAACAGGAAAAGGATTGGTCCCTCAAGTACTGCCAGCTTTGGAAATATCCAGTTAACTGTGGGTTTTGTGGGGGTGGTTTTATTGCCCTGTTTTACCTCCAGCACACTCTGGAAGAGGTGCTGGGAACCAAAACACTTAAAAGCAGCTCTGAATGAAACCTCAAACCACACAAATTGCACTTGGGCTGAGGTTTTCTTGCAAACCTGAAGTGCAGGCTAGTCCCTCAAAGGAGCCTTGAGTCTCTGAATGAATTTCTGTTTCAGTTTGTGGTTTGCAAGAGAAATGTAACTCCTGCTCCCTGCCATCCTTTCCCCCCTTACACATTCTGTGTCCCTGCCCCCAAATCAGGTGGAACGGCTCTGTTTGAACCAAGCCTGCTTTCCGACCCTGTGATTGAACTGGGTGCAGCTGTGGGTCTGCACGGGCACTAGCGAGGCTGCTGGCTGTGTCATATGGTCGCAGAACATGCCCTTTCCAACATAGTCCTTCATGGACCACTTAGGCTAGACTGAGGACTGACAGGGGCAGTGGCACTAGTCAGATCTGGCTGGAATGCAGGGGAGTACCCGAGGCAGCATGGGTAGAAAAGCACTGGTGAGCCTGTTGCCACCAACTAACGAGCGGAGAGTGCTGTTTAATTTTTTTAATGCCTGTCAAAATTTATGGGGCACTGGCAACACATCAAAAGCAAATTCAGTCATTTACAGTAAAATCAAAGAGGGCAGAACAATGAATATGAAGAAAGGTTGAGACACCTTGTTACAGGAACAAATTGTTCGTCTGTCATGAAAATAATGGAATTTATGTTCCTGCAAGTTTGAGACAGATTATGTACAGTGACATTTGTCAGACTGCGAGCTCCACGCAAGGTATTCGGCATCGCTGCTGGCCGTCTCTGCACAGCGATGTTTGGGCTGGAGCCTCCATTTGCCCAGGGCTGATCCTGCCCCAGCCATCCCCAATGGTAACCCTCAACTTTTCAAGAGCTCTTTATGGGGCCGGGAAGCAGCCAAGCAAACAGAGTGAGCGACGCGTGCGAGGCAGCACTGTGGGAGTGTGGGGACAGCTTGCAAAGGGAGGGCTGCCCTGGACCCCTGTCCAGGGTCTCAGGATCAGACCACGTCTGACCAGTGCCCACCCACCTCCCCGCTGCTTTAGAGCTCGTTCGCCTGGGCACCAGCGGCAGGGGCTCCTCAGCTGTGTGCTTCTGGGGGCAGGAAAGATGTTTTCTGTGTGGTCTGAAGGACGCGCCCCAGGCGTAAAATGCTAACGCATTGCTGTTCCTGGCGCGCAGCCAGGAGATGCTGCTTGCTGTTTAATTAATTCAAGGTGCCCAGTAACTCGAGCGCCAAGCACCAGATGTGAACAGCGATTCCCCCCTTGTCGTGGACACACCACTCGCCTGCCGTCCGTCCGCTGGATTGTTCCTGCAAGTCGGCCTGCGTGGGATTGGTGGCTCTTGCAGCTACTCACAGCCGCCCGGCTCCTGTCTCTCAGGGCAGCACGGCTTCCCTTGTGGCCAGCCTAGCCCCAGGCAGGTTTAGTGCATCTCGCACCTGCCTGAAACAAACCCGTACGGCTGTGGAAACCCAACCGCTCCTTTCACCTCCTGTCGTGCACGTGAGCTGCCATCGCTCAGCCGGAGCTGCCAGGTGCCTCCGACGGTCCTCCCCTGCCTGCCAGCAGTGTCCGGGCAGGCGCCGTGGCCCTCTTCCGCAGTCCTGGCGAAGAGCTGGGTGGCTCTGCTTGTTTCAAGAATGTGTTGTGAGCCACTTGATTGCTATGGTGACTTATTTTACAGACAAATAAATATTTGTCCTTGCCTTATATATTCTTATATTCTTATATTCTTGCCTTATAATTCCATCCTTTCTCCCCCTGCATCCTTTTGGCTCTCCACAGTTCTGACCAGTGCGTTTATATCCTTGGATCTCTCTGCTCCTGGCTCATCCCCCTCTCTCTTCCATGCAGTACATCTGCCATTCCCATGTCCTTCATGACCCCTCAGCCTCCTGCTCCACCCCTCATCCATGCTCAACCAGCAAGGCCTGCAGCCCCTCCGGCCTGAGCACAGGCTGGATCTAGAGGGGCCCTGGGGACGAAGGGGCATTTGAGCCTGGGGAGCAGCACCCAGGGGTTCCCCTTGCGCAGGCAGGCACAGACCAGGCATCACTACCGCAGTCCCTGTGCACAGGGATTCCTGGGGGATCTGGGGACCCTGTGGGTTGTGCTGCTTTTGGGCATGGCACCACAAGGGGCTTTCTCAAAGTTTCTCCAGTGAGCCCTTGTTATTTCATTTCTGTTTCATCCTGTTTCTATTCCTATTAATGACACACAACCCTCTTCTGGCCTCTCTGGTTTTCTGTCTCTTTCCCATGGAAATTGCCCCATTCTCTGGTGCTGAATTTGCTGTTGTGGCCCAGGCTGGTGTTGCTGGGGTCTGCTCAGCATCCCATTTTGCTTGGGCAAAGCATCTCATTTGAGTAATGAAAGTATAGCAGCTGGCAAAGCAAACCTTTCTATTTGCAACTTTCAAGCAGCTATTTCTTGTTGTTCCAGTGAAAGGCCAGCATGTTTTGGGACTTCTGTTTCCTTCTGCCTTCCTTCCTTCCTCTCTTTTTCAGTGGAAAAATGTCAAATGTCAAGGCTATAGGGGAAGATCTTCCCTCTCTTCCCTTAGCTGTTCTGACCCTAACTGATGTTTACATTGGGCCAAAAAGCTCCTTTGCCTCCCTAGATGCCAAGATGAACATTTGACCAGTTCTGCTGTTTATGTTGTATCTTCATTTGGCCCTCGGGGTGTGAGCGGGACCTGTGGGCCGAGGCAGGTCTGCGCAGATGCTGCTGTGTGGGCTCATGAGGAAGAAAGAATAGCAAGGCTGGGAGAGCAAAGCGGGAGGCAGGGGACACAAATGTGCACGGTTTTGACATTGTCCATTACAGAAAGGAGCAGAAATGGTGCTCAGGGAAAGGCAAGAGGGACAATGCTGGGGAGTTCGGCCCAAAGGAGGAAGGCAGTGGCGCTCATGTCTGCCCTGGCTCGCTGAGGTGAGGGCGGGCGCCGCAGCCACGCGGCGCGGCCTGGCAGACGCTGAGCCACCCGCGGGGCTGCCCGCACCACCGGCTCCCCGCGCCGCAGCTCCTGCTGCACAAAGGGCCTTTCTCCTGCCTGCGGCCATGCCCGCTCCTGCACTCCTGGCCTGGAGCGTAGCCCAGGGACACAAAGTCCCTCTCTTTGGAAGCCTCCATGTGCGAATGTCCCAAACTTTCTCATTTCATTAAGGAGCAGGGGTAAAGGGGAGGGGGGGAAGGACACAAACGAATCTCCTTCGTTAATAAATCCTAACAGCTGTGGAAAGTTTGAGGCAGTGAGAGCACCCAGACAGAAAATTAAAAAACTAATAAAGTCCTCAGTGTGGGGGCACTGGCATCAGGTCAGCTTTCCTTCGCGAGACACCTAATAAAGAGACATTCCAGGACACTAGCTCATAAGGGAAATCTGCAGGGGTCAGGGAGAACAGTGGAAAACTAACCATGGTAACTCAAGCATACTGGAAAGGCAGGGGAAAAACAGCAAGAAGGTCTTTTTTCAGCCCTCTTCTCTTTTTCTCTCCCTCTGTTTTAGGGAGAGGGGAGGCTGTGGAGTGGAGTGCAGGGGCCTAGGGAAGGCAGTGCCTAAGCCTGCCTGCCCCAAATGTCCTATGTGAGGAGCTGGGGGGACCTAGGAACCTTCTCCAAGTGAAAAGCGCGGCTGTGGGTGGCTGCGGGTCAGGTGCTGGACCAGGCATGGCTTCCTGGCATCGCCAGTGCAGCACACGACAGCGGCTGGGGGACCCTGCCAGCCCAGCTGTGCCGCCCAACTGCTGTATGAGCGCGGGCAGAGCACCCATAGCGAGCTGTCAGGGCCAGACTGTGTGTCCCAAGTCTCCTCTGCTGTTTCCTTTGATGTTTAGCTCATCCCTGCTGTCAGCACGTGCATGATCATTTTGTGTTGAAAAGGCAACTGCAACCTGTCTACAAAACCTTATAGCGCCTTCCTGAGCTGCTCAGGCACCAAAGGTTCCTGTCCCATGGCAGAGATGGAGAGCCCTCTCCCTTCCTGCCCTCTCCCCAGCTCAGCTGGTACCACTTCCCTCAGAGCCTTGCTATATCAAGCTTGTGTGATTAAACATTATGTATGCACCCCAAAACCCATGGGCTGGTACACAAAGTACTGAACATGTTGCATTGGTCAGAAGACAAACATTTTTCCAGGGAAGAGTATATCAAAGATTAATATCAAAAAATAAATGATTAAAATAAGATTATATCAAAGGGAATTTGTTGCATTAGAAAATACCTTACATGCCATACAGCCTGCCTGAAAGACAGGAATAAGTGCATCTATCTTCTGGCATCCAGTGGGTTTCAAAATTGCTTAAAAATTCCTGCCTTCTTTGTGCTGTTTTGATACATAATTTTGGGGAGTGCAATGCAGCAACACTGAGGCTAAATTAGCCACTTTAAAAATGTTTCAGTTTGAAGTAGAAGTCCAAAGTACTATGTTTCAATTTAATATTAAGTTTTTTTTTTCCCCATAATATCTTATACTTCTTCTGATGCCCCCGGGACGCTGCTGCAGCTCTTCTCCTAGCGCCTGTTCTCTGCCTTCCTTGCTCCTTGCCGTGGCAAGGCTGCAGCAGGGCTGGGGTCCCTCCCCAACACGCTGTCACCTGCAGCCTGGCACGTGGCCCCAACGCAGTCATGGGCATCTTCCCCTGGGAGGAGAGTGGTGGTGCTGGGGCTGTGGGGAGGTGCGGGGCGCACTTGGATGGGCCCCTGCGGCGGCTGTGCTTCTGCTGATGAGATGTGCTGCGTGACTCAGCCAGATTTGAGTCTGGATCGTGACTAAAGGCAGAAAAGCACATCATTTCATAGAATTTGCTGCCTGAGCTCTTTGCAGGGGGTGCCTGCTTAATGGGATGATGGCACCAATTAGGAGAGAGGTGCTGTTTTCATGGGAGATTTGGAAAAGGCTGAGACATGTCTTTCGGGGCTATTAGATGTGCCTGGGAGAGGCCACGAGGTACGGGCAGCCCTGGTTCCGGGTTGGGGGAGCTGTCCACACCCAGCATCAGTGTGGGGCCCGGGAAGGCCCACAGCCCAGGCATGCAAGGGAATCATGGAATCATTATGGCTGGAAAAGACCTTCAAGATATCAAGTCCAATTTGCCAGTGCCTCTGGCCCATGGCTGTGGAGCGGTGCCTCAGTTTGCCTCAGCAAATTCGCAGTGCGTTTGCACTGCAGCATCACCAGGGAGCTGCAGTGCCACAGTGCCAGGTGGTGTCCAGGCAGCCCTGTCCTGCTGTGAGCACCAGGACTTTCCTTGCAGGCAGCCTAGGACCATTGCCCAGAGGTGCTCAGCTCTTCTGTGCCAAGGATTGCTGCCCGCTTAATGATCAACCCCCCTCTTTGCAGGAGGGTGAAAAGCAACATGCAAATCATCTTAAAAAGAAGGTTGGAACGGGTTGGACTGAATATTTCAGAAAAAAAAATGTGTGTTTCTTTGGCTTGCCAGAGCCCAACCTGGAGGGCAGTTTTACGGCCAAGTTATAAACCTTGAGAGCAGAGGTTTATAATGGAAACATTGACATAACCTATAGCCGACAGAGCAACTGCTCCACTCACATTGTGCCGACATTTTCATCCGTGATGGCCCTGTCTTGCAGCGAGGAACCAGTGCAGCTGGCGGGGCGGCCCCGGGACCAGCGCGGCTCGCGCCAGGGCTGCAGCCACGCGGGGGCAAGACCCCTCCGTTCCACGGTGATGGTCCTCTGCCACCAAAAAGCCGAGAGAAAAAGGCAGAGCAGTTCAGTTGGTTGTAAAAATTAATGAGTTCAGATACAGACTTGCTTTATTCCGGTCCAGCTGCGTAACCACGGCAATTGTGTCCGGCACACTAGACAGTTACATCAGCTCCACACCCCTGTACAATAAGACTCTGTTTGATCTCAGAAACAAGATCAGACTCCTGGGCTTTGCACATCCTGCTTCCTACATATGTAAAATCATTTTATTACCAGCCAGGAGAGTTCATCTAAGCCGCTCTCGCTGTGCAGCTGATGTGGAGAGAACATGCCCCTGTCTGCACTTCTTTTACCAGATGGAGATCTGCAAGGGGGCTTCAGAGCTGCTACTCTTCTGAGCTTATTGGGATTATTTTTTTAAATTCGCCATTGCAGACTGGGAGCTCTGGGACCCAAGTCTCCTCGTGTGCCTGCGCAGCCCTTCTCAAATGCCCCTCCACTTACTCATTCTATGAGGCATTGGGTAGCAGTTAGATATTAACACCCACCCCGAGGGGAGCGACTCCACGCGTGGGCTGAGCTGCTGCAGGCTCCGCTCCACAGCCCAGGCCGGCCCCTGCTCCCGGGGCGCTCAGGAGGGCTGCACTGGGGCTACTGCCGTGGCACAGCCCCCGGCGCAGCTCTGCTGCCAGCCCGCGTGTCCCAGTGCAGAGCTGCTTGCAGGAGGGATTGCCCGAGGCCGAGGCGCTGCGATTTCTGACTCACTGCGTGCAGGTCGCCCAGCTGCTCGTATTTAGTAGCTCGTATTTACGGCTCAGTTGTGGCTAGATTAAAATCAGCAGCACAGGGCAAGGGGAAATCCCCTCCTTTCCACCCTGACCCGCAGGGTCATCCTCTCCAACTGGAGCATCCAGGTTTTGGCCTTGCTTCACCCCCCTGGCTGCTTTCTTGTAGATCAGGTCAACTGTTTGCAGTTATCTTTCCAGTGTATAGGTTGTGGCATGCTTAAAACCTTGGGCAAAGCTCCTGGGGCTGCACACACGGATGGAGCGGTGTGAAAGGCCAGCCCGTGTCCGGACGGCGGGGCCGCGCTCCGGTGGGAACGCGGACGCACGCTTTGTGCCGCTTGGCTCTCACATGAGGTGTCTCCTCGCCTGCCTTGAGGGCTTCCCTCCATCCATCTGCTGGGAAACTGAGGCTGCTGCTTGTTCAACAAGAGCCGTTCGCAGGAGAGGAGGCCAAGGAAAGCTCTGGCCAGCCAGGGCTCTTGGGACACCAGGGCGAACGCCAACTCATTTCATGCTCTTAACAAGTGTGTATTCAGCCCTTGGCTGTCGGGACAGCTACCAAACATTTTGCCTAGAGAAATGACTTCCTACTGCCCGTCACATTCCCTAGCTTTTTCATCAACTTTCCAGACGATTTTCTGTGGCAGATCTCTCCTTCCTCTCTGCTCCGCGGTTTTTATAAGCACATTTTGACCTCCGCTCTAGCCCACGTGCATGTGTTTTCATAAGCGAAGCAAAACAGAAAGCCCAGCCACCGCTCCAGCCGTCCTGCCGCAAAACCAAAGCGCCTCCCATTTCAGCTGGATTTTCCTGCCGTGGGTTTGTAATTGCCCTGGGATTCTGTTCCTGGATTGCTCTGGCAGACAGGGTTTAAGGCCCAGCAAAGAGCAGAGCTGCCCAGGCTCCAAACTCTCCCAGGTTTACAGCCGGCATCATCCTCATCAATCATCCTCTGTCGGATGGGGAACTTGAGCAACCCCGACCCAAATCAGAATATGGCAGGGAGACCTTCACCGTCCCACCCTGGCCTGCCTGAAAGCTCCGCTCGAATAAACAAAACCTGAAAGGGCCAAGGCAGCTCAAAAGGAAACTGTAAACGATCCCATCTGTGAGTCTTGGCTGATATCTCCTCCAGGAGGGGGGGCAGAGGAGGGAGAGAAACAAGTTGAAGGGTCCCTTTTTTTTTTTTTTTTCCTGCCCGAAAGGAAATACCATTGCATTCAAATGTTGCTACTGCTCCAAATTTCATTCCAGAGCCCCAGCTCCTCCAAGGAGGAGTTTGTTACTGGAAACTGTGGCAGGAACCTTCAAGAGAGGATGTCATTTGAAGGGTTAATTAATAGGAAAACATTGCTGAACACATGTCAGCTCAGCTTGAGGGAGAAGAAATAGAACTGAAAATGAAAGAGGATGATATGAGGAAAAGTCCTGTTCCATGGTAATAAAAGTGTTTTGTTAGAAAGTAAGAAAGCACCTCTGCATTTGAGAACCTGAGCTTGTGTTTCTGCCTGTGGTTTACAGTTCCTGATAAGTTCAGCTCATCAGTCTGGAAATGGCCTTGCTTTTCTGGAGCTTCTCTCTTTCTGGGTGTTGAGCTGGAGACCTCATTAATTGTAGCACAAGTCAGTGGCTGCTGGGACCTCTGATAAGTCAGGTTCTTGGGACCGAAGTGACAGCTGAGAATAGAAGTACCTCTGTTTGGGCAGAATTATCTCCATTTAGGCACCCAAGTTTAGAAAGTCATGGGGGGCCAGGCTCCCCTTCCCCTCTTCCCTCTTGAAGCCTACCCGTTTTCAGGATCTCCCTTTCTCAGGGCTGCTGAGGGGTCCCTTATCTGTGTCCCCCTCCCTGCATGTGCAGGGGCAGGTTGGGTGAGTGTGGGATAAGACATACCCCAATTGTAATGGCAACCTCGGTGCATGACAAAAGGGATGGAAATCACAAAGGCGCTTTATCTCACCGGGTTTTCAGCTATGCTCTCCCACTCAAAGACCAGGGATTGTTAGTGAAGGCACTTTGCATCTTCAAAGGGCAGATTCAGGATCAGCCTGGGCCCCTGGAGACCTGAGCAACACCAGCCCTGGGGGAGGCTGAAACCCAGGTCTGGGCCTTCGAGCGGGAGCCCACGCGGCCACTGAGAGCAGGAGACCCCAGAGGCTGCGCTTGTGTAACCACCACGATGTAAAACGAGCCGCCAAGAACCAGTGATTGTGCCGGCTAATTTCAGAGAATTGGCGCTCTGCAAATAGATGCAGATGGCAAAATACTACAGCCCTTATGATTAATGATTTGCCTTTTAACATGAGTTAATATTTAATTGGGATTTCAGCTCGCAGGCACGCCAGCGAGAATTGGGGATGATTGTTTGTATTAACGTTATCGTGCCACACATGGGGAGCTGAGGCAGGGAGAGGGGAAACAGCCTGTGGCTAAGAGCAGATCAGCCCTGCAGATCGCGGCATGGTGGAAACGTGGAGCGTGCCTGAAGGAAATGTGCCACCAACTCTGGGAATTTCACCTATTCAGTCAAGCTGAGAAATTTCAAAGAAAACAAAGCGCCTCGAGAAGCAGCAAGTCAGACTGTGTACTTAGTGCCCCGGGCTCTCACTGCTAGCAAAGGCAGTGGGAGAACGCAAAGAGGACGAAAGCATCTCAGCCAGTCCAGACACCAAAACAACACAGTCCTTATTACCATTAAGCATTAGTATCTGTGTGCAACTTTATGAAAAGTTTGGAGGAGGCTGCATGCTTAAGCCAAACAAGCCAAATGTGAAGTTTTATGTCCTTGAAGAAAGAGTGCAAAAGGCCCTACCTGCTGCAGAAGCAGCAGCTCCAAAGGATTTGGCTGCAGCAGGATGATGCTGTGACTAAACACCAAGGAGCCTCCAGGACAGACACAGCGGAGCAACCATGGGATAGCACTTTTCACCTTCCGAAACAGAGCAAACAGAGTTGGAAAGTGCCAAAGGAGTCAAAAAAATTATCCAAAAGCAAAAAAAAAAAAAAAAAAAAGAGTGTTCTGGAGTGAGACTTGCTGAGCTCAACCTTTTTTTTGCATAACTAAAAAATGAGCATTTGATTATACAGCTAAGCAGCATGGTAAGAAGAAGAGACTGGAAGGGAATACTGAGATTAGCAAAGCAAAATACAAGACCCAAAACCTTGGGAATCAAGGTCCATTTAAAGAAGAAATCAGACATTTGACTTTAACAGGTAAGGTTAGAAATCGCTATAACAAGTGATTATAACAAGCCAGAAAAAGAGGAGACAGATTCTCAGCCCCAGGAGAGAGGCTTTTCTGACTCTTCCTGAGCTCAGTTCGGACATTTCTGTGCAAAACTTCATAGCCTGTGAAACACATCCTGGACCAGCACCCTCCTGCCAGACAGAAAATAAAGAAACACGGAAAATAAAGAAACACTGGAGCATGGCGTCCTGCTGGGGGACGGAGAGCGCCGGGCAGGACCAGAAGGCTGCCCCGGGGAGGCTCATGCAGGCGGCGGGGGGACAGGCCTGTGTGCCCGGCGTGGGGCACGCGGGAGAGCGGGTCCCACCGTGCGGTGCCCCTCTGCTAACCCCCAGGATTAGCTCTTGCCGGGCCAGATGGGTGACACGGCGTGGAGGAGGTGGCGGTGGGTGACGGCGGGGGGCCTCACGCTGCTTCTATTTTTTTTTTAATTATTAATTATCATTTTTAATTTACTAGCGGGCAGGGCAGGTCTGAAATGCCAGACAAATGCCAGCTCGGCGCTCACATTTCAGCTAGTGCCACAAGCGGCCTCCCGTCGCAGCTCCCGGCTCGGGCACTTCCCACGCTCTCCCCCGGCGCCGCCGGTCACACGTGCAGCTTGTCCCCGCTGCCAGGCGCCTGTGCTGCGCACGTGGCACAGACCCCCACGGAGAGCCTGTGTCACCTCCCGGCCAGGGCAGCCCCCATGAACACGGACGGGCAGCGGGAGCCGCCAGCGCCTCATCCGCGTGCCTGGCTCTTCTCTCACCTCCTGGCTCTGCTTCCAAAGGCTCTTTGAAAAGCTCATTTGGCGCAAGGCGCTTCCTTCCCATCCGTGTGGCAATGTCACCCCCGCACAACTGGCCCTCGTTCGCCCTGGCCTGGCTGCTCCCCGACCCCTTTATGAGAGCTGTAAAGCAATTTGGAGCCAGGGGGACCCTGTTCCTGTGCCCCTGCCTCTGCTCATTAGCTGACATGGGATAAATTCCTTTTATCTCCACACTCATTTTCCCAGGATAATAATCCCTTTTTGTGCGCACTAACTTTAACTGTTCCTGAACCGAGCCATAATTAAGTAATTAAGTTAATACATATTTACATGCACGTAAAGCCAGAGAAGGTCTCCTGTCGCTTTATTTGAGCCATTTTTCCTTAACCTGCTATAAATTGATTTACAAGTTGTTCAGCATTAATCGGCCCTCATGCCCACCTTGTCCCTTGCCCCCGAGGCAGGCGAGCGGGGCAGAGGGCTGCCTGGCCGGGGTCCTGCTGGGACTGGGACATTTCAGCACTGCGCTGCTCGCGACGGTGCTTTTGTGCTCACGGAGGGCCCCGAAGCGCTCGGCGCCCAGCGTGTGTGTGGTGAGGGATCACCGCGTGTAATCTCCGGGCGAATCTCCCCATTATCCACTGGGCTAATTAACTCCGGGTGCCAGCCGGGGTCACCGCGAGCTCTCGGCTCCAGGAATGCCGTCCTGCAAGGGGAGTAAACACCTCAGCGAGAGCGGGGAGCCCCTTTCTGCAGCGCTGCATCCTGATAAAGAGCTTCACTCCATTCTCCGGCCGCTGGCTCCAGCTTAGCGCTTTTAAGGCTAATTCTCCCCGGCACTAATCTGGAGGATCCATTCAGCGCTGCAGCCCGACGCGGGCGCCTGTTTGCCGAGGGTGCAGCTGTGTCAATTTGCAGAGACAAAGGAAAGCTGCTCTGTCAACAGGTTGGGCAGCTCAGGTAGCGCGAGTGAATGGAGGGCACCAAGGCAAAGGGGCTTCGTGAGCCACCCCACGGCACTCAAATCCCATCCAGCATCGGCAGCCGGGGCAGTGCAGGGGGATAAAGGGAGCACGGTGGAGCCGGCGCAGTGGCTGGGGCTGCAAGTCCGCCAATTAGTGCCATTAAGTAGAAATAATTAGATCTGCTCCATGGAAACCCCTGAGGAGCCAGAATACATTTTCTGTGGGAGCCCATTTTAATAAAACTTAGAAGTGCCAGGAGATGCCAAAACTGCTGGCAGCATCAGCAGGGCCCGCGGTGTGGGGTAGAGAAGCCACGGGCAATGCAGAGGGGGGCGGCAGCCCTCCAGGACACAGGCGACGGCCTGTCTGCTCCACACTGGTGCCCAGGGGATGGAGACAGAAACACTGGGACGGGAACGGTCTGGGATAGTGAGCGCCTTGAGCAGTCAGTGCAGCTGTGCCGTGACAGGGCTGCACTAGGGCCAATTTACTGATGTCTGCACCTTGCTGAAAACCACGCATGTTTAAAATCACGTTATGGAACTGCTCTTTCTGTTATTGTTTCCTTTCTTTTTACTTGGATGGAGCTCTTTGTGTTGGGGATTTACCAGCTGTGAAATCCCAGGCGTGCTCTGGGCTTTGCACTACTGCTGGTGTTTGAACGGAGTGTGGAAAAATCTGCAGGGATATTTGCAACCATCAGCAGGTTAATGTGGAAAGAGGCTAAGGAGCCATCAGGCAGCCAGTGGGTGAGACCGTCCCAGTGCTCATCACTTCCCAAGGTCTAAACCAAGTATCTGGGTTTACCTTGTGATTCAGGAATAGGAGAGCTGCAGAGTGAGCTGGGTTTGAGCAAGTTCATTTTACCCCTGAAAACTTGTGCATGAGCAAAACTTCCACCAGAAATAAAGGAAGCCTTGCTCTTTCTTTGAGTTTTTAAGACCAAACTCACATAGGACTCTGGCTCAGAAAGATCTTGCTGAAACACTAGATTTACCTCTGGACAGAGATGACATGGAAAAGAACTTGAAAGACAAACAACTGGAAATCTGGAAACTGCCAAGCCTGGTTGATGATGGTATCAGTCGTGTGCTGTTCTTGCTCCCCTATCAGCAGCTGATCCCCTTTGCCTGTGGAGTGGAGAGAGAGAATTTAACTCAGACTAGCCAATTCTGCAGGAATTTAGATATTGCCCATTAAGTAAATGTTCTCAGATGTGCAATAATGAACACCATTAATACAGTTTTAATGGGCGCACTTAATCAAAATGCACATCAAATATACCATAAGTGTATCTATAGTGAGGAGGGAAAACTGGTGAGACTTCATTTGTATTATTTCAGAATATGAAGTCCAAAATAAAATTCTGCCTGGCTACTTCTTCCCTCTAACACAAATTGTCAGGGCACACATATCCAGATGTATAAAATTTGACCAGATTCTGTATTTTTTTTCGCTTAAAGTTGAGCATATTTATTTTGATACATCTGGCAATATAGCACCTGTAACATTAATAAATGCAGACATCCCTTTCAAATACATTCTATACCTACTGTACACTTTTATTTTGAGATAATAAATCACATGCATAAACCTTATTAATCATTTAAACAGCCCCTTAAAACACCGCTGAAAGGATTTTCCAAGTCAAACACCTTTTAAGACGCAATGACATCATGTCTGTCGAGACATTGTCACATGCTGAAGATTGTGAGACATTTTCCTCCCATAAAGTTGCTCTAATAAAAGTTTGTCATTGTGGTCATTAAATTCATCTTTTCTTTCTTAACCATCTTCCTTTCTCTGGAACTACCCATCATCAGGAAAAGAAAAAATACCAGGAAAAAACACTAGAATCTAACCATGAAGTCAGGACCTAGATGAAACACCACTAATTGCAGCAGGAGTTACCTACAAGTCCTTCTTTTGCAGACTTTTGGGGTACTTGTTGCCAACTTGTGTGAGTTGGCAGAAGAGGGAGGAAGAAGAGATTCCGCGTTGTACCTAGAAACTGGTACTGCCTAGAGAAAAGCTAAGCAAACAGTGATGTTTTATGGAGCTGCAGAAATGGTCCCCACTCTAAGTCTTCCCTCGGCATCTCCTGAGCACCAGGGAGACACAGGCTCAGCAGGCAGCTTCAGCAGAGGCCCTGCCTGCCCAGCAAGGGTGAAGATGTGCCTGGCTAAACCAGCACAGAGCAGAAGCCGCAGGAGTTACTCTCCACCGTGCAGTGCTGGTGCACTCCTCGTTGTGCTGCTACTCACCCTAAAAGCTAAGCCATGGCCAATGCAAAAAGGACTCAATACTCATCACTAACTGAACAATTAAGCTATTAAGTAACTCAGTTAATAAATTCAGATTTTGCCCCAATACATTTCTAATGACCTTGTCTAATAAATTCAAAGCAATCTGGGAAGAATGCGTGTTGCCATATTTTAAAGGCAAAAGTGATTTATGTTTGCTGAGAGGGCAAAGACAGTCACACATGATTTATTACTATCAATCACTGTATCTTTCATCGCTTTAATTATTATCTCTACAGGCAGCTTCAAAAGTGCTCTTGAAAGCTGAGTGCCGGGTGTTTTTCAAATTCAGATACCTACTGGTTAGATTTGAACTCCTGCCTTTTTTTTTTTTTTCTTTCCTATCTGTGGCTTCAAACATTCACGATGGAAATTGCATTTTGGCTTGCTTAGGTTGGACTTAATGCAAGAACTAATTTCGCATGCTTGGTATCTTACTGGAGCCAAGAGCTTGAAACCTCTCTGATTTTTGTCCGCTGGTGATGCAGTATTTTCCAGCGGGGAAAAAAACAGCAAGAACTACCAGAATCCACTGTAATTATAAAAGGATTTAAATTTTTGCTGTCAGCCTACAGGCAGAAGTTTTGGGAGCAAGTCTGAAGGTTGCTCTAGCTTTTTTGGGCAGAAAGACAAGGTTTTCCCAGAGAGGGGAGCTTGCCTGTCATTGATGAGGCAGCTGTAAGGGAAGACGGCCTGACTCTTGGAGGCACTGAGGCCAGGACTGGAGCAGCACAGTTACATAAAGAAATGAATCTGGTTTCCAGAAGGAGCGAGAGCGGCAGGATCAGCCACCTGCAGCCACTCTGTTTACCCTGGGAGCAGGGGGATATCCAGACAAGCTGAGGGGACTTCGGTGCTCGCATCCTGGAGGCACAGGGGAGCTGAATCCATCACTCTTCCAAGTCCTTTGGAAAATTCAGCTTAGAGCAATAGGGGGATGCTAGTATTTATATTCACTCTCTCACATGCAACTTCTGAGAGCTCCCTAAGTTTTGAGAAAATCAGATTTAATCTCTGCTCAACTTCCAGTTCCTAGCCAAGACCCAAACTGTGGGAATTTTTTCCACTAACACCATCTTCCAGCTATTTCCAGGTAGTCCTCAAAAGAAGCCTGGCTGGGATTCAGGCAGGAAAGACCATTTCTGCAAGATTTCCTGTCTGCTTTTACAAGCCCAGGCAGTCTGGCAAAATCCCAAGGAACCATCCCAAATCTCAGCAAGTGTCAGCGCAAGTCACGGCACGTCGGGAGCTGCAGGATGAGCCGCAGCTTGGCCCTTGCTCTGCTCAGCTCTCTTCCAAAGCTGTGCTCAAGAGCCCTGCCTGATGTGGCTCCATCCAGCCTCCAGGTCTTGCTTGGTCGGAGCTCTCTACACTAAATAAAACACCCTGCGAGAAACCAGTAGCTTCTGAAGGGCTTCTTCTTCCTCAAATCTTCATTTCCCAGCCTGCTTGAGCATGCACCTTCTCAAATAACATGTCTCATTCTGATTTTCTACAGTCAGAGGAAACTCTTTGCATTATTTGGGGTCAGGTTTTCATGACTGAGACCTAGTCATGCAAACAAAGATTTATTTTTTTTCTTACTAAAACAAAATTAAGGAGAAAATACTTTCCCATGACTAAAGCTGGGTGGGAATTTTGCAGCCGAATGTCAAGGCAGAAACTTTCAGGGAAATAATCAGTTTTGGTGCAATTTTGAATGCAATTATTCCTTTAGATTTTAAAGTGGGAAAATAGATAATTCTGTTTTTAATGATTTTCATGCAAACATGAATATAGTTAAAAAATTGCAAGGACAAAAAGCCAAACATTTGAAAGTTCATTCAAGTTAAAATTTTGTTTTGAAAATAATAGTTTGAGATTTCTAGACTTGCAAAAAAATAAAAGCCAAAGAAAACCTGGTGATAATTCATCTTTTCATCACATGCAGGTCAGGAGAGAGTCTTTCAAAATCTTCAAATATTTGCCGAGCAAAGCATTTGCTTCTCCTCTATTGAGGTGCCCTCCCTAGCTAAAATATGATTTCCTCTTAACATTTCTTTGGTTGTTACTGGCTTGATATCCCATACCAAACACCTCAGAGCTCTGGTGCTTTTCAAAGGCAGGAGTCCTGTGGCCCTTTTGAAACGGAGCATCCCTTTCTCGCTGCTTAGCAGTAATGAATAACACTTAGGAAAGAAATTGGAGACACATATCCTAGTAGATGGGGAAAGTTAGTTGAGTAGACCATCACATCCCACGTCAGGATGAAGATACCTTAATGCTAAGACCTTGCTTTTGCCTTTTACTTGAAAGGTAGCAGTATCCAAAGTCACTGCATCCCTTAACAGGGCTTGGCCACAGGTCAGGGCAGTCATCAGTGTTGACTTGTTCAAAAGTCTGACTTTTCTCCTTTCAGGTCATGTAAAATGATGGGAATACAGACTGAGGGTCCCTCTTTCCGAGCTACAGTGGTGTGGCAAGGACCACACCAGGTGTGGGCTATACCTCACTTCAGTGTCAGAGACCTCTGATCCTTTCCTTCTCCTTTCCTTCTCGGAATACTGGCAGTATAATACAATCTTTTACTACTGCCAGCAGAGCTTTGAACAATTTAGTAGTCAAACTTACAAGAGTGAAGAACATTATTTTTATCATTTTGTTCAATTTAATTATTCTCAGTGAGGTTAGCAGAGCAAGAGCCAACTACAGATCTGCAGGAAACTCTAATCCTTCAGAAAGCAGTACCAGAGCTGAACTATCCCTCTGACTGTCCAAATAAAATGCAGCAACAATGGAAATAGAATTCATTAACACAAAATAGACACTACTTTATCCTTGTTCTCCTAACCTTGGTTTCTTGCCCATTGAAAACTTCCATTTGTGGACTTGGACATTAACAGATGAGTTATTAACTAGCCATGGCTAATTATAGATAGCTGCATCACCTACTTAAAAAGAAGGCATTGTCAAGGCCATTTGGGGCCAAAGTTGAGGTCTTGTGAAGTTAATCTTATTGTAAAAATCCCTCAATAGAAAAATATGTGTTTTTTTCCCTTCAACTTCCACTGAAAAATCAATTTTATGGGAATTTAATCACTTTCCTAAAGTGTTTGCAAAGCAACCACCAAAGCATAGCATAAGTAAAACAGGTTAGTCTTTCTTCACTGTCTGCTCTGGCACTAAGCAGTGTGTATCAGTGAGAAGGAAATCATTAAGCCCTTAGACTTTCTTTCTTTTAGATGATATACAGTATTGTTAATGAACACAGGTGAGGGCATTTGCCTTCCGCAGCTGTATGATTTTTCATTTACTACTGCACTTTTAATCTTCCCACAGACTTAAAGAATTGTTGCCTATGAAAGGACGTGAGACTTACCTCACGGAGACGATTTACTTTGCTAATGCAATTCAATGAGACCGAAACGCAGTGCGGGGGAACTAAGGGAGTAACGCGATAAACATCTAAACATGTAATACCCTCTACCCTCACAAGCCCCCCTCAAGCCTGGCTCCTTCGTGGGTGCTGGCACATCTAGCATCTGTCTTGAGCCACACCAGGGCCTGGAGTCTGCCTCAAAATGCTCATCAGAGAGGGCAGGCAGGATTCGAGCAGCCTGGGTGAGGTGAGCAGGCTGAATTTGGGGCAGGTGAAAGTCTGTGTTGGTCCCTGAGCCCATCCTGACTTAGCACAAGGATCTGCACCACTCCAGCAAAACTAGGGATGAAGACATGTGTGACATTAGAAATGGCTTTTTAATCAGATGTAGAAAACAAATCTGCTCCTCCCCAGGCAGCTGCAGCTCCAACCAGCATGTTACTTATTAGCTCAAATTATAATTATTATAAAAAACACTTGACTTTCTGGTTCAAAAAGTAAAAGGGGGATTAGCAGGGTCTTTCAGACGTCCTTCCTCAGACTAACCTCCCAAACTCAGACAAAGGCCCAGCTAGAACAGAGGCTTTCTCAGCCCAAGCACAAAACAGATCCCAAATGGCTGCAATCAAAAGTCAAAGGCAATACTTGACACAGCACTCAAGCTTGTTTGCTGACTTTTCCTAATGTGCACAATAAAGTTCAACTCAAATATGTCGCTCCTGCCAATTACTCTGGGCAACAGCCAGACCCTGGAGCTGGGAAATCAACGGAGGTGCAAGGGCAAACTCTGTTCCCAAAGCTCACAGTACAGGGAAGACCACAAAGCCAAGGAGAGCAGCAGGGAGCATGAGGGACTGCAGCACAAAACACACGGGGATGGCTCCACACAGCTCCCCTCAGCCCGACACACCACCCAAATTCAACTTTCCTGCTCCTTTGGGGAAGGGATGCACAACTCCTCACTGGAACAGGGAGGCTCAGGAGAGTCCTGGAATTTCTCTGTATTGAGCCTGAACCTCAGCAACTTGGGCTGAAGAGATCAGGGCTGCCCAAGAGATCCAAGGCTGCCTTCCCCTATAGGTGACAAGGAACTGGGCTGCATAGCAAGGGGTGCTGGTGCTACCACTTTTGGTTAAAAACGACCTGATTGGCAAATTCAGCCCATCTGTGACTTGTTAAGTAATCAGCACCAGGCACAGCTTTGGTGTGAGGAACTCTCAGTATTTTCTTGGTAGGTAAGTGAATTACAGGACATACAGCCCCATCCTTGGCAGCTCTGTTCACAGACTAAAGCTTTTTCCTGGTTTTGCAGGCTGAAACACTGAAATAAGTGAAATTAAGCAATTTGTATGGAAATGCCCTGTCTGGCTGAACAATAGTTGGCATTTTCAGTCACACCAATGTACTGCATATGGCCAGGTGCCTTAGAAACACAGTCCTGTAGACAGCAGCAGCTCTCTGCGCAGAGCCCAGGTTCGGAGAACCACTGAGCCTCCCGAACAGCTCCCTGGAAATCAAAGGGCCGCAGCAGCTTTCTTCGAAAAGATTTTGAGAGGTGAGCTGGTTGGATGCTCCCGCCTGGGCGTCCCGGCAGTGAGCAGTGTGTAATGGTCCAGAGAAAATCAATTGGACACTGCGTTTTAGAGATAAGGGTTGAGATTTTATTCCGAATAACCTGGCGACCCCAATCAATCTCTGTCCCCAAACCCTCTGAAGGTTTGGTACCCTAGTCTGCAATTAAGCCTCAATGACCCAGGATTGCAGCAGATGTTCCAGTGAAAACACCTTTGTTAACTATTTATTTTTAATGCACATCAGGAGATACCAGCCAATGCATTTAAAGGCAGACAACAGCTTGCTGCTTAGCTGGTATATTGTCCCATTAAGTTTTAGAGGTATTTTTCTCCTGCATTTTAAGTTCTAAAATCTTAAATTGATAAAAGCAAAATAAATTATATCTCTCAAGCCTTTTTGTGATTGTTGCATTGTAAAAAGAACTGAAATCGGGCAGTTGCCCTTTTGCACAGTAACAAAAAGTACTTGAGAAGTGAAAGCTACGTTTGACTACAAGTTCAAATGAAATGGGGGGAATGTTAAAAATGTAGGGTAGGAGCAGCAGCTGAGAAGGGAAAATGTTCACTCCTCTACAGTGTATGAGGCACTTTCCAAACTCCTCTGTCTGCTAGCTTTACCATAGCACTATTTCTGGGAAATCCTGAAGGAAAGAAGAGCTTTTAGGAAAAGTTCTTTTAATAAAAAGTAAAACTCAACCAGACAAAAATATTCAAGGCTAGCAGAAGACTTTATGAGAGGACTCTTTCATGTGGAGGGTGCAGCCCGGCAGGCACGTTAGGCCTCCAGATGAAAACCTGCAGCACCCGCTGACGTGACAGTGGCCCCCGTACGATCACAGAGCAGCGCTCGGGTCAGGAACGGCTGCTACTGCTCAGGGCTAAGCAGGTGTTGGAGACAAAAACAAGCACAGGGAACAAGCATCGGACAGAGAGGTTAATTCCTCAGATAAATACATTGCTGTGCAATGCTGAAGCCTGTTTCCAATTCCGGGATGCCTCTGGACCAGATGTTCCCACCACCAATGTGCTGCTGCCACTGGTGATGCCCAGAGGCTCCGAGGTCCCGGGCGGCACTGGGGGCAGCTCCCGCTACAGGCAGAGCAGCTCCCAGCGCCACGGGCTGTGACTGCGGCGCTCCCCCCGCCAGCCCGTGGCCGTGGCTGCAGTCGCCAGCGCTGGTGCTCAGCACCGGCCCTGTGCTGCACTCCCCGGCACAGCCGACCCCCGTGCACGGAGGAGCATCCCACCCCCCAGGGTGACGTTTCTGCTCCCATCCAGGGCCGCGGGAAAAGGGGCCTTTGGCGGGAAGGTGCTTTGCATGGCACTGGGAACTGTGTCCGATCGCATTGTAGGAAGCAGCAGGTAGCAGTGAAAGGCAGGGTCATTCCCCCGACCAGCCCGGGACCCTTTTGTGCTGCCTTTCAGCACGAGTGAAAGGTCAGCCTGCAGCCCCGGCTCCAAGTCTTCACTTTTTTGTTCACATTGTCACAAGGTAAATTAATCAGATTTACGGCATTAAGCCTTTCCATATCTTGATCCTTTCAGTCCTTTCTGCCCCCAAACCTTCCCTCATATGAACAGGCTCTTTGTTTATCCTGTGCTTACAATCTTCGTTTGGTGACGGGGGAATGGCCCGAGAGACAAAGATCACAAGGAAAGAGCTGCTGTCCAGCAGGTAGGCAGGAAAGCACAGCTCAGCCTGGGAACACTGCAAAACTGCCCCCCAGCTCAGTGCAGAGCCGAGCACTTGTGCAGCCTCAAGTACTCTTGCCATTAACCACCTGGGAAGACCCTATTTTGAGGAATACAGCCTCAGTTGCAAATTTTGGGGAGGAGATTAGCTCCCTTTCAAATAAATAAGAGAACCATCTAAGAGTAGGGACAAAACCCTGCCTCCAGGAGCAAGCAAAGCACAGTGTACATCCTTGCAACAACCCTACGGCACATGGAACCGCTTGCGCAGCTCTTTCCCCTGGGTAGTCCCTCTGCAGCACCACGGAGCAGCTCAGCCTCGCTTCATTTTCCGCTGGGGGTTTGGAAGTGCTAGCTCCAGAGCCAGCACGGGGCTGCCTTCAGCAGCTCTCCCAGCGTGAGCCCGCAGCGAGCGCGCCGAGGTTGCAGGTGCTCTTTATGCTGCCACGCAGGAGAGCGCCAACGTCCTGCTGCTAGAAATTTGTCTGCAAATTTGGCCTCATTGAAAAGAGCGAGGGGGTCTCGGAGACACGGGTCGATATGATAACTTGATTAAGGCCGGGGCAGGCGACATGGAGACAGAGGCATTTCAAAGAACGAGTGCTCCGAGGAATTCCCGTCCCTTTGGGAGACTGTAATGCCTTCTCTGCGTTATTCCCAGGATTGCAGGACTGCCTGCTTTTCTCATTTCACCAGAGTATATGGCTTAAAAAAAAACTATGCATTATCTATCTAGATGGAAAAGCAACCTTTAAAAAAGTAGCAATGAAACTAAGAGAGTAATGAACTCATAAATGCAATTGCAGTCAGACAAGCAGCTACTGTAGGAAAGGGTGGGAAATTGTATCAGCAACCTTATCTTATGCAGGTGCATTTGATTACACTAAGGGCAAGTCATAACCATGAAACACAAAATACATTAATGCACTTGTTTTAAGCAATGGAATGGAGATAAGAGGAGAATTATGCACTACATCTGAATATTTTGTTTGTATCAATTTTTCTGCTCTATTTTTAAAAAATTTTTTTACATACAAAATGAAAAGTAAGAAAGTGAAAAGTCTGTAGTGTGCACACTAAAATACCATGTCCATAATCAGAAAGCATGTAGTGTGTGCTTAGTTTTCAGTAAGCAAATGAAGTGATACTGCAGGAAAGGAAGGAAGCAGAATGACACTCACTGGTCATGGCAGAGCCTTCCTAAGCTCCCATTCACCATCATTTGCAAAGGAGCCTCTCCCGGGGGTCGCACAAGGCTCCTGTGCTGCAGCCACCGGCAAGACTCGTGCGCCACGGTGCACCGGGCTTGCACATCCTGCAGCCGGGCTCGTGCCCGCAGGAACTGCTGAACTCGCTTGTGTTAAGGCCAAAAAGGGCCCCCGAGAGCAGCACTCCCTGGCCTAGCACGGCACAAGGAGCGCGCGGGTCTGCAGGAAGGTGCGAGTGCCTTTTTGGTGGCGGTAGCAGTTTGTCCCAGCTAGAATGCCTTTCAGGGAAATGAATGGATTTTTAAAGGAAAATATGGTCCAGTTTTGAAAAGGGGATTTTTTTTTTTTTTTAAACCATCTCTAAGGACATGACCTGGAGAAGCAAGTGGGAAGAGGCCATAGTGCTGGACATGGGCTCCATGTACTGGGCCCATGATTGCCCAGGATGTTTCCTCCATCACATCAGAAAAGCTGCCAAAAGTCTCCACCTCCATCTACCTGCCTCATGGGGTTGATGTGTTAAAAATCTTTTTTTGTTTTCACATGGAAAGGCCCTAATCAGTGTGATACATTTCTTAAAAGAAGGAGAAAATTAATGTGATTCATGTTTTCAGACACACGACTGCTTAAATGCTTTGCCAGCGTACACCAGCTACAACCCTCACGATGATTTCCTTAAGATTTAAAAAAACAAAAGAGGGGAAGGAGAGGAGGAGGAAGAACAGGCACTCCCAAACATCCCTGAATTAAAGAAATGGTGTAATTTTTTTGGCCTTGTCGTTATTTTCATTTCCCTCTTCTCCCTCTCCCCTACAAATTATTAAATCATTAAAATGACTTAAAAATATTGTAGCAGATGTGTGGCCTGTTTGATCTTGAGCCTGAATAGGAAAAAAATAAAAAAGAAGCAGGGACTCTGATTATGGAAAAAAAAAATAGAAGAGAGTTTGGAAATGTAGCAGGAAAGCCATGAAGGGGAAGATGTGGCTTTGATCTCGGCCCTGCGCCGGCTTTCCCGCAGGGAGGGCTCTGTCCCGTAAAGCCGGGGCGTTGTGTGACTGTTGCGTAGGATCAGAGGGGCAACGCTTTACATGAACTGCTCAAAGGAAAACTAGTCACCAGGGTGAGATTTCCATCCTTTGGGCAAGAAAAAGGAAAGAAAAAATGGATTTGATGTGTTTAGAATGAACATAGATCTTAGATTGCTGTGCTATTTTGACAAATTTCACCATAAAGACTACTAGGAGACTGCCAACCTTGGCTGGCTTGTTCTTTTTAACTCCTAACTTGTACACCCTCATGTTTGCCCTGCTGAAGGGAATCCAGGGTTTAGGAAACAGCCACTAGAAACTGGAGCTACAGCAGCAAAGAGCATTAGCAGGCGTCTGCAGGTAACCTGCACAAATGTCTCTCAGTAATTCTCAACAGTAAAAAGTGCCAGGGAACAAGAAGGGTCATTTCCCATGCAGGCACAGCTAATGCACTCTCTAGGTGTGCTGGAGAGGCAGAATTTGGGTATTTACACCTTCACCAGGTCCCCATTGCTCCTTTATGTACACAGACCTGCCACTTACACCACAGACTCGAGAGGCTATCTGTACTGCTTTCTAGATCGAAGACTAGAGATGACCTCAGGCCAGAACACATTTCTCAAAACTCTCCAGCATTTGGTGCTTCTGATAAAAACATGAAGCGGAACCATGCCCTTTTGGAGACTGCAAATTCCTTCCCTGTAGCTCCAAATGCAAAGCATCACAAACGTAGTCCAAACCCTTTCCTTAGCTAGCCAGGCTGCCCCCAACCCACCGCCTGAGATGCCTGTGAAATCAGAACAGAATGCAAAATATCCCCAGGCCTGTTTCTCTTTTCTTTTTGTTGGAGAAGCACAGTCATAAGCAGAAGACATGCTAGTAAAAATGGTATAGTCTTGCCTATCACATCCACTTCTTCCTGGAGCATGGATTTTACTTGCTTATCACAGCCCTTTCCCAAGGGGGCCAGGCCCCAGCTCCTCTGCCACCAGCATCCTGCCTCTGAGCAAGCCAAAGCAGATGTTGCAGGAGAAAGAAATGCAGATGTGAGGAAATCTACCCCATAGAGATCCATCTGAACTACTAGCAGTGACTGACTCAGGCTGTGAAACCCACAGCTTCATATTTCTTCAAAAATTCTTTCAGAATTACGCACCTGAAAGGCTGCACGGCTGGAAGGGGGGATTTGCTGTCTTCACCCTGGCAGCAAGGCAGCTCCAGGGGAGAGGGGAGGGTGTTGCCATGCCCTGGATATCAACACCCTCCTGAACACGCTTCTGGCAGCAAAACCACGGTACATGGCAACTTTAGAAGGCGCTGCAAGTGTCTGAATCCATGCATGGCTCATAGGGAGAAACTCATTCCAGGCATTCAGCTTCCAGATAATGCTAGTGGAGGCAAAAGTCTCAACCATTTGGGTACTGAATACAAAAACACAACTTGTTGGCCCAACAGGCACTGTTGCCTTCTCTGCACGCTGGAAAATTTGCCCTTAGGAGTGTGGGTATGATAAAACCTTCCATGAAAATCTGCTGCTTGGAGCAACCAGGCCTGTCATTTTCCAACTGGCAGAATGTTTTGATGAAAATTGAAGACACATGTTCACAGGACACAGAGGACACCTGTGTAAGCATTCAATGAGAAGATCAAGGATAATTCACACCAGAACATCATGTAGTTAACAAGCATCACCTGTACTACAGACTACAGGCACATAGGAGGTTCCAGGGCACCAAACTGCTGCTTTCCATGCATAGGGACCAGCATGACCCTCCACTGTCCCTAGGGATGCTGTGAGATGCTTCAGGGCTTGCTAGGTTCAACGTGGGCTGTGGTGAGACGGCATCACATGCTGCTTCTCTGGGGCCGAGTCTCTTTTTTTCCAACTACGTGTCCCACACACCAGCCCCAGATATGATGGGTGCAGCCAGGGCCCAATTTAAAGCACAACTGTGCCAATTTAAGGCACAGTTGTTCAAACAAAACAAAAAAACAGAAATACTATTCCTACCTAAAAATTCACCCTTCTGTCAGGGTAAACTTCCTTTTCTGTGGGGCTGTGATCTTCTACTGTTTCTCAACAACTAAGAGTCAGAGAGGATGTGACATGGTGGGGGAGCTGAGCACATCAGCGCTATGAACATAGTCAAGTCTAAAAATGGACAAGGCAGCGAAGGGGCACGGGGCAAATTATTCATCCTTTATTGCCTCTCACTGCTCAGACAGCTCAAAGCAGCTCTGCAACAAGAAGAAAGGATTGTATTCGCTCATGCTACCAGCAAACATGTGCTAAACAGACCTGGCTGAAAAATGTGGTGAGAACCCTTCCAAGAACAACATGCAGAATGGACCACTTTTAAAATTGAGATTTTAAAGGAACATTTTCATTGTCTGAAAATGATCTAGTCCTGAAACAAGATTCACTGCTTAGTTTTTGTAAAAGAAAGCATGAAAAGCATTTCTGCATGCAAAATCCAAAATTTAGCTTTTATCCAACTCTATTTCTATAGAAAATACTTCACATTTCCTTGTGTGTTTGATATTGAAAATATCTTGTCTTGCTCACTGATAAAACTACACCTTGTGGGCCCAATCTCATTTCCAAAGAAAACCATATCCGACATTCATCTCTTCTCTCCATGTGGATTTTGCCACTGATTTTAGGGGAAATCCAGATCCAGCCCAGGGTCCCCAGCACAAGCAGTTGGATTTGATTTACTGTGCATCTTGCTTCTTGTTTGTAAGGGTTTAACATAGAGATGGGTTTAAAACAGCCCACCTGAGGACTAGTGGGGTGAGCTGGGGCAGGAGCAGTTACCACCAGCTCTGGCCAGTGCAGGAGCCCTGGGAGGCAGCCTGGGCTCCACGGCACATCCACAGAGTAAGCATCACCCCCACTAGCTCTTTGACGCTTGCCATGACACCATCCTCTTCCCCATGGATTTGCTCTCCAACCTGGTCTCCAGGAGCTCCTCTATGTGCAGGAAATGCTTCTTCCCCAGGGCCATGGGCAGTACCCATCCATGGGCTGCCCAGCCAGTTCTCGCACTCTGACTTCGATCTGACCTGACCTCCCTGAACAGCAAAGAAGGAAAGCTCTGCTGGCTGCCTTAATGCACAAGAGTTTGCATTTTATGCCACAAAGCTTCTGCTTGAAGACCAGCAGGTCTTTGCACACCTACATCAATGGCTTTTCTCTGGGTTGCCATTGGTGCAAATGATATAAATACAATAGAGTCCAAGGCATACGAGAGTGTTTTGGGGCCAGAGCAGCTGCAAGCAATCTGCCAGTGCACAGATAAAGTCTGAACCACTTGGAGCTCATAGCTGGAGCAATGCTGAAAACAAATTTGGGAAGTCTGCAACATTCATGCTTTCAGCTGAGCCAAAAGAACCATGACAGTGTTCTCCTGCCATATCCTGAGCAGAGTCTTTCCTGGACAGGGTGAATATGCATGGAGCAACATCTTTGCTGACCATGGAGGTGGGCATGCTGGATGCTGGAAGCTTCCAGGGAGACCTCTCCCTTTCAGAGTGCTAGCACTCTTTTGGAAATGGAGAATGAAAACCAGAATCATCTTTTCCGTATGGTCCTGCTTCTTCCCTACCTGCTAATGACGGCTTTGCTACTCAAGGTGGCATCTGACTCTGCTTCAGAGCAGAAACACAGGCACATGAAAGCTGAGTTATGGAGAGGTTCCTGACAGGCTGGCAACAGCCTCAGTGACTCACTAACTTGTGATTTCCTCTGTGGTGGTTTTCCAGCACAGCTGCTCCCAGCCACAGCACATGGCAAGCGCTGGCTGAGCGAGCGCAGTGTCATTTCCCAGAAGACCAGGCTCTGCGGGCAACCCGCGCATCGCTCACGCAGAGCCCCACAACGAAATCCAGTAATTGCCTCTATGGATAACAGGCAGTAAATCTGGGCAGCTGCACATGTGGGGCACGCATGGTCTGCCTCCTGGAATCAAAGCACATGTGGTTTTGCTGTTTGCAGTGGCTGAATATGTTTCTTATTCTGGATTTGCTTTTTCAGAGGAAATTCCCTCCCTCCATCCCCCTTACTTCTCTCATCCTCCGTATGTAAAGACTTCAGGCAGCTTGGAAATGTGGGGAGAGATTTACGCTGTTCCTGTGAGACATCCCAAATGTTTAGTGCCACTTGACAGACAAGGAAGTTGCAGACAGAGCAATGGTGCAATTTTTTACCTGAAGCCTGCAGAAGATGCTGGAGCAAAATACAGTTCTCTGTCTTCCAAACATCATCCTTTCTCTTTAGGCTTTAAATCATGGCACCTTTGCTGTACACAGTGTTGAGTACAAAATGCTCATAAAGCCTGTGTTACAGGTTTGTTTGGAAACCTGAAACTTGGCTCTAGAATCACAGACCTATTTTGAGACAACCTGAGCTAAGATTTAAGGAAGAAAGAAATCATTTCCTTAACAACTCCACAGAGGAAAAAAAAGAAATTTAAAGAGGTTTTGTCAAACAATAAGCAGCCTGGCCAGCACAGGATCCTCATACAAAAGGGCACTGTGCTCTGCTTAAGAAATGGCAAGTCCAGCCAGTCAAGGCTTGTCCTGCCAAGACAGCGAGACTCAGGTAGTAAAATAACCTTGTTATCTTCACTTCTGAGAGCCAGCGGAAAAGCATCTTCCTTCCTCCTTTCCACTTCTTTATGGAAGGGACTCATCGGGGCAGACCAGAGTGCAATACTGCATTTCTGTCCCTCTGCCACATCTAGTATCTCGTGCTGTTCCAGCTTGTTCGCAGCCCGTGCACAGAGGACACTGTTCACTGAGGATCAAGAAAACACAGAGCAGTTTTCCGGTTGTCTCTGTGAGGGCTTGCACTGAACTGCCTTAATAAGGAGCCATAGAAACGTGCTCTGCCCCTTGGAAGCAAATCAGCGCCCATTCCCATTTTACAGTGGAACTAAACCAGAAGAAACAAGAGCAGCAGCTCAGATCCCGACGCAGCACGCGCATACGTCACCGCGGCATTTGTGAAGCCTCCCGGGAACCTGCGGCACGCGAAGGGCTGCCAGCATCAGGACGTCTGTGTCCAACCCACTGCAACGCTGCCGTGAACAAGGCAGTCTCCAGAGCCGGGCAGTGCAGAAGGTCCGGCCTCTCCCCCAGCCACGCTGCTTTCCCATAACAGACCTGGGAGCCACTTTAAATGAAGCAGATGTTTTAACCACTTGCAGGGAGGCAGGGAACCCAGACATGCTTTCCTGGCCATGGAAACCACATGAAAACCTCTACAAGAAACTTTCCCCACCATTCCCAGTCTCCTTTTACAGGCCAATCCAAAGGCAGGCTTGGCCGTAAAAAGGAGATTTGCAGAGCTGCATGTCATAAATCCAGGATTTCACTAACATTCAGCAAAGGATTTTCTCCCTTCTGTGGGGGTGCCTGAATCATCCTTGATGGAGGGTTAGGGAATATAGAAGATGTGGTCTGTACAGTTAACAGTACTTATGCAGTCTGTTGCATTTCCAAATCCCTCAGAGGAAGGTGCCTTATCTTGTGCACATGCCTAAATCTCTTATGTCATTTGTTTTTCATCCTCTCTGATATTCTTCCCATTTTCTTTTTAGCCATTCTTTTTATTTATTTTGCTGTCAAGCACAGGAAAAATTTTGTACGTTACCGGAACACGTAACTGGTAATTACAACTAACTACCTCTCAGCTATCCCTATGAGATTGTTTATCTAGTCTATAGAAAGTCTTGTAGTCTGTGAAAAGTCTCCCTAGAACGTAGTCAGATGAAACCTCCTGGGTACTATAAGAATAACTTCTACCTATACAACTGAACATAAAACACTACAAGGCTTTAGAAAAAAGCTACAGCTTTGAAAGATTCAGGTCAGCTTCCATCAGACAAGAGAAGAAAAACAATCATGCAAACAGAGATTTTCTTCAAGGATGAAGCTTTCTCAGAAAGACATAAAACGATGCTGCTCAGCAAAACACCATCCACTTACAGAGGATGTATGCTCAGCTGGTGAAAATACTGTGTGTGGGCTTTCGAATATCCAGCTTAAGAGCTGGCAGGCCCTGAAACACAGGTGAATTCATGGCAGAAGTTTCTCTTAAGCTGGAAAAAAACCCACAAGCTTTTACAGCTGTGACTCAGCCCTGATTAAAAGAACGTATTGCCCGTGCAGGGAACGCAGCCCTCCTCCAGCTCACTCAACCCTGCCCGCGGAAGGAGGCTTGCAAACTTTTGCTGTGCCCTGACCCGTACCCTGGCTGTTTTCATAGCCGTTTGCAACCACTGCAGAAGGGCCTGGATGGGGCCGCGCAGGCCTGTGGGCTTCATTTCCTACTGCCCAGGAGGTGGGATGTGCAGCTTTTGTTCCCCTGAGAAAGGCAGCTCAGCTGGAGGGGGATGCAGGGCTTGGATTGAGAACAGCAAACTGCACACTGCTGTGCTGAACAGCTCAGCCCTCCATCTCCCTGCTCTGCTAGGTACTAATCACCTCTCCCAAATCAGCCACCTTGCCACCCATGCAAAAAACCCACATGTTAAAAAAAAAATAAATCTTTTGCTGTTTTAAAATATTCAGTAATGGCATTGTTATTTGCTTCATTATACACCATTTGCCTTTTCCATTTATTTTGGCTGCATTAGTAATTTTTCTCCCTCTGTATTAAACAGGTTTGTTTTTCTGGTAGATGCAGAAAGGCTGCATTTTGCTCCCCCTATTATCTGGGCTTTCTATTTGCCATTAGGACTGTTTATCACTTTTAATGGCTGTTCCTTTTTTCCTGCACAACAGGACAGGTGAGGAATACTGCCCTATTCTGAGCAGTTCTACAACTTGGCAGAAACCTTCTCAGAGCTTTTCCCAGGCCAGGGCTTCTCAATAGCTACCACGCTGTGCCTGCCACTCTGTGCCTGCTCATTCAGCCACCGCTGTGCCCAGCCTCCTTCCCGGCAGCAGAGCCACGCACCTTGAGTCATCTTTGCAGGTATGGTAGGGCTAGAAAAACCTTACTTTTTTGCCCCAGATGGTATCACAGAAAGCTTATTTCACATTTGGAGGCAAAATTCATTTTTCTCTGTTCGTTGTATTTAAGATCAGCTGCAGGGAATGCCTGTAAAAGGTGAATGGAAAGGTGCGACGGCAGCCAGAGCTACTCCAGAAGACCTGGGCTCAGTGTGGTCTTGGCAAGGCTCAGCACCTCCTCGAGGGAGCTGCTGTGCCAAGGCTGGCTCAAAGGATAGACCCAACAGGCGCCTACCCACCCCCAGGAAAAGCTCGGGCCACCAGAAAAGCAACTTTGCAAAAGTAAAATATTTATTCTCCATTTCCTGTTGAGCTTGGCAGGAACAATAATTTTTTTTAAACTTATAGTATTTTATTAGAATATAGGAAGTTAACTGGAAAGACCAGCAAAACAATTTGCTTTCTGTAGAAAACAGGGTAAGTCGAGACCCATGTTTCCCCTCTCAAGCTTTAACAAGGACACAGGCCTCAACTTTACCCTTGGACATTGCAGGGAAACCTTTGATCTGGTGGCTGGAGGCAGAACTTCACAGCCAGCAGGCCATGAGCAGCAAGCCCCTCAAAAGTACCTTGAGGAATGGCATTTTAGAGAAACTAACTACATCTGGCAAGAGCAGCTGTAGCACTAAGGTCACCGCACAAGCCGCTTGCCCGGTGCTGCGCGGCCGTTGCCAAACCAGGCAGACGCGCAGCCAAGCGCCGTCCCGAAGCAGCCTCTAACCTACAGCAGTCAAAGACAGTGAAACGCAGCAATTTATCCTGGTTGGAAAAAGCTAGAGAGAAATACCATCGTGCTGCTCTGACAGAATCAATGGATTAACTTTTCTCTTCTTTAAAGCACTAGAATAAAATTAAAATAGACATTTGCATGTGTCTTAAGTGCAGCAATAGACACAGCAGACCTCCCCACTTAGGCTGGGCTGTAAACCCAGTGCTTTGATTGAAATATTAGAGGGATTCATCACAGGGTAATTAGGCTTTAATCCAACTGCAAATTTATCCACTCAGTGATTAAACCTGTCCTGATTGCTAAAGACATCCTAATAACAAATGCATTGGTGTTTTGTTTTAATTCAGAGTATCTAAGTCCCATGGCAAGCCATTAACATGAATTGAAGACCAGTTTATAAGATGAGGAAGCAATATAAAGCTATCAACATTCATTTTCAGTAAGGCAGCATGAAAACTGTAGCATTTATCGTGCCATTACTTTGTAGGACAGGTCACATGAGCACAGAAACTGCATGCGCCCACCAGAGCACTGTTCATCTCAGAAAGGCTTTTGCTAGTTCTATTCCTTCTCTTTCATTTCTCCACATATATCCCTTTCCCCAAGCCTCTCTCCTCATAAAGTCTTTTCTGCAGGAAAAAAAAACTTATTTTGCAAGAGAAGAGGACAAAACGCAAGAGGCACCACTCTGTGTCTGAGGAAATACAGGATGAATCATCCTCAGCCAGCTACCACCCATCATGGGCTTATCTCAATTTTCTACTTGGAGCCTCAGCTAAGAGTCCCTTTTTGCTACCCAGCACCTAATCTCAGAGACCCTCTTTTCACATCCATCATTTTCCCTTTCTTCTCACCTGAGAACAGAAGCACCTGGACTACCTGTAGCCAAAGATATAAAAACTCCCATGCCTAAAAAGACATACTAGACCCCCCAGCTCAGAGCAACCTATTCCCCAGCAGCATCACCAACAGGGTAAGGCAGCCTCTTCCCTGGACAGCTTCTATAGGCAGTACAGTTATGTGGCTCACCTGTGTCAGCTGAGGTTGGGCTCCATCACCCTTGCAACAGCAGACCAAAGGCTTTTAACTGCAGTTCCTCCTGTTGATTGACTGCACCTGTAGGCACAGCTGAGGGTCAATAAGGCCAGCACACCCTGCAATTTCTGAGGCAGACCTGTGGGGTGACTATGCATTGTGCTGCTCGGGGAAAAAGGAGTCTGCTGTGGACCTTGAGATTATTTCCACAAATATTCTACTCATCCCAGGACTGTTTCCCCAGCAGTTGGAAAAGTGTATTTCTCAGCATTTTCCTAGGTGTACTGCAAAGTGCATGGAGTGTCTGTAAACAGTTGTCAAAGCACAAGCTCTCCTGTTTGTACCGAGAAACACTTTCTTTGGCATTAATGGCAAGCCAGCTATCACCTTTCTCAAAAGATACCACCTTTTATTTGAGCATGCAGAAGATGAATATAATGAATACAGTGGATTGGCCCTCCTGAGAATTTGAGAAGCGATGGCAGGTACACAGCAAAGGGACTTGCAAGGAAGTAGGATTCCATGGGGAAAAAAACACCCAGATCTCTGGCAACTCAAGGACTGACGAGTAAAAACTGCCTCCATTACCAGGAAAGCAGCTGGCTCGTGCACAGGGGAGGAAATCCTGCTACCTGGGAGCTTTCCACTCACTGCTGGGGAAACCTGCCAGCGCTCTGCAAGCAGCAGGCCAGCTCGTCATTGGATTCTCTCCTGAATTTCCAGCTGGCACGATGTGAGCCAACATAACTCCATTCCGCAGAGCAGGATGTCGCTGCAGGCAGGCAGGCTTGCAAGGTCAGATTGTACCAGCCCTTGGCTGGCAGCACCCCGACTTCTGTACCCGGGACCAGAGCCGCCTGTGTCCCTGGGTGCAGGTCCCCCTGAGGGTGGCTCTCACAGCCAGGGTTTTTGTTTTTTTTTTTTTTTCACTTTGAGTTTGTCCAAAACTGAACGTGAATACAATGGAAAGTTTCAAACTGTGCAAAAGTTCCTTCCCATAAAGCAAATGTGTGGATGGAAAGTTTTCATCCAGTTGAGTGCCAGAGTCCAGTGCAAGGGCTGGGAAAGCAGGGCTGCACAGCCAAACCAGGAGAGAAAACCCTGCAAATTGCTGTCCATGATCCAGGGGAGAAGAGGAGGCAGCTATCTGGAGACTAAACATGTGTGTGGGCAGAAATCACCCTGTAAAATGCCATTTGCTAGCTGTGGCTCAGCACATCCCAGTCTGCCCTCACAAGTTTCTATGGCCTGCACAGGGCCATAACGCACCTCCATTTGAAAGGACCCCCCTCCCTTTCAGCTCCATCGGTTCTGTGTATTTAATGGCTTCAAAGACACTTGTGTTAACAGGCTGAATCTTACCTGGCGAACAAGAGAGCCATCGCAGTGCACTACAGTCAATATTGTAAAGTCAATATTGGCAGAGCTCCCCTTGCTGCATCCTGGCTGGCTGGGAATCCCAGAGGTAGAGGAAAATTCTCCTCCAGGATCTGCTCAGGTGGGGATGAGCGGAGATTAAACAGCAGGAGCCGCAGAGCAAGTTTTACAGGAACTAGCAACTGAGATCTCTCAGTTCCTCAGACACAAGCAGTCTTCTGTCAGCCACCAACATAAAGAAAAAGTTGTGCATGTAAATCATTTTTAGGACAATATGCGCATTGTTGTTTTTAATAATCAGATGCAGATGGAAAGAGCCATTTAGTAATTATCCCCATAGTAAGAAAAAACATACATAAGACATAGGGCCTGACAACTCTGCTGACGGAAGCAGTGCGTAGCCTTACTTTCTCTTTCTGTCTCAGACTTTTTCATTTGCTCCTCTGCCCTAAACACAGGTTCTTCTTTCAATCCCCCTGAGGTTTTCTTTGCAAAATTCCCAGTGTGAAAGGCAAGTCCCTAGCGATACCAACAGGCCTCCCAGAGCTGATATCAGTGCCTAACCTTAACATCCCACCTGGTTGTGGTTCATTTCTCACTAGTCACTCACAGCGCAGTGCTCTGGTTGTAGTGACCAGCGTACAGGGTCACTACAAACCAGGGTTACAGAAGCCACGAGACCCTGCAGCAGGTTGGAGAGATCCTGGCTGGGTCACGTGTGGAAGAACAGGGGTCTTCCCAGTCCTTATGTTCAGCAAGAAAAGGCAATGTCAGGTGATATAAGTGAGGGAACACCCTGTAAATAGCAAGCTTCCAAACCAGCAGCTGCTACAAATAGTTCACAAGCAGCTTCTGCACTGAAATGGCACTTGAGCCGTGCTGAATGATAAATGTTGAAAGGAAAAGTCAGTTCAAAGAGAAGCACTGATCCTCCCACAGGAAAATGAAAAGCCTTGGGGAGAGAAAGAGAAACAATTGAAGAGCAATGGTTATTGAATATACTAACCCTGTCATTAGGTCTCCTGATTCTGTTTATTAGAAGTGGACTGGATACAATTAACATTGCATAGCCAGAAGCACAAATCACTGATGAATTGCGAAGGGCTCTGTCAAAATGAAGCTTGTCTACAAACGCAAATCCTACGTTGTCTAGCAGTATTGCCTGCTGTAAACAGGTAACTTTTGGTGTGAAATACATGGTAAACATCTATCTCCATCATTTAGTTCTGCCCTTCAGAATGAAGACATGAGAAGTAAGTTTGTTCAGCTAGTGCCTTTTCCAAGTCCACCATGGAGAGCAGGATTTGCGATGAGATCTGTTTGCAGGATTGACTCAATGGTTAACCAGTCAGATTAATAAATGCCAGAAGGAGGAAATAACAGGCAAGTTAAACAGAGGAGAAAAATGTCTTCCCACCTGGCTAGATACCAAAAGTCTACAAGAAATCTGTGTCTTGCAGATAATTCTCCCCAGCTCTTATACAGTCTTGTTTTAAAAGAACTAATTGCAGCATCTTTCCAGTAGCAAGGCATTGGGGTTCTCCATGTTGGCATGTTCTTTGAAGATCACAGCTATTTCCACCCTTTCCTTTTCCACACTTCCCAGTGGAAATGAGAGATGGGACAGATGCCAGCTGGCAGGAGCTCCTCTTTCAGCAGCAATCGGACAAGTTCGTGTATAAAGTCAGTGGCGTCTGGCTGCTGCTGAACAGAAACTTTCTGCTGCTGGGGCACTCTGCTCTCAGCCAGACTCTGCAAGCATGGGATCGTGGGGCTGCATCTCCTGTGTGTCACAGCAGCACCTTCCCTTAGCAAAATGCATTAGCTCCTCATCAAGGGCAGTGAGGGACTGCTGTTAATGTTTGCAGCTGGGACAAGGAATACAAACACAGTCTATAGGAATTTTCCAACAACTGGGAATATAAGAAGCAAAACAACAATAGCAGTAAGAAGTCATAAGATCTCTAACGAAAAATGCTCACTGCCTCCACTTCCAGCCACTGTCCCCAGCAGCTCAGCACATCAGTGCAACGAAGGACAGTCTTGCATCAACAGGAGGCCATATCCCTGAGCCCTAGACCATCACTACTGGCCTGAGAAGACAGTGTTCAAACCCTGGCTCTGGCCCTATAGCCTCTGGCTGTCCCTTGCCATTACTAACATAGGGGGCCAGATGCTGGGTCCAGGGAGGCATCATGGAGAAGAGCTGTATGTGTGGCAAAGGCCATATATGTAATAAAACCTTCTAAACACACATTTTATCTCTCAGTTATGAGTAACAGACTCCTTTCCTCAGACATTTCTCTTTTTTTTCAATCTACCCCTAAAACATGAAGTCTTTTTTATGACACCGTAGAAATGAAAGCACACAGACCTTGATATTTAAAGGTTAAGATATATTGGCTTAATCCTGTCAGAACTTTAATGTAGATTATATAGGGACAGGCAATGACCAGAGGGAGGGAGAGGTGTAAATAATCCAGAGGAGTGTGGACTTGTTGGCAGGGTGAATTTATGCCCTGTCTTAATAAAGTGCCCTTTCATCTCTGGAACCTGGGCTCAGAATCTAGTCTAGACAGGAATTAATGGGGCTCCTTCTCTGCTTACAGTTCTCAAGGTTTCCCAACACCCAGTGTTCTCAAATACAGAGAAGTGCAGATTTACAGGATACACCGGGAGCTCAATCAGCCATGGATATTTTTTGCAGTGAGCCTTTAAATACAAGCCCTAACCATTCACACAAGGGGGTCTGCTACTAAACCAGAAGACAAAATTCATTTATGGGTCCTCTTCATGTGATTATTGCACTAAGATGAAGCCAAACATCTTAGTCTAGTGTAAAGGGATGGACCAGAGGATGATAAGAAAGGAAGATACCAATGTGTATTGCTTGGACCAGTGCTTTGTTCTGCCTGAGCACCACACTCAGGGCTAGGGCTGCAGATGAGGAATTGTCTACAGTCTCCCATGGCAAAGGAAACTTTCTTTGCTGCTTGCAGTGGAGCTTCCCCTCTGTTTGCCTTTCCTCCTTAGAAGTCCAAAACTGTGGGTAGGGATGAAGCTTTCAAAAGCATTTCTCAGTGAAGAATCTGGGGCTTCGCTGTGACTACTGGAGAAGGGAAGAAAGCAACGAGGAGGAAAAAAGGCAGATCTGGCGTCATTTAGAGTACTTAAAGCAAAATACTTTGGAGAACAGTTTGTTAGGGATTATCATTTCTTGAACTCTTCGATTGTTATTCATGGAGAGAAGGGCACATCTTAAAATCCCACCTCCAGCCATGCACAAGGACACCCAGATGCAGAGACATTCTGCTCCTAGTTTTTCATCTATTTCATTTTCATCAACATGAGACATAAAGCAGCAGGATACACAGCCAGCTATTAGGAAGCCCCTTTATTATGCAAAACTTGCATCTTGTCTAAGTACAAGGACTGCAACAAATAAAGACAAAAACAGTTAAAGAAAAGGAATCAGAGAACAAAGTGGTCTCTAAAGGCACAGCAAGAGGCAAGGATTCACTGTGGTCAGTGATGGACACTGTGACAGGTTCTCTCCCCAGCATATTTCTCCTGAAGACAGCTGGACAGGACAAATGGAGATGGCCAAAGAACTTCATTCTGGGATCTGGAAGGTTTGCCCCAATAGCTCTTTGCTGGTAGAAAGGCTAGCCCTGGCTTGTGCAATTTGTAAACCCTTAAAGTATGCAGAGGGCACAGGAGGTATATAAGAAAGTGCCTGTCCTCTGTGAAGTGACTTGTTCTGTCAATGAAGCCTAGCTCTCAGAGATAACAGATAAAACACAAGCTTTTCTTCCTGGGCTGCCCAGGATCATGCCCAGACCAAGAGCTGTCTCCTTCCTCTTCCTATTCCCCACGGGGTCAGTTTTCCACAAGAATGGAGGACACTGCTCCATAAAGCTCCTGGTTTTTAGGGAAGGAAAGGTGGCAGAAGCTTGTTTTTAGAGGAATGGTGGCTGTCAGAGCATGCGTGGTAGCACATGTGCGTTAGACAGCAATTGTCCTCCAGCCCAAGAATCTCCTGGGACTGGTCTGCAACCAAAACGCCAACGTCAAAATGCAAACTAGCTCCAGGTCTGGTGAAGAGGAAAGTTTCCTCCCAATGTAAGAAACGGCAGCGAGGTCTTGTGAGAAGCAGGATCCAAACTCAGCTAGGTCACTTCATGAAGAGTACACGCTGTGCAAGAAACCTGCCTTTGCCACCTGGTGCACCTGGTCTATCACAGGCAGGACTCCTCAACTACAGTCAAGAAATGTTAAAGGGGTTAAAAGAAAGGAAGGGTATGAAAGAAGACCAAGGGCTTCATTGTCACACAAGGTTTTCTGCATTAGTAGAATTCATTAGTTTAATGTATAAGTAAGTGCAGTAATAAAGCTAATTAGATCACTTTGCTCCTATAAAGGGGTGCAAAGTTGGCCTATGGCAGGTTGCAGCTATAGACTCACTCAAGCTGCAGCCAGAGCGCAGCCTTTGCTTGATAGCAGAAAAGACCAAACACGTGAAGCCCTTCTGCCATTAGCAGAGCTAAAGAGAACCAGGACAACGCTGTTCTCCCAGATGTGTTTCCCAAACAGCTCCCTTGGGTCAGCTTTCGCTAAGCTCTAGTGTAAAGGAATGTGAACAGTAGGGTGAACCCTACATTTCAGTCTTACATTTATATGGGTACTACTCCACAGATGGTTTGGAAGATGCCATGGCCTCTTCTGAGACAGTATCATAGATGCTCTAGTGTGTTTGGGGCTCTGTGCTGGCCAGCTGTTGTTCCCCAGATTCATCCATGCCCAGAGCTATGTGTGTGGGGATCAGCAGAACCACAGGCACAACTGAAAGCTGCAACACAGAGGGAAAACACATCCCCAATACACATCCTCTCCGAAAAGCTTTTCCCACTTGTGTTCTCATGGCAACTAACAACTTTCTACTACCTGCAGGGGAAGGAAGCCATAGAGAAGTGGGTGAGAGACAGAAGGCATTCCAGGTAATGGGTCATCCAGGAAATTTCCATGGCTTGACCTGGCTCAGCACCTGGTGGGTGGTACCAGAGACCACACCAAGTTTGTGAAGCTGCCTAGAGTCTTTGCTGTTACCATGGCTGCAGCTCACTGCTCTGCTGCCCTTTTCATCCAAGAAGCCTCAATGTTTTCTCACAGATGCATTAGCAAAGGACTAGGCTGCAAGGACTCTAATTTACAACCCTTTTGGCACGAACAGCTTTTCTCTCCTGGGCAAGTGAAGATGTCAGGGACAAGACCTAGGGCACTTTTTCACACCACTGTTCCTGCAGTTGTTGAGTCCAGGTGCCTGCCATTAGCACACACATACAAGGCAATCTCTCCCCATCCCTGATGAGGGGAAGTTGTCACCCGGCACTCCAGCATGGTGACTGATGCAGGCCCCATCTCTCCCTCCAGCACTGCCATCCAACGCAGGGCGAAGAGGCCGTGCTGAGGGGTGAGCCCTGTGATGAGGGGGTAGCAGGGGCTGGGTTTCCTGAGGAGCAGCAATTTGGGCTTACGGCTCCCTGGAGCGCAAGGGCAATTTGCACAACTGAGCAAGATGCCGCCTATTGTGGGGCAAATGGGACTGGCTTGAGCTCTTCCTCCCACCTGCTCTGTCCCCTGCCAGTGCCATGCAGATGCTAATAGGCTCAGGGGAGGCTGCCTCCCTGCTGGGGGATGTTCTGCTGTGAATCTTGCTGGCTCCCCCTGCTCTGACAAACATCCACGAGCCAAGGATCAGGGCCACGTGTCCCCCGTGCCTGCAGATTTTGGACCGCAACTCTCACGTTAAACCTAGCTTTGCTAAGTTCTTCATGTTCTGTTGTAGGGAGGACTGAGGAAATGTAAGGACAACTAGAAAGCGTGATAAACATTGGACTGGATCGGATAGACATTGATGAGATAAAAATGGGTTGTGCTGTGAAAGTGGAATGGGGCAAATCAACCTCAGCAGAGGTGGCTGCTCTTTGGGTGGACCATGAGCAGAAGTCTTCAATGTATGGGACAGGCAGCAGCAAGCTACGATGCTGTTAAGCCATGCAGGAACAATACCAACATCTCTGCAGTGACACTGCTGATGCTACAGGCCAGGATCTGACTGTGTTGAAGAGGGACCTGTGCTCTGAGAGGAGGCTGGAGGAGTTTCCCCCTGTCCCCTCTACCCTGGGCTGTGCCAGTGCCAGACAGGGTGGCCCCATCCATGCTGATAGCCCATCAGACTGAGGTAAAGAGACCTGGGGGAAAAGCAGTCCCAAATCCACTTTAAGGTCCCTCAACAGCCCTAGCTCTAGGTTGCAGGGTTAATTGGTTGCTGTGTATGTGGATAGTCACCACAAACTCCCACTTGCAATTAAATGAGAAAGGTCAGAGTGTGCCAAGCCAAGGGAGTGCTCTCTATAGGTGTTCTCCAAGCATTGCAGGGTGCCACCTTTGTGGTGGTGCCCCGAGCACAGCATAATGACAGGCTGGGAAGCCAGTTTAGTGAAGGGGGCAACTAGTTTTTTGGGGGAAGAAGACTCCTAGCTAATGCCAGTGTTTGACAAAGTGTGAAGCGTCCTATCTGCAGTGCAGGCAGCAGAGGGGCCTGCACAGAGGAAGAAGGCTTCAGCCAGCTGGGACTGAAGCTTTCGTCTTAAAGCAACTGTTTCAGGAGCTTGGACCAATGCAATCTAAAAATTACTGTTAATTACTGACCTTTGCAATGCCAAAAGTGCTGTGTGATAGAGGTGGTGTGTGCATAAAACAAAAGTCTACAACTCAATTCCAACGGTGATTAAGTTGGCAGAGGTTATGTCCTGTAATGCGGCGTTATGAAAGACAAGGCAAACAAGATTAACCTACATTGACAAGACATTTATCCACGGCTAAGAAGGGACCCACGCTGCAGCACCTCTGTCCCACAAGTTTACACCAGCCCACAACGGTCTAATCCCTCATGGCCTGTCAAGCTATTAGGCAAATCTCTGGCTCTCATTTGCCTAATCCAATAGCCCCTAGCTTCATAAGAAAGGCCTCCTAGGGGGCCTTAACAACCATGTTTGTTAGGCCTTATATAAGTAAACAAAGCCCTGAAAGCCAAACAGCTTCCCCTTCCATCTGGGATCCCAACACCCCCTTAACCTGGAGATAAAGCCAGCCACACTCAGGAGTGGAGGATGGGATTATAACAGGTTGAGTTCTGCCAGCACAATAAATAGCATTGGAAGGATTCTACCATCTACAGTTCTGTGCTTAAGGCACGCTGCAGAGGTGCCGGGTGTTTGCTTTCATCTCTGAGTCTTTGTATAGTCAGGACTTCATTGCACAGCTGATAGGACCACAGTGATCATTCCCTTTACCACCAGCTTCACTGGAGGAATAAGCAGTGCCAAAGCATCCTTTCAAGATCAACATGTTTTGTCTGCATGTGTTAGCATAGCTTGATGACCCGCACTTTTAAATGCTTTCTTGAAAACACTCTATAAACATTTTTCTGAATCCAGATGCTCTGGCAGTGATATCTCTGACAAAGAACAGCACAGAGGCAACATCTTAGGACACAGGAAAAGCCTTTGCTACACTGTCAGTGCTGCCCTGCTTCAACCCACCATTTGTATGGGTGCTGTATCGGGCATGGTGTGTATGTATGTATGCCCAGAGCCCTGTACAGGCTTGGCCTGAGGCCAGTGAGAAGCCTGGCTGGCAACGCCTGGCCGCCCTGGGCACATTGGAGCAAGGTTGGTGGGGTCCTCACCTTGTAGCATCATGTCTACAGGCAGCATCACCTCTCCGGAGGCTGGCGTGGGTGGTGGGCACGGCTCCCCAAACACTGATAGCTGTTAAGAGGGCACTTGATCCAGCACTGTAAATCCTTTGCATCCATCAGCTGAACTGCTGTTCAGGTCAGGTCTCATTTGTATGCAAAGCAGGTTAGTCATCAGCAAGGATCTCTAATGATGCAAATCAGTCATGTGTCATCCTAGCAATGAAAGTCAAGGGAGCTGTTACTTGGTTGAATCCGGCACATTTCAGCAAAAGTGCCATTTAGTAAAAGTAAGGGGATTTTTTTTCTGTGGAGTATGGCCCACCACCCTCAGTAACTTTCCAGCTGAGATCACAGCTAAATTGCACATCTTCACATTTCCATACAAATCTGATTATCCATGAACAGTTAATTGTTTCATAAGTGTCGCTTGGAAGCAATCCTTTTCCAGCACAAGTAAAGAAATTGCACTATAAAACTGTCTACCTTCACCATGAGTCACTTCAGCACATAGGATGAATGTTTGGCACTCTGCTTTTTCAGATTAACTCGCATATTTATTTTGGAAGAAAAAAATGGACAGTTTTAATTCCTTCCCCTCAGAATTCCTCATATGTGCTTAGCTTTTTCATAGACCCTGCAGTACATGAATATGTTATATAGCGATTCCTAATGAAGGAGACATTCACATCTCGTTTCATGTGAAGGGAGACAGAAAAAAATCTGTATATGTTGGATACTTAAAGTTATGTCACCTGCCATAAAGAAGGGTTTCTTCCCTTTGGCTGATGCCATAGAGCATCAACAGGTGAAAACTTCAGTGTTTCCTGGATGGAGCATGTGTTTCTCTTTCAAAGAGAAATTCTAATATACTTCAATTAAATTTCTTAAAGGTCTGTTCTGAGCCAGGCTAGGAAAAGCCCAGAGAAGGAAAAGAATTTGGTCTTCAGAAAATAAGTCAGTTTTCCACAGGCAGGAGTCAGTAATAAAATTCTTGTGAACTATAATCAAATAATTATTTCCACATTTCAGTAAAATATTTTCCCTATATAAAACAGATATTTCCTCAGCTGTTCACTCAGTCTCATGAGAAAGGAGTGAGATACCTTTGCAAAACAATACTGCTTAGCCAGAAGAAAAAAAAATGGCCTTGTATTCTCCCAAGCACGTGACTACCTACATTAAGTTAAAGTATTTTTTTAAAAAAGAATTCTGTTTAGCTAAACATCAGTTAACCATACGGTTTGTTAACTTCTTCAAAATACTTTATAAGACAAAAAACTTACCCTTTAAGTGGCCACAAAATATCCTTTTAAGTGGGTAGCTACGTGCCATATCCAGGCACTGAAACAATGAGCTCTGATTTTACTTTTGCTTTATGCCAACTAAAGTCCCTCCAGGCCAGTGGAACTGCAGGAGGAAGAAGCAACAGAAGTCACATGCACCTCCGAAGTGCTAATGGAGATCCAGGATGAGGAACGTGCCTTTTGCGCAGCCCAGGAGCAATGATCACGCTATGTATTTTTAGCCAAGCCAGTTAGATCAATCAGCAAAATGTGGCATTAATTTGAGAATGTCCTGTGAAGAAAACAAAACTATATACACAAGTGGTATATTATTACAAAAAAAAAAAAAAAAAAGGGCTGTGGAATCAAAATCTAATATTTTTGTAAATGTGAGTAAAATGGATCTGTCCAGTGACCTAGGCAAGAACCTGAAAGCTACAGAAATTGGAGGCTACTTCATTCAGGCATGTCCTTCAGTGCTAAAAGATTTCAACTCTGCAAGGGGCTACGTGCTCTCCATTACTATTAACTAAAATGCAGGCGGGGGGTGCTCCTCCCTCTCTAGATCGAAGCCTAAAATTGTCAGTTAAGAAAACAAATGTAGGTACTAGACATCTTTCTGTGAGTGTCAGTTCAGCAATCACTTTATTACAAGTAATTTTAGTATTGAATGTAGTGCAATTTCAGTAATTTAGCAAAGTACAATGATGGATTAAAGTGTCTGGTGATAGACGTTTATTTCACCTCCTGAAACACAATTATTATGCACTTTACTCAATAATAGTGTCTTGTTCCAACTAAAATACACGTCGTGTAATTCTTTAAACCATAGAATCATAGCAATTAGAGAAGGAAATGGCTTATTAGGTCACTGGATCCATCCTGTTGCCAGCCCAAGATTGCTCCCTGCCACGTATTGGCTAGGGTTTCACCCAAACTCCTTGCGTTTACGTGCTTCAGTGACAGAGATATTGATCAAAAAATGGTGAATTCAGCCACAGGTGAAAGACTCAGCTCTTACTGCAGAAAATACTGCGTTTTCACAGTGGAAAAAGCCTGAGGGGTCTTCTCCTTCATGTGGCCAATAGCTGAAATACTTTCAACCAGAATGATGTTCTTCAACAAATTCTCTTTATGACAACAGTTTTGCCTAAAAAAAAAAAAAAAACAAAAAAAACAAAACACACACTTCTCTGATAAATGGAAGCCGTAAGTCCTGCTTTTTAGTCTGAATTCCATTTTTTTTTTTTAAATTTGACACCACAATATCTAGCATCTTTTAAAATGCAAATGACAAGAAAATTAAGCCTGACTGCAATTCTACTCAACAAAGAAAGCAGCAATCCCTCACTAGTTGGCAGATGGGTGTTTGGGTTGAGGTTCCAGCTCCAGGCTGCCCAAGCAGCCTCAGTGCAGGCAGAACCATGGCCCTCCCTGTCCTGGGAGCCTTGGTGCCCGCAGCTTCATCCTAGCAAACGGACAGAGCAGACACCCAGGGCCTGACATTTTACTGCACATGGAGAAATATCTGCCTGCACTTCCCATGGGAACTGCACGTGTGTGGTTGGCTTTGTGCATTCTCCATGTCTATCCCTGGGTCATATCCTGGAGAGCAGGTGCAACCAATGGAAACAGCACAATTTTAAACAAATAACGGGATGTCATGAGAAAGTAATCTTTGGGCCTGAATTATGTAAACAGCAAGCCAGAAAAATGTGCACCTTGGAATTGCATCCATGCAAAGGGGGCAAAGACACATCCCTTCACTCAGGTCAGGATGCAGTTCACTACATACAACTGGAATCAACACACTGGACTAAAATAATCTTCCTTGGTGCAAGCTGATATTAGAATCAGCCTTTTAATGTGCTTTTTTCACCTCTAGATTGTCAGCAACCTGAGCCTTTTTGCCCAGTTATTCTCTACGAGGCCATCCTTCAACTGAGCTGCACACAAAAACATGGCAACTCTCTGGAAAACTGCCCTGGAATGACTGACCCAAAATGAAGCACCAAGCTACTCCCTGCTGAATGTCAGAGGTTTTGAGGCTGTAGCTACGGAGTGAACCCTTGTGAACCTGAAAACTAAGGGAAAATTTTCTCGTGCAACTGTTGGGTGCCATTCAGCTCCAGCCATGAAATCACAACATTTATTTTGTACAGATGTGCCTGTGTCTTGTCAGAAGCGCAGCCTCTCACAGCACAGGAACAGGCTCTGTTCCCGGCTCTACCACAGACTTCCCGCATCTGTCTGGAAAAAAATCACTGAGAATCACATCTGAAAAAATGTTACACGCTCAACTCCAGACATTTGATCTAACACCTGGCCCAGCTCTCAGCAGCGCTGGACAGTGCAAACACTATTGGCTTCAGCTGAGGCACTGCTAAAATCCAGACCTGACGGGCAATGGGGACGGAGGGAACATCTGCTTCTTCACTGCGTTACATAGACTTCACACTAAGGTACCTTTTCAACAGAGCTATGTACAAGTCAAACTAGCTAAACCAGCAAACAGTTGGTCTTTGTTCTGCACACATGCGAGAACATTAACATCTCCCACAGTTTGGCACCAAAAAAGACAGAGATTCAAAGCTAGTGGCTACTTTTGGAAACAGGAGCCATACACCCCTTTTACTTCTGTTTTCCCACGTGTAAACAGGGGATGCCAATTCCCGTTCTCTACTTAGGACTCTCAGGCACTTTCAAAGCACTGAGGGCATCCAGTAGAAGACACAAAAGCAGCATGCAGTACTTCTTGAGTCATTCATCTCATCAAAATATTACTAGGATGCTGGCTGCACACTACAAGGGTTTGTTATATCAGTCACAGAATAAATAAGAGTCTGTTGCTCATGCTATAAAATACCCCAAATCATGCTGAGCACTGTGTACTTTTTGACATTTCACCTGGTGCATTATGTTCTTAAACAAGGAATCAGTATGTGGCAATGGATAAACACACAAGATACTTTAAAAAGAGGAGAAAAATAGAGGAAAGTTTCAAAACCGTTTTTCTGCCTTGTCAGATATCTCTAGTCGTCTTGCTAAAAGTCCCGAGAGGGAATTCACCTGTGGTATTTGTGTTCAACAGGTGTCTTGTTGGAACAATTATGCTGTGTTGTGTGCCATGTTACACACAGTAAAGCTGAGCTGTTACTCTGTAGTGATGGTCTGTAAAAGGCATGAGCCAGAACCTCATGCCCTGTCAGGAATTGGTGCCGAGGAAGTGCTGTCCCAGCCAAGTGGGCAGAAACATGCTGGTTACTCACCACTGATCAATTCTGACGTCGTGATTTTATCAGCCCCAGAGGAACAGTATCTTCCATTGCTAGAGACCCAAGAACGGGCTTGATGGGCGCTCTCTGCTGCCCTGGGGAGAAGAACGATCCCCAAGCTCCCCCGAGACAGGGTGACTTCATGTAGTGCAGACACTGCAGGCACGTCACTTCTCTCCTCCCCGAGGAGAAGTCAGGAAGCTCAGGTTCCTCCTTGTCACACTCTGCTCCTTCTGCTGGAACCTGCCTCCGCCAGGGATCACTCCTCACCAGGGCTTTTTCAAATAGGCAGAAAAAAGAGGAAATGTCAAATAAAATAGAGTAAGAAAAGTAGCACCTTGTGATCCTGCTCTCTTTCATTCCCAAAGGTCTTCATGCCTTAAAAGGCTAGCAACATTTGTGAAAGCAAACCTTTTTGATAAATGAAACAGTTATTTGTTTTGCAGAAAGCCAAGATTTGTCACGATGCCGTTTTCAAAGTAACACAGCATCTAACAAAAAGAATCATAGGCAATTTACTTCATGACACTCCATTCGTCTCTAAGGAAGAAAAACCTTGTTTGACCCTCTCAGGATTTGAACCTGTAATTCCACTGAACCAAGGGCTTTGAAACCTGAAGCTCAGCAGTTTTCTCCCTGAAGATAAGACTAGGTTTTCCTGTTCCTCATGAATCACCACAGCCCCACAAACTGCTGTGGCACATGAATTTGCCGCTGCACAGGAAACACCAGCATCTGTACCTCCCATCAGCAGAAGGTGACAAACAAGACTGTCCATGACAAAGTCCTAACCAGTGGATGCTCCCATGTTGTATGCTGAGATCTGGCAGGTGAGAAGGGGACACATGGTATCTTTTCAGTGCTGCAAATTTCTAACTAGCTCATTGCTTATGCCTGGGAGGTGTCACTTAATCTTCAGCTGGGAGATCTGAAAGGCCAAACTGAGGTTTTCCTTTGCCTATCACTAGCAAGAGCTAGAAAAAAACCAGTTCTGCCTCATGCTGTGTGTGCTGGGGTATGATCTGTTGATACACAAGGAGCAATGTGGGAATCATAGGGGTCATCAATGCCATCCCAGATTTGCATGATTATAAATAGAAAAAAACCCAAGCATATAAACAAATGCAAACTTTGCAATCTGGATCAGCACCTTGCCTCCTCCTGGGAGCATGACCCCATCTGCCTGATGTCTGTTTTGATGCCGCACCGAGGCGCTGCGTCAGTGAGGACCTAATCAAGAGACAAGCCCCAGGGTTGCACAATCATTATAAAATAAAGATACTGAGCTGCACAGCAGATCTCGCAAGGACCCAAGCCTGTGACGCTGGCAGGACCTCACTGTCACTAGCCGCCCCTGCTGAACCGTGAGGCCCCGACCTGCTTGCAGCCAGCGAGGGCAGCGCAGTGCGCTCGGAGGAGCCCGCGGGGCCACGCGCTGCCTTCCAGAGCCAGCTACTCCCTGCGCCCCTGCGAGCGCTGAGCAGCGGCAGGGAGATGAGCCCAGGCAGCTCCCCGGGCTCTCGGAGGACAGAAGCATGCAGTTGTCGACAGCGTTTTCCCCAGTGCTACCCAAATCTGGGACAAGTCATAGCAGGCGTGTAATAAATTTGCCCTGTCAAATACTCCATTGGAAGAGTTTCTCCTGGCACTGAGGAGGGGAGACCTCCTGCCCTAGAGAGGAAGAAAGGAGGAGACTAAGGTTTGTAACCAGATACTACTGCGGTATCTCTTTCCTCTCTGTTGAGCTCAATGCAGCCCATGCAAGGCACATCTTCCCAAAGGTCAGACACCTTCGGATGATGGCTTGCCTGGCCAGACAGGCTGTGGGAAGCACCACCCGGATTGCTGGGGGCTGGCAGACAGGGCCCAGGGCAAGGAGAGGGTGTCTCCTGTTCTGTCTCCTGCTCTCCCTGGTTTTCCTCTCCATCCCTTGGCAGGCAGCTGGGATGCACCACCCACACTGTGGTTTGCAGGCCCCCTCTGTAGGCCCAGAGGCAGAGAGCTGGTTTTCTGTGCACAAGAAGTGCTGTCCTCCTGCACAAGAGCAACTTTCTTCATCCTGCCTGCAGGTTTTCGAACAATCATACATTCAAAGTGAACAGCCTCGTAAGCCGGGCAGGAGGAAAGGCAGGTTATTTCAGGCTTTCTTCTGCTAGGCAAGGACGGAGGTTTATGGCTAGAGCACAGAACTGGGAATTAGGACATCCCAAGCTGCATCCCTGCCAGCAGACTGCTCCTCCCAGCAGGCACAGTGGCAACCCATGTCCTTGGGAGCCCGATGTCACTCAGGGCAAAGCCTCTCCGTGAGGTTTCCCACGCTGGGCTGACCGTGTCCTGCTGGGGCAGCGTGATCTGCAAAGCAGCTCTGAGACACTTACTTTCCTCACCAGCTACTCTGCTTTTTTACAGCAAAACTGAAAGAAAACGTTTCCTGATGCACTAGTTCGGGGAAATGTCTTCCTGATTCACCTCTCCCCATTTCAGTGAAAAAATCACTGGAAGTGACAAAGAAACAGGAATAGCTCCCAAGGGATTTTCAGGTGGAGCAAGAGACAAGGTCTTGGGATAGGGAGGGGGAATTCAGGGTATTCGATGCTTCCAGATCAGCTCCACGTGCTCCTGCGAAGAGCATCCAATCCAGATTTGAATCCCTGACACTTTCCCAAAATACGAGCAGGCACCAATGGGCCCTACTTCAGACGAGCAAGGGAGGGGATATTCCAAGACATGACTTGCCAGGCAGGTATTGGAAGCTGGGGAAACCACCTGCATCCACCAGCACCAGGAACCTGGGGCTAAGAATGAGCCACTTGGGCATCCCTGTGACTGCCTAGTGCTGGGCTGCCAGCACTGCTGCCTGCAGCGCAGCCAGATCAGGACGTGCTCTTTACTGACAAGGCTTTGGTGGCAGCAAGAGTTAGCAGAAAAATTTCTCGGCCTTGGATCTTAATGAGATTCATCTCCAGAAAAGCCCAGGCTTCTCCCTGCACTTTGCAAGCGGAAAGGGATCACCTGAGGACTTCGAAAGAAAAAGAATTAGCACTGCAAGAGGAGAGCTCAGCAAGAACGGAGTTGAGCCCAGGCCATGTACGTGTCAGGGCAGCATTTCACTCCATCTGTGGTATGGACATTCGAGTCTGCTGGAGCCCAGGTTAAAGAAATACACAGTCATGTATCTGCCACAAGCAAGCGAGATGCCACATAAAGGTCACACGGAAACTGACCTCTCTGTGATTCCCTAGGAGTAAAATCGAATTTGTGGCTACAGTAATTTAAGAAAAAATACCAGAATTGCTGTTCAGGCTGCACATAGCTTGGGATCTGGTTTCAGGGGCTTTGCAGGGACATTCCATGCCACTTCCAAATAGTTAAAAAGTACTTTGTACCAGCAGAATTTTGCAGAGTTTTTTTCCAGCTAGTCCTGCAGGCTACCATGGGGAAACTCACCAGCAGGATTTCTGTAGGACTCTGACTCACACAGGAACTTTTATTGCTGCTTTTAAATATTTGACTGCCTTTTGGCTGCTGGCAGCAAAGTTATTAAATGCTTTACCAGACGTGGCCAGAAGCTGTTTTATAAAAACATCTTGGCCTGGCATAAGGCATATGTCTCTACTTATCTCTATATCACGTGTTCAAAGCCTTCACATGTCCCCTAGCAGCAGAAGAAACTTGGGACCTTTATATTTCTAGACTTTGGACAAACAGAGCATCCAATGTCCTGTGCTCATGCGAGTAAATCTTCTGGCTTGCAAATGGTCCAGCTGTAATAAACAGGATGCATCAACTTTGCAGGAGCAAAGACCACAGGGCCCCACTACAGACTTTGGGTTATGGTTCATATCTACAGCTCTGTGGCCTGATCTTGCCAGGATCTGTCTATTTGGATGCTCAGCCCTTGCTCAAGGGATTAGGTTGAGTGAGCTGCTCTTACTCTGACAAGCAGTTCTGTTAATGTCACTGAGTTGGGTGACATTTTTAGTACCGTGTGACACATTTCTTCTTTGCTCAAAGCTCTTTCCCCTCCGTTATTGTTGTTTTCTCCCTTCATGTTCCTCACACAAATTAAAGATGAAACAAAGAAAAAGACTGCCATGAACCAGAGAAGAAATGAACTCCTTTCCAGCACTGCATGGAAGAAAGCAGGAATAAAATCCCAGTCTGTTTCTGATTTCACAACAGCAGTGAATCAGAGTGTTCTCCTAAAGGGGCTGTTCATCATACACGTTCCTGTGTTTGGTTGCATCTCTCCCTGATTATTTTGCACGGTGATTTGGTGATCAAAATAAGAGTGTTAGCGCTAGAAGTGCTCATTACCCACCTGCTCAGATAGGTGTGCTTCAGTAAAGTAACAAATATAGCTTAAACTTTTCTGTAACCCTTAGCAAGCAGTTTAGAGCTGCACACACCTGAAGGGGTGATAAACACATGTGGGTAGGCAGAAGGAGAAAGGATTTGCACAACGTCATTGGCAGAGGAGGCTGGAAGCAGCCTGATTCCTATTGCTTTGAGGAGAGGAAGAAATGCCTAGACCGCCTCTGGGTGGCTTGTGACAATTTACCTCTAAATTGATTAATGCAGGTGCTGCTAAGCATCTCACCTCAGCAGCTCAGAGACTGCCAGATTCACCAGGACAGCCAGGCTCAGGTATCAGGCCTGCACTGAGCTCTTTGCTTCCTTGGTATCAATATTTGAACCAAGTAGCTTGTAACTATCTTAGGTTAGTCTACACAGCCTTTGCTTTCAGCATGTCTTGCATGTGATATAGAGTTAGTGAGGCTAAACTCAGCTGTAAACCAGGGCAGAATGAGCACCAGCCTCCGATGAGAATCATGGCACTGATAATTAATCTTGCATTCCCACCTTTTGCTCGGGTACAGTTGGCCCTGCTGGGCTGCAGGAGCAGAATGAACCCATTTAAGGAATCCAGAAGCCTCACTGGCAGCCTGCTGGGTGCAAGTCCTCCCTGCTCCTGGCCATGCATGTACAGCACCCAACACACACCTTGACCAACTGCATCCAAACCACCGCTCGCCACAAAGGCTGACTTAGGCTTCATTGCAGACACCCACACAGACCTGCTGGTAGGTGCAAATCCCAGCGCAGGCATTTGCCAAAACCTGAGGAGCAGGATGTGCTTTGTTTGAAGGTGTTTTCTCCTCACACCAGAAGACGCACTGAGCAACCCTGCAGGGGCCCAAAGAGCCCGGGCAGGGCAGAGTCCAGCATTATGAAGGGTCGCTGGTGCCCTCTGTTGTCACAAAAAAATATAGGAGTTCCTGACAGCAGGAGTGGGACATGGCACCCAGAGTGGGGTGCAGGGCACCTCTTTTGGCTGCAAATATTGCGACAGAGCTGAGCCTGGCAGCTCCGATGCAACCCCCAACATGGACTGTGCTAGGAGCTGAATAAGTTTAGCTTTGCACTGAGTAGGTTTCGAGTTGCACATACTGGTGGGGCCAGTCCTTGTGTGCACCCCCTCAGTTGTCTTCTAGAACAGCCAAACTCACCACAGTCCAGGTGTCAGTGACATCCACACAGGGCAGGAATGGCTGCTCCTGGCTTGGCTCCATCTCCAAACGGAACTGCTGCACCAGCCACAGGATCTCAGATCTTCTGAAGATACTGTTCTTGCCTGCCTAACTACCAACAAGGACACAACTGAAACACAATGCCCAGGCTTCCTAAGTAAATCTTGCACGTGCATAATAGCCCCTTTTTTCTTTAAAAGAGCAGCATTGCCATATGTCTGAGCCCAATGCCTTGATACACGCAGTAGCACTCAGTAGCATCCACTCAGCAAAGCCCCCCACTGCCCCAGGTCAGTATAGAGCTGCCACTCATCAAGAATTTCTCACAGTCAGAAACAGCTGCACATTCCTGTAGCAGTGCTTGGCATGTCGAGGCGTTGTGACCCAGCACTGTGCTGGGGCCCTGCAGCCCCGTAAGCACCGCTACCAGGGACCCAAAGCTCAGTCACTGGGGCTGGTCAACGCCACTCTCCCAACGTCACCTGGCAAGCTTGAGCAGCATCCAAGGGGACAAAAACCACCTTGACAGGGTGGCTGCCAAGATTTCAGGGGGCATTCTGCATCTCCCACACCGTGCTACTGCTGCCATTGTGCTTGTTAATCATCGCTCCAGAGCTGGTCACTCACCTACAATCTGCTGGGGCAAGCATTGCAAGGATGCAGGTGTTATGGTAGCACAGCTATCACCTTAAAAATTCATATATTAAATCAGGGTCTTAACTGGAGCAGATAGGTTTCATTCTGTTCAAAGCAGAACAGACATCTGTAGGAACTGGGCTGGTTTCTGCCCATGCAGTAATAGTCAGCTTTAAGTTGTAAGGACACTGCAAAGCAATACTATGGAAAGTGACTGCTCTGAATTTATTATGGTTAATTATTATTTTAATAATAGCAGTGGAGTTAGCACCTAACAAAAAGAACCTCTTTAAGGTCTATAAATGTTCATGTAATTAAGTCTTAACATTAGCAGTTTTTTGGAGATGAAAGAAAAATTGCTACCTGGTCAACTCGGTATAAATTTTAACTCTTTGTGAATTATCTCTGCACAAAATGCTTTTTTTTTTTTTCCACATTACTTGCTAAAACCAGATGCAACAATGGTAAGCCTTGCTTGCTTGTTACCTTTTGCTAGTAAAGCAGCACAGGAGTTAAATATAGCAGTTATGTGCCCTATTTTTTTCTGCAGTTCAATAAACTGTAATCAGGAATCATTTCCATATCACAGAGAAAATCTTTCCTCCTAAAACCACTCTGCAATTCTCTCTTCAAATCAAAAGACACTCTTGCCTCCAAAGACCTCGTCCTAGCTGTGGGAACTGTAGGTTAAGAAACTGTAGACAGCGGCAGCAATTCACAACGTCCCATGAATGAACGTCAAGCAAATATCCTCGAACACCAACCACCCTCTCTATAAGCTGGAGCCCTATCTGAGAGGGCAATGGGACCAAGTTTTTCCACTAAGGAGAAGGGTTGTTCTCAATGGGACTTGACAAGCCCCTAGGCCTTGCAAAGACCCCAGGGCAGACATGGGCTCAGATGCTGGAGCAGGGGTAGTGTGGTTCATCCTTATCTCTGTGAACCAGCTTAGGTCACCTGCACCGCTGGTCGTAGGACGGTTGCTGCCTCCACATCCCCCAGGCTGCAAGATGAAGGTTGAGCCCCATTAAGGTTTCCAGAGAGATCTTGGCCCAAATACTAGAGCTCTGTCCTCATTCTTGCTTGCAAATTCAGCCTGTTTGACCCCAAAGGCTCTGATTGTTAAGTGATCATCCTATTCCCCTCTCTGTGGGTCACACTGCTCACAGGGGAGGCGAGCACATCTAGCCCATCTAAACCTACCTTAGGAATTCCTATGTCGGCACTGTCTATTTTCTTTCACAATCCCATTTTCTTTTCCTGAATTTCTGGAAAGGTACTGGCATTTCTCCAGGCTTCTCTCAAGTGCAGCCTACACATGGAAATAAAAACAGTTAGAAAGGGATTGGTCACACTAATTGGCTGAGCACCTCCAGCAGTGCTGAGACACACAGGGAGCAGGAAGAGGTGTGGATCTTCACACCTTCTCTATTAACTACAAAGACTGTCTGTTTCCAGTGCATGTTTGCTTGCTCCACATCTCTTCACCCCCTGCAAAGCTGAGGGATGGTGGCTGTCTGAGCTCCCAGGCCATATAGAGTCCCACATATGCAAAGGCACAAGGTCTAGGAAGGATTGGTTTCTAGACAAGGCCCATGTAGGAGCATGGCATGGGCAACATTCTGCCTCTGTAGGCCACATAGATATGCAGAGCTCCTTGCAGGGGCTCCAATCTCAACTAGACCCAGTACGCACTAATACAGCCAATGATATATAGTGTAATTGCACTGAGCAAGCAGGGAGCCTGACCTTGTCACAGTAGATATCATCTGCACCTGGGCAGGTAGGACCTGGCAAATTGCTGCAAGGTCTTGTGGTGCCATCACAATAGCATCTTCAGGATTCCTGTGTGTGTCTCCACCTGGATCTTCCTCTCCTAAAAGTACATTGGAAATATTCCCTCCAGAGGGCTTATCCACTGCACTAATTTACCTTCCTCTATTTCAAACAAGTTTTAAAACAAAGAGGAGGTATCAGAGGAAGGCAAATCCTGGCAAGAACAGTTATTCCAAAAACTGTTCCATGATGACACAGGTGGAAATTACAACTAAAATGGACAGAAAATAAAGATATTATTTAAAAAAATGGAAGAAACCTTTGAGTGAGGCTTGCCACAGAGTTGGTGGAACTTCAGGAGATGCTTAAGAAAAATGCTACTGGGCTGTAGATGTTACAAGACAACTTTGCCGTGCTTTTCTGAAGCTAGAAAGTCAACCAACGAAAGGAAAGCTATAAAAAAATGAGGCTGATAGCCAGCAAGCAGAGTGCTTTAGTCTGTCAGGCTGCTTTCAATCTGAGTGGGACAATCAGACCAGGCCATCCAAAAACATATATTTTTAGGACAATGTTCAAGAAAATTATGTTTTTGAAAATAAAATTTCACTTTGCCAGTAATATTTTCCATGCTTGCTTCTTTCAAAACATTATGCTAAATATAGCCTTTGACCAGTGCAATTTATTCTGCTTGAGCCTGTCTTTCTTCTTTAAAGCGGGATTTATATATCAACACAACCTTTTTAGAGGGTTTTAGATTCCCAGGTTAAACATACTTTCAAAGCAGATATCTCCCCATGGCAGGCAGAGGAAAGCACAAAATTCGTGATATTTTAATCACACCAGGAAGATCAATGGATGATTTTATGCTTTTCTGCGGAGCAGGCATGTCAGGGGAAAAAAAATCACATATATCGATTCTCAGGCATCAGATAAATGAATAATAGGGTGAAATGTCCTGCGTAAGTTCTTTGCAGGTCTTATGCAAGCTGCCTGCCAAGGAAATGTAGCCGTGCATGTAGGTTGCGATTATGCTAAAGAGGCACTAAATTAGTACATTACATGCCCCATTTAGCGCTACTGTGCAAAATCTGAGAGTGCTAATACATTTTGTTTCTAGGGTCAAGAATCATTAAAGAATGGATTTGTGGTCATTCATTAGCCAGGAAATTAAAGTTTGACAGCTGCTTTTCAGTTCTGATTTCTCTTAAATGGCAGTATTATATTAGAAGACTTTTTTTTCCCCCTCTCTCCCTTTTTTATTTCCAGGCTGTAGAATGGTCATCCATAAAGCACAGTATCCTCAAGTCATCCAGCCATACTTGTTTCCTAGGACTGCTGTAAATCTTAGGAGATTATTTACAGGGGCTGACAACGTTGCTATGTACTATTGTTTCTTTCTTAGCTATATGGTTGTAAATGGTCCGGCTTGGGAGATTTAACTCCACTTCTGCTAGCTTTGCATTACAAAAGAACCATACATGGTGCACTGCAAAAACAAGGCCCTGCAGTCCCCTGTGTTCCAGCAGTCCCAGGAGAGCAAATGGAAGTTATACATGCGTATTTAGAGAGAATAAATCCTTTCATATAAACAAAGGGAATAAATAAATCAACAGGCCTCTCAACTCTAAGCAGAGCTCTGGATAGAAGAAACCCTGCTTGCCCACTAAGGTAGACATGTAAAACTGTCCCCAGTAACCCTGACAATATTCCTCAGATTAGGGTCTCCATTCTGCAAAAGTGTCTGCACGTGAGAAGTCTCACTGAATTCGAGGGTACAACTCGTGTGAATACATGACACGCTGTAGACACAAGTGTTTGCCAAAGTGGCAGCCAGCTGATGAAACACATAATCCAAAGAGAGATCAGCTGTCAGTGGAGATGGATTTGTTCTCCACTCTTTCAGCAGCCACTGCAAAGTAATATATATATATATATAATATATTAAACTCCTCTTTCCTGTTTTATTACCAAATTTATATCAACAGAGTCTTACTTTCCCCACATAATGATCCTAACAAGAGCAGTATTTTACTTCTCCATACCACTGCTCTTTCCATTTCATAAACTACAGCCAACACCTGAGCATCTTAATTGTTCTTCTGAGTTAAATCTCACTTCCTGATGTGAATAAAACTACTTATATAGTTTGTATTTAAGTGTTCAGGTCTCTGCAGAACTGGTTCCTCTCCCTCCAAAAAAACAGCACTGAAAATGCAGCTTTGCATGGGATGACAGCATAAAGAAGGAAGAAAAAAAATTATATGCTGGAGAAAAAAAAAAAAAAAAAACACCACATCTGCCTGGAACCTTTCCCACTGATCAGAGCCCATGGGCTGCCGTTTGATTAATCTCTGCATCAATACCTAAAATCCATGTAATACTCAGATATGTTACATTAATAATGCCAATGTCCAATTGGATTGGTCTCATTATTTGTACTCCCAGAACCACTCACTCCTAGTCAGAAGAATTATGATGTGACTGGCAACATTGCTAATTAACAAAACTTACAAAAAATGTTGTTCTGCATTCCACTCACCACAAACCACTATCCCTCTCAAGCAAACTAGCAAATAACCTCCCAACTGACACAGGACATCTGAGCAGAAACTCAAAGGACTTGCAGAAAAGAAACCGATTAAATCGAGTAATTTATTCATTAGAAATTATTTCCTCTTTTATAAATTGGTAGAATAGACAGGCCATATTTTACAATGATAAAGTATTGCTCACTTCTAAAGACCCCATAGGCTTTGACATATTTATGCTGCATGCATTTCCCTTTCACTGCAAAGTGGCTGTCCCTAGAGCAGAGCAGCAGGCACTGAGCATGACTGTCACACCAACCCACCTCTACCTTTGAGGATTACTCAGCGGCCTTAATACACCTAACTGCTGCTGTGCTCCCAGCCCCAGGCATTACAAGAATCAGGAGAAGGTCCTTGAAATTTCAAAGCCTGGTTAGAAAGAGCTTGGAGGGGATTCTGGCTTGTGTGCAGTGTCCTCACAGGGTACCATGAACGGTACCCTTCATGGTCTGAGATGCTTCTTGGCCACCATGAATGTGCTTGCGTAAAAAGTAGTTGATGGTCTCTTATAGGCAAGCAACTCTGGAAACTGAAGTTTTCCTGAGAACAAGACAATACCCAGAAAACGCACCCAGAAAAAACAATCATCCTCTGATCCTCTGATACAACTACGGGAGATGGAGGAAGCCAGCTTTGGATAGCTGCTAGCCAAGATACTTTCTAAGGCCCTACCTGCCGGTATCGTCATGGTTGAAGGTCATCAGGGATGCAGATACTGAGACCAGGCCTGAGACAGGACCAGTTCTGGGCACTGGCACCCTGTGCGCTTTCCTGTTGCTTGCTGTCACTAGCCCCATCGCAGCCATCCTTCTCCAAAGGGAGCCGAAGGCCAGGCCAGCCTTCACCATACTGCCCACTGCACTCTCGGCAGACTTTAAAAAAAAAAAAAAAAAAAAAAAAAAGAATCCAATCCCGACACCCCCGTACAGATGCTGTAGGAGGCAGATGTGCAGGAGCTAGGTGGTTGCACGGTGCTTGAAAGAACTTGATGAGGCTCCCAGGCCGAGCGTTATCTCCCGTTTCCTTTGAGATCCCCCCCGAGATGGCCTTCCCAAAGCCACCACTGAGGCGGCCCGCTCGGCTTTTGTCTCCGTCGGCAAAGCAGTTTCTGCCCCAGCGGCTCTGAACAAGGCTTCCATTAACTCCGTCCCTGCGAGGGCAGCACGTGGAACAAAAAGCCCAACACCGCGTCCCAGCCCTCAGACAAGCCTGGAAACAAATGGTGCAGGAATTTGTCAGAATAGAATCATCCGCTCAGTGTCACTGCATATATTTACCTACCTCAGCGCCTATTCAGGCCCTCCCAAAAAGGGCAATATTAACAGAGCTGGATGGGACACCATCGCCATGGCAACACCGCTGCAGAAAAATTACGGTTGCCCCGGCAAAGGAAATCCATTTTTTGAGAGCCATCCAAAGTTCAGGGCTACTTTTGATTTTAAAAACAGCTCCCGTTCAACTCCCGTTCATCCCTCAGGATGAAAACATTTAAGCAATAGTCACTGTGCCACCTGTGTGGTAGAAGGCCATGGGAGGATGTTCACTGACGAAGAGGTCTAGCAGATGTGCAACGCTACAAAACACATGCTTGTCAACAAAGTAAATTATTAGCCCACTGGGGGAAACTTGCAGGCTGAGAGAACTTGTTTGATGCCATTAGGCTTGCAGTAAAAGCCAGCGCACAAAAGATATCTGGATGCTGCATCCAAAACTGGGAGAGAAAGCTTAAGGAAAGGTTCCACCTTTCACTAAATCAATAATCATTCCTTTCAAAAAAAATGAATTTAAATAAAATGCCTTTTAATATGGGGGAAAAGAAGGGAGAAAATAGCAAAGAAAGCTGCCAGAAGGCAAGAACTGCAGGAGAAAAGTGGGCCTCATTGAAATGAGAGCTAGACACTGCAGAGGTTATTAAAGCTAATAGCAAAAAAATCCCTTAACTCTAAATCAAGGGGCTGATCTGTCATGTGGGAGATAGAAACTATTGAGAATTTAGGTATGTCCCCAAACCATAGGAGCACAAAGCCCCAGTTTTTGAATACAGGGATGCGAGCAGGAGAGCAGAGCGTAGGTGACTAACAGGAACAAGCACAAGAGACCAAGTCATTTGGGGAAATCAGTCCCTGCAGCTTTCACAGGGGGATGCTGTAAGGCTGGATGCATGCACAGCAAATCCAGCAGGAAGTCTATCTGTCCCGTCATGATGTTTCTGTTCTCATGCACCAAAGTTTAAGGATAAAGAGAAAAAAAGAAAAATCCTATGAAATTAATATCGTGTGTCATTTGTTTGACTTTAGTGGTATAGCTAGAGTTTAGGACACTCTTCCAAAAGAGGGAATAGGGGCATTGAACGAAGCATGTCGAACTTGGTTGAAGAACATAGGAAAGGTCATTCTGCTGGCAGTCATACCAGCACTGAGAAATCCATCACCAAAGGGCACTCTGGATGCCTGAGGAGGCTGTAAAGGTTTTTGAAGCTGTTTACTGAGTTAGGGAAGACAGGACCACTCTAATAGCTATAAGCAGATGTGGGGGATTGAACTGGCTGCAAGTGACTGGAGGGAGATTGCTAGGCTGTAAGAGCAAACCAGTAGGGCACCTCATCAAGAAGACTTGGAGAAGTCTTCTTCAGTGTTGTCTGTTGTGACCTTAGCATGCAGGGTGGAATGCCTATAAAATCAGTCAGGAACAAAAAGTTTGGAGGCACTGTCAAGAGGGAAAGCACTGATAAGGCAGAAGACAAGAGAACTGGATGGTTACAAGGACAGGAGGAAGACAAAACTAATAATAATACATCTAGATAGCAACAGCAGGAATTTCTGCAGATGCCTTGGCACTTTGTTGGAAATAGAAGTTGGAATAATCTCCCCATAGGAGCTGGACAAAGAAAATATGCTATTTTTGAGAGGGAATGTCACCAGCTGGAAATGTAGATCCTTACTGCTGGGCATGGGTTCATCCCTGTTCTGGGTCTGTGTTTCTGGAGCAGTGGATGGACTGGTAGGCCATCTCAGCTACAGAGAGGAGACACAGCAGCTGTAACTTTAGGAACTGTTTTCACTTAGAGGCACATAGCGCAAAAGCCTAGGATCCCTGTTTATAATCCTGTTGTAGGAATTGGATCTGGCTGACTTGCTGAACGTAACAGGGCCTCTGTATTTTCCTTAGTTTTCCACTGAATTTCTGCAGATGTGATGTCCCCTTGTGATGCACAAAGGGACCAGGAGAGGCCCTGCACATCATAACACCTGCAGTTCTTCTTCCCCGTAAAACTCTTCAGTAGGAACTGCTGTTACAGCCCATCTTCTTACTCCCCATAGGGCAGAGGCATTCCAAGACTCCTACAAGGTATGGGGCAGCGTTTGGCTGGGTGATGCTCTACATGCTGAGACTGGACAACGGAGAAGTTAAACAGAGAGGACAATGCTTTTTATGCTGATGGCATGACCCAGACTTTAGCTACTGGTAATGCTTTCAAAAGGTTTGTAGATACACGTGGAGGTCTAGGTGTTAGGTGCTGAATTTATAAATCCAGTGTGAGAAGCAGTTCTGGAAGGGAAGCAGTCCAGCAGCCTCACACTTTCACTTCATGATTCGTGACAATTTACAGCACTGATTTGCATTAAAACCAAAGGAGAATTCTTGAAATAGCGCCATAATTATCCTGCAGAGAAGCCTCAGATGACCTTCTATTAACATCTGCTGTGCACTGAATGCCGAGCATCAATTCACACTAGAATGAAAGCTGGGCTTGTAGCTATGTTTAATATGCCAGAGAGTTCAGCACACTCTGGCTATCCTGGCTGCAGTTTGGCCACCTGCACATAAACATCCTGGTGAAGACACTCTGAATGACAGAAGACTCAACAACCTCTACTGTAGGGCTGTTCGGGTGGCACTGGGAGGAAAAGCTCTGAATTGTAGCTTCACACAGTGACTTTGTGCCACTGAACTTCCAGGTTGTTACTGGAAAGGCTGCTCTATCTGTCCGAGCTACAGCTGGAAAATAAACCTGTCCAGCTGAAATACACTAGAAATACTAATGCTTATCAAGTGTGTGTGCTTAAGTCCTAGGAAGACTGACTAGAGTCGACATGCAAAAGTGCCTCTTCTTGCTTGTTTTGAGCCTTCCATTCAGGAATTTCATTTGATACCCTATATGAGGGGGTATGGATCATGGTCACCCTTTGTTCACCTTACTTGTTCCATAAAAAACTGCTTTTTCAACAGAGGTCAAGCAAACGACTCTGTGTTGCTAAAAAGGTAGTCCTTTCCCCTCACAGCCCTCCACAAAGAAAGTCCTCGTTCAGGGGTAAAGTGACATATACACAGAGTGAAACAGCAGGATCCAAGTCCTCCAGACTTCTGCAGGCAGAGCCCAACACTCCCCACACCACAGCCCCACTCGGCTGCCAGTATCTGCCTTCCTTCACCTGCCATTTAGGGACTGCCAACAGATCAGCTGCTGTCCCCACCTGCCTGTGGCCATGCGCCTGTCTGCTTTCCCAGGATTGGGATCCCAGAATCCCCACTCTCACAGCAACACCAGATTGCTTCCTCTGCTCACTCTTCTTTCCTGACAGGGCCCTATTCTTCCCTCACTCCCCGGTGCGGTGCCCAGCATCAGGAAGGCTCCTTGCCTAGGGCTCTAGGACCCCTTCCCAAGCAGAGGGAATGTAGCAAGTAGCAGGAAACTCCAGGAGAAAATTCTGCTACATCGCTCATGAGACTTCATATCCATGGCCAATGGGCAATCAGAGTTGAGAACATCAAACAACAAGCCCTAGACACCTGCTAAATGCTCTTAAGGATCAGCATGGTCCTAAGACATGCTCCCTTCTGAGTCTCTGTCTCTGTTCTGCCAGATTTCCTGAGTAACCTGCTCTGCACAGCAATTCTCTCAATCCCGATGGCAAGAAATATTTAAGAGACTGACGCTGCATGTGATAAACAGCATGACCCTTGGCAGCAGTAAGGCAGACCCTTTCCCTCAGCTATGACCACAGCGTCTCCATATTAAGCTCTTCATGTCATTAAGTGGCCCTGCAGGGAACAGCGGAAAGCATGATTGGGAAAGGTAATGAATATCTACAGCATTACAAGGAAAGGCTCAATGAATCAATGCCTTTTGTCTTATTCCCATGGCCATGACTTGTTCCCACTAGTAACAGGAGATGTTTTGAAATGGCAGAAATCTTCACTTTTCCCCCTGAAGGGGACTGTACTCCTAAGCACTGATTCCTGCTTGCAGGCCACAAAAGGTGACTCTGGCTGACTTGCTGTCCAAGTGCACCCTTGTGCCAGTTCTCACCCAACACTGCACATGCTAGAAGCCTGCACAGACGCTGGCTCTACCACACATCTCCTCCATGAGCCAGCAGTAGCTATGCTCACACCCACAACAGAAAGCAAATCAGTGGGCACCAAGCCTCAGGAGTGCAGCCAGAAGGTATGAGGCAGAAAGGGTAGATTAACAGATCTGGGGCTGCTTTAGGAAAACCCAGAAAGGATGTGCAAGACACCAGCTTGCATAGATGAGAACAGGAGAGGGGGATAAGCAGGTTTGACCTATTAAAATGAAGATCTGAGGCACAGGTTCAAAGGGTACCACAGGAACCCAGGTGCACAGCCAGGGGATTAGGAAAAGCCTGTACACCTGTCCCCATTCCCTCACAGCTGGATTCACACTCCAGCCAAACAGCTCACACTGGCAGCAGGGAGAGGGGGAGGGAAGGGGTCAGGCGGATGAAGTTTCATGGCTTTTCCAGGGTGATAAAGACAGAGATGCAGCCATAAAGTCACCCTCTACAACTGCCATTGCTTCTCTTCCTGTGCTGCTGCACAGCCCTGGGGAACAGTGACTTCCTCGGGGCAAGGGCCGTGGATCTATGTTTTTCTCTCCTGGGTTAGATGGCCACACCACCGGAACACTTAGACGGCCGTTTGCAGTAATAGTCATCAGCAGAAAAAAATGGTCAAAGTTGCCCATATTTCAGGTACATACCAGAGAAATAAGCCCATGGGCTTGCATCACTCAATCATGTTAAACTTCACATACTTACAGTCATTCAGCGATCAAACTTGGGCAAAAAGACTCAGTTCAGGCAGCTGCTGGGGCAATGAGAAGTTTGTCTGTAAGGATAAGAGTTCCCTCTACAGCAAGGATGGTATGAGAGCTCAAGTGTTCACGTAGGACAGCACTGAGGGGGACACAGAAGTAAAAAGGCATTATAAGAGGGTGGATCAAAGAAGTTGTAGACCTTTAGGGTTTTCTAGCAGGATGGGCAGGAGCATTTGTGGCACACTTGATGCAGGTGCCGGGATACTAGTCTGAGCAGCACTGTCAACCCCATCTTCTCTGGGCCATCTGTCCCCAGCAGTTTACTACTACTTATAGAAGACTACTAGCAATAGTTGCCTTTGGCAAGGAGGAGATGAAAAAAACTCTCAAGTTTATCTCCCTAGATACGCATGTTAGGCAGCCACAGTCACCCCCTCCTAGGCTCCTATACTCTTGACAGTGAAATAAGATCCAAACCCTTCTCCTCATCAGCCTGTTGGTGTCCCTTAGTCCTCCAAGCATCTCCCCACTGTCCCAGTGGGTCACGAGCATCACTTAGTTTGACTTAACATAGGCAGGATGTGCTCCTGTCACTTGTCCAGTGTCAAGTATGGGCTGTTGCTGAGGTGGTGACTATATCTGCTCCTCACAAGACCATTTCCTAAGTAACCAGCCTGATGACTTACAGAGCCAGTATGAGGGACATGGGAAGCTAGAGTCTGCCTGTTATCACATAAGCATTGAAGTGCCTGTAATATTCTGGCCTTGCCACCAGACAAGTTTTACCATCAGCAATTTAACACCTCACAGAGCATTAACCTGACAAGACTTTCCCCTCAGATGCAAAAGTCCAGCAGAAGAGACTGCAAAGCAACCCTTTGCACCAGCCCAGCGTCTCTCACGCCAGGAGGGTCCCAGATCTCCCAAGGAGCAGGGCACGTAGCATGGACATCTATCTTCATCTCTCTGCTGCAAAGCACAATGAGGGAACCAGTTAGCAATTGCTCACACCAAAATCTGCCTTTAGCAACAATACAGTGACCAGTACTGTTCCAGCATTGCCCCTCTCCCTTCATAAACATCATGAGAACCAAGAACGATGTTGGGTTCAGGAGCCCAGCTCCAGCTCACACTGCCTTATTATCTTCTCAGCCTTGTTTAGTCTTTGTCTCCGAAGTAGATGGTAAACTCTGGGGGCAGTGACCATGACTTAGTTCACAGAGTGCCAGGCAACTGCTGGAGTCCAGTTAACGATGAGACAACTCCCATAGGCCTGTTGTCTTAAGTGGGAGTTTGGCATAAGTGAAGACTTCAGGGATTTACCCAATAATAAGTCAGTAATTCAGGATGCACCTAAAGACACATTCAGGGTGCCCTTGCAGCAATAGCCTTGGGAAGTGAGTATTTGTGCTCCAGAGCACAACTGCAGGGAAGTCTAATATTAATTAGGAGGCAAACTCAAGGGTCCTGAATAGGCCCTTGTAACAAAAGATCTTTCACTGAATAACTGTAGAGGAGTGCAATGCCAAAGTTTTCATGCCAAAGTAACAATAAATGAACTGCAATTAATGTCCTCAAGGCCAGTTAGTAAACTCAAACTTAGCTTAAACAAAACAAGAAACTTCTAAAACACATTCAAAAAACTACAAGAGGAAAATAAAGAAAGAATATAAACTAAAATAAAATACACAGGTTGCTTCAACCTGTTTTAGCTGATAAACGGCATGGTACTCGTTCTATGCCAAAGTGACACTTGACCTCTATATATCTTCTTAATGAAGTCAGCAGAGAAAGACACCCAGTGAGCCTTTGTAACACTGCAAGCGAGTTGCAAGCTGGGCTTCACTAATGGGAGCTGTCACTTGTTTTTTTCCAGGTCACAAACTAAGAAGAGCAATTAAATCAAATTGGAGGCCGTACAGATTGGTGCAAGCCTCAATAGACCAGGTACCTAAATCATTAAAGACATAGTTCTTTTCCATGATAAATTGTTGAGGAGAGTGAAACATGCTGCTGGTCATTAATCTAGGCTAATCAGCTTGAAAGCTGGGTTGTTTTATTTAGTAATTAACTGGTTATTTGAAAAAAAATGATACATGGCCTATAGAGCTGCCATCCAGCAGATAATAATGCAGAGCAGTGGGGAATCTCTTGAGGGCAATTCATGCCTTTTCAATTATAGTCATTGGCAAACTCTGAAAAATGGCTCTAGGTTTGTATTGACACATAGCAAAGAAAAACACTCCAATGAACATAGTAGGCATCTTGTTGCATGCTGGTAATTGCTCTGGCCTGCTCCTTACACAAATGGTACTACAGCAAACCAAACATTTTGAAGGTGTCCTCTTCCCTATCCCCTGGATTCAGAGTCTGCTGGAATTGGGGAAAAAAAAAAAAAAAAAAAGGCTGCTGTGAGAAGCTGGCCAGCTGTGCAATAACAGGGGGTGTCAGCCTACCCTTTCACAGGTGCCAGCTACCCCATAGGTGCCATCTCTCCTCATTCCAATGCACAGCAATAACCGGTCAGGACTTCTCCAGCGCTCCATGGGATTCCCAACTGGCTGAGACTAAACAGTCTCAGCAAAGAAGCTGCCAGTATTTTCCCAAGGAACCTGCTGAGCAGGGACACAAGTCAATAAATCTGTGCTGCTCCACATGTTTAATGATAGACTAGATGCACGGGACTGACCCGACTCCTATGGTGCTGCAGCAAGATCACAGTGAGAAAGTTGGTTCTCTTTGGAAGAACATACTACTGGGCCTGTGTTTTTATCCTCTAATTGGGAAGAACCAGTCAGTCCTATCTGTCAAATCAGTGAAAGGGCCATATCCTCCAGACACAGTTCTGACAGGCTTTTCATAGTCAGCTCTTCCAGTCCTTTTGCCAAGGGCTACCCAATTCCCACACACAAATTCTGCAGGCAGCAGCTCGTTATCCTCATGCAGGGGCTGGTGGCAATGACAATGGACTAGTTCATTCCAGAAAATTTGTAACTAAATAACTGTCTTTCATGGATAGAGAGGTATCTCGCCCTCACCAATACTTGCTTCCAAGTGTTCACCCAAACTACCCAGATGCAGGCATCATGCAGGAAAACCACATGTCTCTGGAATGGATTTTTGGCCCTTAAATGCAAACGACAGCAGGGAGGTTAAAATCGAGGGATATTGAATACACAGACAACAGTTCTGGCTCAGGCAGTTCCTGAAGCACAAGCTCTTGGCAGACTACACTGGAATATCATACCTGCTTGTCCTGTTTTTCACTCTCCTCTAGGCATGTGCTGCTGGCCACTGCTAGGGACAGGATGCTGGCCTAACCGGTGGTTTGATGCAGCATGACTACTCTTTTGTCAGGCACGTTCTCTCTCTTGAGATTTAGAGAGAAAGAAGCGTGTGGCTGAGAGAGCAGCAACAGAAATCCAGGCTGGAGAGAAAAGCAGTACCAAGCTAGGTAAGCATGGGGCAGATGGACAGGCATGTTGCTCAGTCACTGTATCAGTTGGTTGACTGTACTTCAAAAATACTCACTCTTTTGAGAGCCTTTGATGGAGATTTTGGAGGCAGGACGAGAAAAGAAAGGGCTCGTTCAATGGGGCAGGAAGCAACATCCACCCTGCACACAAAGCTTGCAGACACAGGCTACACAGTTATTAAACCTGACTGTGGGAGCTGGGAGAGCACCAGAGCCAGCAGCATCCCACGGTGCAAGCCAAGCAAGCACCAGCCAGCTTAAGAAAGCACCCGTTAATGAAAAACTTTAACGGGAAAGCAGATCACATCAAGGCCACACAGAAGTCTCAGATCCTTTAAGCTGCACTTTGAAGACCAGCAGCGACAGACCAACAGATAAAGGCAAGGTCACAGGCCACCAAGACCCCCTCCCAACATACCGTGCAGCTGAGTTGGAAAAAAGAAGAAAAATCATTGTTGCTATTTGACTAAACATTACAAACCAAAAATAGCTGAGTATCTCTGATTAGGAGAATTCCTGGGGCTTACAATTCTTGCCACTTGGGGTCCAATTTTTCTCTCTTTTATTACAGGCATTAGGTTTTGGACAATACCAGGGCTACAGAGGGCATATGTTAAGTTAGTCTAAGCCTACACCACGCGAACCTTTGCACCCTGTAAGGCTACTTTATCGAATATTTCTGTCTCTAAATGAGCTGTAAAGGCTGTGGCTGTTCGGGCGGCAGCCAGCACAGCTCCCATTAACACATGTTTCGTGAGCATAATTTTCAACAGTATTAATAATTGTCCTCGTAAAAGTCCATGAAGGAACTTAATGGACTAGACTATTTTTATTTCCATGAAATTCCTGCTCTCTTAAAAACTCTCCATGCCTGGACTTAATATTTTCTACTTTCAAAACTCAACCAACTGTTTCCAGACATAAACTTTACTACTTAACTGGGCTAGTGCCAAAGAGAAAATAGAGTGATCTAAAGTTCTGCCTGGCCTCGCAAGTTGGGTCAAAAAAGCCAAAGATGAAAGGGGTGCACCTGCCATTCACCCTCAAATAACTGCAGTGGAACTTCAGAGAATTACTAGCTCTGAACAACCTTTATTTATTTATTTGACTGCACTAAAGATCTCAATAGCTATTGGGATTGTCCAATGCAAGGCCTACTCCATGAGGGTTGGGAAATGTCTGGCTATGGCCACATCAGACCAAATCACGACCCAGGCCTGGATCTATAGCCTAGGGCCAGATAGTGGCAGGAGTCCCTACTGCTGCCCTCGTTTGCTCATTCAGCCACTGTCTTAGTTTCCATCTGCAGAGTAAGGTACTGTCTCTTCAGGCACAGAAAGCTGTGTCTATTGGAAAGCAACAGCATGAAGTATTATGGCTGATGCTGGCAGTCTGCTTAGAAACCCAGCTCCAGTAACTTTGCTCAAAAGAGAAAGAAACAGAACTATTAACCTCCAAGTTAGACATTTCAAGGACACGTATCCAATTCAAGGCAGCTCCTAATTCAATAGATAAGAAGTAGAATGAGATCCAAGCCCTGGATGATACAGCACAAACTTAGTCAATATAGGGTATCAATTGTGGAGCTACTGGAGACAGTCCAGCAGAGGGCTACAAGGATGATCGGGGCCTGGAACATCTGCCCTGTGAGGAGAGGCTGAGAGATCTGGGCCTGTTCAGCCTGGAGAAGAGAAGACTGAGAGGGGCTCTAATCAGTGTCTATAAGTACCTCAAAACAGGGAGTGAGAAGGATGGGGCCATCCTCTTTTCAGTGTTGGCCATTGATAGGACAAGAGGAAATGGCCACAAACTGAAGCACCAAAAGTTCCACAGGAGCTTAAGGAAAAAAATCTTGACAGTGAGGGTGACAGAGCACTGGAACAGGCTGCCCAGAGAGGTTGTGGAATCTCCTTCTCTGGAGATCTTCAAAATCCACTTGGACGCAGTCCTGTGCCACGTGCTCTAGGTGACCCTGCGTGTGCAGGGGGGTTGGACTAGATGACCTCTAAAGGTCCCTTCCACCTTAACGATTCTATGATTCCTTGAGGGAAAAAAAATATAGAAATCTTACCTGGGAACAAGATCCATCACTCAGCATTGTTACATCAGCCCTGGACGTCTGTTTCTTGCAGGTCTCCTTTAATCAGAAGTTGGTAAAGAAACTTTTCAATGAAATTAACTGCTTACATGATAGCAGAAGATAGAACAGTTGGTCACAGAGGCCTATTCTGCCCCTTCCATCTATGTGCCTACCAAGCAGTAGGAATTTAAACATTCACAACAAATGCTTACAGGCAGGCCATGGATCTTTATTTGTTTCCTGATGTCTCTCAGATTGCCCAGAAGAACCCGTTGGAAGAAAATAAGGAAGAAATCTAAGAGGTAAAAGTACTCATTTTCTTTATGAAGTATTTATCTTGCTCTGGAAAACGGCCTTGTAAAAACAAACAAGAAAAAGCATAAGAACCGGGATTGGTTCAAATATTTCATGCCAAGGGATCATTGATCCGAAATTTCTGAAGCCAGCAGAAAAAACTTCTTTTAAGTCAGAGGACTCACACTCAAGCAATCCTGAAATCCAAGATTAATGTTGATAGAACAAACCAAGATGACCACAATATGCATTACCCCCCAGAATCTCTCTCCTATTGACCAAGCAAACTCCTCACCTCAGATACACCTCAGACCTAACAGGTTTGTTCTGAAATTAGGCTGTTGGGACAACCTTTTCTAAGCTAATCCTGCCAGTGTTCTTCAGTACTGCAAATGCAAGAAAACCCACGACCTTGGATCACAGTTACGACTGAGCAAAATGCAACTAAGGGGAGTGATATTTTGGAGGGATATACAAAACTGAATACTAGGAAAGATAATGAAAAAACAAACTCACATACGGGGAAAATTACTGAAGAAAAAAAAAAAAGAGAGAGAAATTTCACACAGATCTGAGAATTTATTCTATAGTTTCCCCCTCCCCTGAAAAAACCCTTGACAAGAGCCTGGATATACTTAGCACATTTCCTCAGTTCTCTGTCATTTAACATTATGCAATTCCAAGGGAATCTTTTTGTCTCTTTACTCTAAATTACAGCTTACGTACAGGAAAGCTATTTCCAAGAGGGCTAAGAGAATGCGGATTTTAACCACAGCATACCTCAATAGTGAGGCCTTTCCAGAGAAAAGGCAATAGCAAAGCAATGACTTAAGAATTCTAATAAGTAAGAAAAGCCATCCTTGTATTTTTCATCAGCCACGTGGGTTTGTACAATTAAAACTCAATGGTTTCTTCCAGGGCTTTGTTGGGGCCCCGAATAGCCCTATGTAAGTGTTCAGTGTGGCATACCATGCTCTATTCTCCTTTCTCTGCAGGTCTGTCTGCCTAATATAGCTCCCCTACTCCATGAAAAACTCTTTTTCTCTGCTTGTTGGAAAGGAGTTGTGGTTTTGCTTGGCTGCACTTGAGCAGTGTTTCTGACCAAGTCTAGGGTCAGGTATTGGTAAAATACAGCAATACTTAGTTCAATCACACAGAAACCCTTGTTCAGAAAGCGTTTCCTTAAAGCAGATGACAATTTTCATAGTAGCATTTACCATAGTTATCAGGGTGAAGAAAACTGACAAAAACAACCTCCTACTACACATTTAGAAGGTTCATGAAAGAATTTTGATAGAGAAAATGTTTTGTTGAGGCATTTTTAACCATTTCTCATTCTAAAATAAACTGTGCATGTAACAGCCAGTCTTGCCAACACTTCCAAGTTGAATGCTTACACTACACTCTGTTCCTCTGCATTAGGCTTAATACTTGTTTTTTCTGTCTTGGAGGTGGAGCTGTTGAGGCTACTTAAGAGTGAAGACTGAAGAGTTCTCCTCCATTAGATATCCTGATTATCAGTTGCTGAAAAGCCAAAATATATCTGGTCATGATAATATTTGTCATGCAAATTAGCTCCTTCCAGATGATTTTACTCTTCTGATGAAGACACAATGAAAATGTTGAGAATCTGTAGATTTTCTGTACTGAGGAATCTGGACATTAGATTGTTAAGGAGAGAAAGATTCTCAGTACTTTATTAACTCAAAGCTTGCTTTTTGCTAGGTCAAGATCCAGTTTTAGATTATTCTGAGCACTAAATTTGAAGCCTGGTTGCAAGTCCCCGGTTGCTGGTTGCAAGTCCCTTTCTCTAAGGTTCAAAAAAGTATATGGGAAAGATACACTATCGAAAAGCAAGAGTCACCTAAGCCTAGCTTATTGAAAATAAATAAATAAATAAAAACTTTCATCTTTGAACTTGTGAGAAAGCCAGCAATGGGCTTTGCTGTACACAGCTTTGACAGTCTTGGAAAGAACAACAGCCAGTTCATTTGCCTACATTTGCAGGTAGACATGAAAATACTGGAGCTTTAGAAGATGGGCAGGCTTTTCTCTCTTAAAAAAAAATGATGAATGTGAGCTTCCTTTGTTCACTTACCAACCATTGTTGCAAAAAAGAAAAAAAAAATTGTTTGCTCTTACAAAAGCAAGAAACAGGCCTGCCTTCCTCCTGTCTGGGATTTCAGTCAAGCCCAGCACAGTGAAGGCCTTGTTCTCCCCTGAGAGTCCAGGACAGTTTGGTTCAGGGGATACAGAAGCTTCAGCAGCTGCTTTCTGGTCAAAGGAACCTCATAAACAATAGGTGAATCATGCCCAAAAGCAGTCACTTGACATCAGCCACAAAAGCTTCCAGCTTCATGATCAACGAGCCCCTCTGAACTAGCATAGGAAGAATTACAGTGTATTTTCGGGAAGCATGGAGCTTCCTCTCTCCCTTTTGCTGGGAATACAATTAAATCCCCCTACCCTGTAGCTGTGTATTGCCAAAAACAAGTCTGCTAAATAGCAAAATGCAGAAAGTAGATTGCAGGCCCTGTCCCTTCTCAGCACCTGTCTGCTAACAGAACACTGACCTCTTCCTTATTCTTTGACCTTACAGGCTTATTTTTAGGCTGTGACTGCATCAACCCCAAAGGCAAGGCTGTTGTTTTTTTCTCTGAGACACAAAGGAAAAGGAAATATCAGTAGTTCCGCATAAGAAGGGAGTAAGTAGCACAGCTCACAAGCTCCTCTCATCTATGCGTTCATAAATCTAAACAAACCAACCTAAAGAAGCAGGGTCCAACAGTCCACAAAGGCTCCCTTTTCCCTCCAGATTCAGCTTTGGGTTAATGCTTCTTATATAGTATCTTAACCGCAGCAGGATATTTTTCAAACATGTTCACTAGTATCTAACTTTTCTACCATTTTATCTTGCAAGCTGTGGCCTAAGTAAAGATTCCATGCAGCCCACGTACAAAATAGAAAATGTAGATGAAAGCAGAGATATGCAGAAAAATGAAATCAGATCTGTTTTAATCCCCATGCAAAACTTTGACATGAAGTAAATAGAGAAGAATTAGTGAAGAAGGAGCAAAGGCAGTCCAGAAAAAGAAACTCTATTAATGATAATATTATTTTGGGGCATGTTTCCATTGAACTGCACACAGCCAAACTACTCTGATCTGATCCTGAGTGACTATTCTCATGTTCGCACACAAGTGAGCCAGAGATGATAGTGAAGCAGAAGGAAGAAGATCATGAAATGAAGCTATGGAGGCTAGGACTAATATGACCCTGAACCTTCACAGAAGTTAGGAGTGAAGTTTAACTTTGAAGTGAGGGGAGGTGAGAGGAAAGGATCGATACTCCATTCAGATAGCAAGATGTTTATGGTAGAACCCTTTGTTGTCTCCATCTTGGCTCATAGCCATTTTGTCTCTTCTAACATGCTATCATGAAAGCTATCACGAAAGAAAAAAAAAAAAAAAAGTAACAGTGAATTCCTTCAACAAGAATCCCTAATAGCATTAATTGTACTAATTTCGTGTTTTTTTTTTCCCCCGCCCCCTCCTGCTAAGTATCATTCTTCACATCCCTTGCTTTTGAAGCCTAGTCTGGACTCTTTTGCTGTAAACCTGCAACATAAAGGGGTACAAAAGCTAGCTTTCCAGAACAGAAAACGACTCCAGCAGCAGCTTAGCCAACACCCTCCAGTGTTTGCAGGAAGAGAGGGGCTTGTTTCAGTATGAGCTTGGAGTAACCATAGCAGAAAGAGGATGTTTGGTTTCAGAGAGCAGGCAGTAAGTTTATATTGGCAGAGCAAACACTTGCAACTCCAGATCACAACATCCCTTGTTGTTTACAGAGTGTGCTGTGCCAGAATCAGATGCAAAGATGCACTTCACAGTAACAAAAGAGGACAGCGTCATTATCCTGCAACTGTCAACAGTGTTACAGTGCTGAAGACCTTAGTTCAATATTTGCTAAGCAGTAAAATGAGCAATTCCTGTCAGTTTGTTGACTTAGATGCATCGATTACTAGAAAAACTGAGTAGAGAGCAGTGCAGTTCTAACAGCTGGGAACTGAATTCCAGCTGTAGAAGTAAGTGTCAGTTTAACAAGAAAACTGCTGAAAACCGTTGAAAACACCAGGCTAGAACAAACAAGTGTCATTATGTTGAGACACTTCCAAATTAAGTGTAACACCAGTTTTGTCAGAGCCAGGCACTACAAATTCTGCAGACTGAAATTTGAGGAGGGATTTAAAATGCTGTAAGCATCCTGGAAAGGGTGAAAACCTTAAGAAAGTGTTGCCCTCATCTTCATGCAGAATGATCACTGCACCTTCACTGATGGATGCTCGGCAAACTTAAGGCTACAGCAAGTGTTAGCAGAGTAGTATGTTTGTACCAAACTATATTTCTGTTCACAATCAGCTATGTCTTAGTGCAGCCAGAAAGGTTACAGTTGTCTATATCTTTTGGGAGGCAAATGATCCCACAAAAGATCCCCCTCTCATGCCAGGGCAGGTGGACAAGAAGAGTTAATACTCCAGCCGTGGCCGGTTCAGGTTCAGCATGAAGTCACACACTGTTAAATCACTTCATTATTTATTCATGGCTGCAATCAGTGTATAGGAGAATGAAAAGCTGGTAGAAGGGGGTTGTGCCAAATCACAGAGCACAGTTTTCCAAGGGTCTGACTGGTGAAACTGATTACAAATGGAGCCTTTATGTTTCACCTGGAGATGCTATAGAGATTTTTCTCTGTCTTGCCCAAGGAAATTAATATTCATAAGGATACCCTCCTACCATTCATTGTCCTGGAACATGGGGTCCTGCATCACACTGTGGCTGCTTCCATTCCTAACTTCATGGAATCTAGATACTTCTATCTAGATATTTACTAACTAGTAAACAGCCAAAAACAAGCATCACGAATCGATGGTATAACTAAGGGCAGAGTACCCCCAGTTGGCTTCATCCCTTACTTTCTTAAGACAATGCACATATGTCACAGAGATTCCTCTCCAGCTTATCCAAGTTCTAAGAAAGGCTTTTCTTTAGGTTTTGAAAGAGACCCTCGGATGCTAAGATACCATTCTGTTTTCTTAAATAATGTCACAAGACTTCTTGTTTGGCCACACAGTAGCCCTTTAGAAATGAAAAGGGGAGTCCGTGCTTCTGCTCGGCACAAGTGGCAAGAACACTGCAAACTTTTTTTTTTAAAAGAATGGAATAAAAAATAAATTAAAAGAAATAAAGAGAGAGACAAAAAAGACCAGGAACTCAGTTCAGTCACTCTGGGAACCCAGCCTTTATGTACTGTTTACTAAAAGGATGATCTGCAAAATAGGGTGAAGAGCAAATGGGTGCATTAGATCTCACCTGCTGATACTCAGGAGTCATGAATATTCTTATAATCCCTGTCTCTTGGCCCAACAGGCTACAAGCCTTTTCATTATAAAATTTGATTTCACTGAGGATTCAGGAGACTTCTAAAGTCTAGGAAGTGCTATTATATTCCCTTGTTCTCACAGGAAAATAGCCTCTTGACACCAACCTGTCCCCAAAGATTCTTCTCTGCTGACTGACTACTAACTTCTCTGATACTAATTTCTAATAGCATTTGTTCTTCAGACTAGATTACATGCTTAAATACATTTTATTCTGGGCTATGTGTAGAAAAATGAGCAATTCAATGTTTCTGAGGTAGTCAACATCTTTTTTCGTTGCAAATATATGTATACACGGTACAGATGCTGAAATAGAGATACATTTATGAATTAAGTGCTACACCCTTGTACCGAAAATCAACACACCAAAAAAAAGTGAAGAGGCATGTGAAAAGTCACATGAATTATATAGTATACATTTTTCAAGCCAGACTGCACTATTAAGAATGTCTAATCTGACCTTCAGCACAGAGAATGTCACTCGGCGTGGGTGCGATTTACATGCCAATAGGACAGAGGAAGATAGGGGAAAAAGTGTGTTCTGGTAGGAAAAGCAAACGGGGCATGTGAAAACTGGCAACAAACAGATATAGAGATAGTACTTGATGGATAATCTATGCTTAGCTCTGTTACCATTAAACCTGGCCTGTACCACTTCCCAGAGACCCAGATGATTTTTGGGTATTCGACAACAGAAAAGAGTTTTCTTTTACTGAAAAGTGAAGAAGTATTATTTTCCCCAGCTGAAGTGATAAGACTATGCATCAACTGACAAGAGGCAAAACGACCTTTTTAAACGGAAAGCTCTTATTTTCTTTTGGACAATGGTATCCAGCGATCAGTTACAAGTGATTGTAAGTTATGAAGCACACATTTAAAAGATTTAAAATAAAAATAAAAAATAAAGTAAAAAAACAACTTCCATCACCAGCACTAAAGCCCTGTGAGTCACTTAGCAAGAAATCTGGGCAGAACTGTTTTTTTTGTTTGTATGAAACATTTAGTCCAGAATTAGTCCTAAACTGCAATAATGTGCACAAACAAATACCTTTCATCTGAGGTGCATTTGAGGCTTACAATGATTAGATGAGCTCATCTTCCACATGAGATGCTTAAATGCACCACAGAGGAGCCACAAATGAAGTGTGATCGAAGAGCTTGTCTTGAGGATGCCCTGAATCTTTGCAGGCTGTTGAAGTTTGATTTTCAATCTTAATCCTATTTGTTTCATATCATAGCATTATCAGGAAGTTTTATGAACACCTGCAGAACATATGTCAACACACATAAGAATCAAAATGATAAAAATAGCTTCAGCTTCTACCTTCAAGCTACACTGCACCATTAACATATATGTAGGTTTAAGAGAACACACTTGCCCGGGGCCCTTACACTTTCATTTCAGTTTTTCCTTTTTATGTCTGTATCTTTCCTACTAACCGTACGTACATACTAGCTGAAGTTCTTGCAGATTTGCAGTAGTGTCTGCTTTGCCTTGTGGAAAGCTCTGTAAAACATACATGCAACATAGTGATGCGTTCACACCACAGGCATTCTAATGAATTTCTACTGGTTTAAGCAGATGGCGGTTTTTGGCACATCTGCCATTTTCCTCTCAAAGATACTTGCTGCTGTTGCAATCCAAGTTTTACATAATATTTCAGATAAATACTTTCATGAACACTAAATTTCACTCAAGGTAGATTTTTTTTCCTATGTAATTATAATTTCACATTTCTTTCATACACTTTGAGGGAATAACATTTTATATTTGACACCTTCGGAATCCGTCACTACAGAAGAAAGAATGACCCTCAAACATCACAGTATTTCTGTGCAGAGGGTAAACTTAGGATGACTAGGATAGCTAAGGTGACATTTCCTCCTCAAATTTTGCTCTTGGTCATGTTTCTTTACTCCTCCTTCTGTGAAAGCATCTTCAAGGATGCACAGCTAGCAAGTCCGGTCGAAAGGAATCACTGCTCCTAAAACTCACTCTTGGAATGCAGGAAACCACTACTTTCGTTATAATTAAATATACGATCCAAGATCAATCTCTCACGATTTAACCAATTTCAGGAAAGGATTTGAGAGACTCCTTTGTAGACAGTTGTTGTCTACTGCAACCGTAATCAGCTTTTGCTTCAGCCTCTGCAACTTCTTCCCAACTAGAAACTGAAACACTGGGCTGCTCAAAGGTTGCTTTGCTTTGTTCCTTGTGTGCTCTCAAGACAGATGTTTCATGGCATGAGAGGACACAAACAGATGCACACTGAAAAACAGGTGTCCAGGTGTTCAAGTAATTCCAAATGTGAAAGTAGTCAACCCACTGCTTTCTCCTTTAATCTGGCAATTCCAAGGGACCAAGCGTGTCTGGACGTGTACCCAGAACACTTTCTGCTCGGGTGAATTCAGACAAGGTCTGCATTAACTCCCCAACCTGCAAGAAATTATTTGAAACAAAAGGTTTGTATATGTCCCATTCCCTCCAACAAGCCTGGAAACAAAATAGTACAGGAATGAGGTCAGAAAGGAATCATCCGCCTACCGTACCACTGAATTCATTTACCTACCTCAGAGCCCATTCAAGGAAAGGGGTGGGATGGGGAACAAGAGATGATATAAAGCGGAATGAAGCTCTGGGGTCGCTTGCTACATTACAAGATTTGACAGGCCCTTGCCAGCCTTCAGCTTCTTTGTGTCTTTCACATAATAGAGAAACACAAACTGAGCAGCCTGTGATCTGGGAGTTGCTCTATTAGACATAGCAAAACCTTTGCAAATGCTAATAGTATTGTAGCATCCTGTCAGGCAGTCACACAAAAAAGGATGTTGATTTTCACATGAACCAGAACAGTTTCATTGTATGTAAGGTGGCAATGAATGTTCCATTTCTAAACATCAAAAGCCATAAGCAATTGGCTTGTGAGGATGAGTCAAAATACTGCTATAAGAGTTCTTAAATATACTAAGCATACTTTCACCTTAACATTTTAGGGAGGTTAATGAAAAGAGAACAATATTTCACAGAACCAACTTTCAAGGGGATTACCTTGCATTTTATTTATCTTACCTAATAAAAATTAGCATGGGCTTGATGATCATGATCTATACAGATTTCTGCAAGAGAAGAAAGATTACTAGACTGATGATAAAATAAAACAAGATGTGATAGCTTTAAAATGAAACAAGCAATAAAAATAAACAGGTACCTTACAGGATGGAAAGGCAAGGGCATCCTACCAAGGGAAGCAACAGAATCCATCAATATTTAAGCTGTTCAAAATCTTCATGTCAAGACGAAAAAGGTTAAGCAGCCAGTTAACCTCTATACAAAATATTTTCGTTATGTAGGAGATTAGGTAATCTCATAAAATGTCTTCTAGGCTGGAAAACAAGAATCTAGAACCACCTGTGTACAAGAGATAGCACTACGTGAAAATACAGTAGCTTATGCTAGAAAATACAGTACTTTATGCTAGAAATCATAGCCATTTCCCTCCGGGCTTCAGAGATGTGCAGGTTTCTAATTTTTAATCAGTGGAGCTCTCCAGTCAGCTGCTTCCTGAGGAAATGAAAGTAAGAGGAAAATATTGGGCATGTCTTTATCAGCTGCTGCTCTTTTCAGACAACCATATGTGCTAAACTATGGTGATAGTCTCTAAGATATGAGTAGTTTTCACCACAGAGTCTCCTTTCAGTCATGACCGAAGCTCTTCCTGAAGCACCTCAATAACCAGAAACACATTCCAAATAGTCAAATATCTGCTGCTGTTCTACAAATATGCAGAGATCGTCACTGATTTGGTTCACATGACAATACTTTCTCTGACAGCAAAAGATCCCACACACATCTGCAATACCAAATCTTACTGAGAACAAAGTTTTGACTACCTCAAAGGCTCTTGGTCCAGACCTATGGATCACATATTTCAAGGTTTTTGAAATAGACTGATGAAATCTCTTGTATCTTTCTTAAAACAACCCTAATTGCTTTTGAGATGTATAAAACAAGTCATCTCTAAACCTTTGCTCCAGTAACACGTTATCAGCGCTCAGTTTACATTCAAAATGTACTTGGTCACAAACAGCTCAAAAGATAATGAAAGAGAACACACTAGCTTATTAGGAAGGGCTGGAGAGTTTCCTTGGCATTTTCATCCTCTAAACTAACTTGACACTTTCAGCACATTTCTGAGTCTCATACTCCTGTAATTTAGGATGAGAAGACTAGAAACCACTAAGAAACATCAACTCTGTTGACATTTGTAAAAGCATCATTTGTACCATTTTCGTGAAAAGCTGTCAGAAAAACACTTTGTCATTAATGCTTAACTCTTGTTTCATTAACTGCTCAGTTTATGGGGAAAAAATATCTTACCTACATGATAGCAAGCAACATGCATTGGAAATATTAATTTATGTGATAATTAGATTTGCATTCCTTCATCCCTTTTCTAACCTCAAAAAGTCTCAAAATAAATTAGATTGGTCTTCATTACCCACAAGACATTGGTTTATGCATAACTTTATAACACAGAAAAATATCCTAGACTTATAAAATACATAAGAAAGATTTTTGCAGGTTTAATTAAAAATAATCCAATATATTAACTTGATTAATTTCAAACTTATTTTGCATAGCTACAGTGACTTTGCAAAATATAAGTTTTGGAAATACTTACACTTTTCCATAACACATGAAGCACAGACAGTTCAAACAATTGTTTACACTACATAAAAATTGTGTACAATATAATCAACACATCCTTACTCTCCTGTTGAACATAATTACAGCTAAATATCCACCAAAACACTCTTTACATGGAATGATTTTAAAGTGTCCAGTTAACAGCAATTACCAAAAATATTTTTTATCTTTGATATCTTGTTACCTTACTAAAGAGTTAAGCACAACTTACCATTACTGTTCCTTCCTCTATCCTAAACAGGAGAGAATCCTATAAAAAACAGCATGAAATTACTTATTTATTTGTCAAGATCTTTTTTAGTTTTCTTAGTTGAAGCTATTCAAGAAAACAAATTAATGCAGAATTACAATTCTTTACTGGTACTTAACATGCTTATGTCTACAAATTAAGATTTGCAGAGCAAATATACAGCATGCTCAGTATCACAGATTTACATTGAATATTTTTTCAATTAATTTTGTAACATTTTTTCTTAATCTGCAAAAAAATATTCATTGCATTGAATTCATTAGTTGGTAAGCACACTGCTCTATAATTCTCAAATCCACAGCTCCAGTAAGTATGCTTATTTTAAGTGTAGCTAACATATTCAAGTTCTGCAGCCAATATTCATTTATACTTGGAATATCAGTTCATCATCTAAATTTTGAGGGAGAGAAGCTTTCCACAATCCCATGATGATTTTTATAAGATGTCTTATCTAGCTGCTGTATTATAAAAATGGTAAGGCTATTATTAATTAATATAGTAAAATAACACTTAGCACAATTACCACTAAGTTGGTGCTGACACAGCACTTTAAAATTACACATTTTAATATCATTAACAGTATACCCTTTTTACAGTTTAAGAAAAGAGAAAAAGAAGGCCGAAGTGACTTTTAAATTAGGTGCAACAGCACCATGTTCAAAACCCATATTTTATTATTCCTTCAGTTACATTTGTATTCAATAAATACCTAATTGTCATGGAATACAGCATGCTAAGTCTTCATTGAGCAGCAGAAAAGTCAGAACTGAAACCACAAGGACATCACACTAAAAAGATGAATGCTGGACCACTGGATGTGACATTTTGCAACATTTACATTACACAGAAGTTTCAAACAGTGATCTTTTTACCTGCAAAAGGCTTTTTTTTTTTTTTTTTTTTTTTTACAAAGAGGCATTTAACACAAATACAGATATATTTCACTTGTTAGACAACCTATGGAATCTGCTCTCAAAATTGCACATTCAGATAACAATGACAACAGAACCGAAATTTTCATTTTTCCATCCTCAAGCACTCATTTTCAGAAAGTGGTTTTAAATAGAAAAAAATGTCAAACATGCAGTTAGATGACCTTGAAGTATTTAAACTTTCAATATCATTTTAAGACTAGCCCTGCATTAACTTTTCATGTACTGGACCAAATATTTTGTGTCTGAACATTTGCAAAATTTTCAATGGTTTTTCTCAGAGTAAATAGAAACATCCAGTGTCGTACATGCTCAGACCTCTCTCTCAATTTCCATTAGAAATCAAGATTTTTTTTTCAAAAGAGGACAAGAGACCTATGTCTTTTTTTCAATCCACATGATCAGACAACTGCAAAACTAACTTGTTTAAGTCTAAAACCTTCATAGAAGTATGCAGCAGTGTGTGCAGATCATTTGATAAACATAAGTTTGTTTTATCACAATTGGTTGCGAAGTGTGGGCATAAAAATATGGAGGTGGTAAATCACGAGGCAGCTATGACAGAGTGCCTAAATCATGCTTAAAATTTGTCAGAAGTAACATTTCTATGACAACACTAACTAAAAGACAGTAAAAGAAAAACTATTTTTACTATCCTAAACAGTAGAAATCATGTGGTTGTGGAGGGACTTGTGCAGAACATTTCTAAAACAGCAATTTTGGTCTTACGAAAGCTATTAGAAAAATGAATATAATTTTGCCTTTTCTTTTTAAAGCTTTGGGGATTGGACAAATCAGAGTTGTACAGAATATCGTTCTAAAATCCACACACATTCAATCACTTCACATTGCAACTAAGGAGAAGGAAAGAGTTGACAAGGAAATCGGTCAGTACAATCCTCAAATTGAAATGTAATCGGTTATGATTCAGAGTAACAATATATATTGGGAAAGAATCAGTAAAAGGAGCAGCTGTTGACATTATTTCCTGAGCCAAACCTTTTAAGGTGTCAGTAAAAAGCAGCCTGTAATTTCACTTGAAAGCACTTGAAAAATTCCTTGGCTGACATCTCTCAAGAGTTTAAGAGTTTAACAAAACCCACGACTTCCTCTCAAGATCACTCTTTTCAATACCATGCTTTTAAATCTGTACCAGACTGATCAGAGAATGCTTCAACACACAGCATAACAAATACGAATGGCATTATTTAGAAGGGTATTTTAATATATATATACAAAAAAAAAAAAAAAAACCTATGTCAAATTGCCAGGATCATCTGCAAGCTGAAACTGACTACTGATAAAACCACTTTATGAATCTGATCCAGTGTCACCACACATAACAGATGCCCAAAATAGAAGCCTGTCTTTCTTTTGTGAAAAAAAAAGAAAAAAGAAAAAAAAAAAAGAAAAGAAAAGAAAAGAAAAAACCCAAGACTAACTGTACAACTTAGGCAATCTTCCACATTTCAGCAAGACACAAGTCAGATTCTTCTGCCATGTACATCTAGCTTCAAGAATTAAAAGACTGCATGGGTTTTACTTGAACTTCTTAATCCTCTCAGAAATTTTTTTTTCTCCTTGAACATAGCAGGATGCTCTGCAAAAGATAGGAAAGGAGGGGGTGGGATAGAAAAGCCATTTCATTCAGTTTTCTCGTGCAAGATATCCTGGAAAAGGCTGCATTCTTCTGAAAGATGCTGCTGAAACAGAAAGGAGATGACTTCAGAATGTATGCAAATACAACATAACAACTTCTATGTTTTAATAATTAATAGAAGAGAAATAAATTTGGAAGTGATCCAAATAAATTTTTTTTGTTGTTTGTAATGCATAGTGCCTTTTAGGAAAAGATTTCAAAATGCTTTATATGCAAGAAACATACTACTATAAAATTTCCAACTAGTTTTGGCTTCTTTTTTTTAACAAAATGAAGAACTGAAAGTAAGCAAATAGCTTGCAGTGCTTAACAATATGTCAATAACTGATCAATAATTATACATCTACCAAGCTTCATATCAGCTTGCAGCATAAAAGCTAAAAGTATAAATTAGAAGAAAGAAGAAGCAGTACCCAGGCACTGATATAAACTAAAAAGAAACTTTCACAAAAGCTGTATAAGAACATGTGCCTATAAGTATAGTGGAAAGTAAATTATTTTATACAGAACAAGAGGAAAACTGCAACAACCCACTTAAGACAAAAATGGTTACCTGTTTGATAATCTATTTTTCTTGATGGAGAGCTTCAATGAAGGCTTCAAGTTTTTCCTGGATCTCCCGAACTTTTTCTGAGGGAATTAAGAAGATCACCATTCAAATGTCTAGCTAATTTATTAAGGATATAATCAGGAAGAAAAAAAAATAAAAAGGAAACAACAACCTGCAAGCATGAACAAAATTAAATCTACCATCAATACTATGCAATACATTTCATTCTTTAATAACTAAAATTTAATTAATTTTCTGCAGCAGAAGAAATTAAACCATTTCCCCTTTAAAGAAGTCCTTCAAACACACTTTATCCTTACTATGCTAATTTAATAATTTCAAAATTTACCAAAGCAATCTGATACTAGAAAAACTTTATTTAGAAAAGCTGAAGATTCCATTAATTCATGCGCATTAGAATAACTATACAGCCATTACACATAAGGAGCTGTTATCCATTAAGAAGAGCACACTAATCCCGTTCTCTTTATATCAAATACTCTTATTCTCCACAGTATCACGAACTCCACTGATTCTAAAAAGACTTCAAAGCTGGTGCCCCATTGAGCAGGGACATTTTTAGGGAACCCAACGTCAGTATTCAACTTACCTGTACAAAACAGTATGCCCAATACGCAAGTTATTTAATGCTTACAGGTTAATTCATTGCATTTCAATAACCACCAGATGGATGTGGTCAGAATCATATTTTATTAAATCATGGCTTGAACATAACTACATATAGTTTTTAGGAACAAGAAGCCAACACTGATTGGAAAATACAGGATTTTAGACATTCTTCCCCTCTTTCTCAGTTCCACACAACACTTGTCAGCATATAACCTGCTTGATTTATTGAATTGCTTATGAAGCAAGATTTAGAACCTAGTAGAAATCCAAACCCTGCAAGATTTCCTGCGCCTCTCTCCCCACATCCCTATTTTAAGTTCCTTCTTTGTGTGACTACTGCCATTAAAAATACACACTTAGAAATGTGAAGGGGGGAAAAAAGTTTTAAAACAGAACTAAAGAAAATTTGATGAGTACAAACAAACTTTTTTCCCCCTTACCTTTCAAGTGAAAAACACAATCAGGTTAAAACCTTACATTCCGTTTTATGAGGCAAAAATTTGGGCTTTTTAAATCCTGTATTCATGTCCTCTGCTCTTTAGAAATGCCATGTTATAAACTTGTTTTGACTGAACTAACTAGCAAACAAAGAGAGGAATATAACAGCCTTAAACGGGGCAGATAAGTATTAGGGAAAAAGAACCAAATACAACCTACAAAGAGAATGTGCTAAGAAAAAAAAAATCTAATAAATGTCTGAGGTATTGCCATTTTGTTATTAAATCTATTTTAAAGTAATAATAATAAACCATAACAAAACTCTGTAGCATTGTTTAAATGGAAAGGGAGAAAATTACCTAACATTCAAAATAAAATATGGAATAGTCTGCACAAAAACAAAGAAACTCCAACCTTCTTCCCTGTCTTTACCATGTGATTCTTAAGGGACAATGAACAATCACACTCTCAAACCCACAGTACCCTCTTCCCCAAAAAGAGACAGTTCTTATTTATCTACCAACACAGATGTACAGTGAAGCAGTGGATCCTAAAGACAACACCCCAAAACCTTCTCTAGTTTCAGCTACTTTCAGTACTTTTGAAGTACTGCAGGGGGAGAAAATGTATTTTCAAATCGGAAAAATTCTGGAAGCAATGGTACAGCGCCAGTTGATTTTTTAGCTTTGGTGGGGGTGGCTTGATTCAGTTCAACAGAGAGAATCTTTTGAGTTCTGCCACTGAGAAAAGAGTTCCCACAATCACTTCTTACTAGCTGAGTTGATAAACTGCTTCATTACCATGTTTTTAAACCAAAAAAGAGTAGGCATTATTTGCACTTTGGTATGTTTTCCTTACATGAAGCATTTGCAGATTGATACTCTGCCATTTTTTTTAGGCATATACTTAATAAAGTCAGTAATACTGATGATCTGAGTATATTTATGACAGCAGGCCTTGCAAGAATGTCCTTTGTTTTGGATTTGACATATTTTTGCAAAATATTAATCCTGAACCTCACTCCCCAGATGAGTATCAACTGCCAGAGTAAATCTAATGCACTAAAAAACTTTCCATGTAGTGTTCTCACAAATTGATTTTTGGTGTGGATTTTCTTTCTTTTTTTTACTGTCACTTTTTTTCCCCCAAATATGCCTTTCACATTGATCAAGGCGTTAAACTCACTGAAAGCAGGCAGTTTTAGCAGTATTAAATGCAAATATTTTGCCTTCTCGACCTCAGCTAATGAAAAAAAATAGTAGCATCAGCCAAAATTCCTAATAATTATTTCACCTTAAAAAAAAAAAAAAAGAATTTTGTGCCAATAAAACATATTTTAATTTTCTGATTAGGACATATTAAAATAGCAGGATAGCAAATATTTATCCCACTAGAATGTACGGAATCAGCTGCGTTTGCTCAGCTAGCAGACATACTAAAACTGCCTCCCTATTATGAGCGTTTTATTAGTTTTTACACTTGGACAGAATTTAAGCGATTGTTTAACTGTAATAATTATGAGGTCTTGAGGTAATTTAATACTTTGAAAAAAAAAAAAAGAAAAGAAAAGAAAAAAGCTTGCCAGCTATTCTTAAAGAAAGCAGTTACAGAGTCTGCCAGAGAGTTGCAATTATTCCTGCTAAACTTTGTATTCCTAGAAGTAGTAAAGTCTATGGCAGCAGCAGATAACAGCCAACATGTAACATTTTCCCAGGTGCCTATTCTGTAGTACAAAGAAACAGTATCCCATTTAGTTTACTTTTAAAATAGAGTAATGGCAGGAGTTATGTATTTATGTATTTGCAGTTTTATACGCCGGGAAACGTAAATGCTTGGGAAGGATTTATCTTTCGTGAAGAGTAGGGTCTGCAATAGCTGCCAGCAAATCCCTCAATACCAGGTGACATTCCATCTGCACCAGCAATAACTGTTACAAACTAAGAGCAGGAGGCCACTTGCTTTCAGTTTGGGGAAGATTTGAAAACTCTCTCTGGTGTGAAATACACAAAGTGGACACCCAAACTTTTCAGGGTTATGATTGAGACCTAGATTGAAACATTAATCACAAATCCTCCTCAAAACAAAATATACATTAGTTCACACATGTTTCAACACACGAACTCCAAATGCCGTTTGGGTTTCAAATAAGATCCCTTGTTATATTAAGGGACAGATTAAGGTGACGTGTTGTTCTTGCTTCTTACTTTTACACTGTGTATTTTTAAGTCCTAAGCACCAAGTTTGTTCCAAAGGATTTCTGTAACTGCCCAGTACCGTTATACAATGTTCCAATATCACAGAAGTATTTTGAACTACTATAGTTCTAGTATATTTTTATACAACAAACTACTATATGGTCAGATACATTGCAATCGTAATTTTATTAGATTGTATTTCAGAGGCTTGTGTTTACACTATCATTTTCACTGGATAACAAGACAACAACACGGTCTTTGATGGTTTTAATGAAGACTTGAAGTTATGAACACATAATTCTTCTAGCACCTGTTAAGCAGGGATCAGAAAAATCAATGAAATCAGTGAATAACAACTGTAACAAAATCCTTGTTTCTGCCTTTAAAGCAGTGAAATTCGCAGGCCTAGGGGCAACGAATGGCTATTCTACTCTCCATTTATCCCATGTTTACCTAAAAGATAAACTCTTCCACACATCAACTCATTGTGCTTCTTGATCTGGCGATGAATATTCTCATAATCCTTCCTGCATATCCCATAAAACTTTACTGACAGAATGAGGAAATTCTTTATTCAAATGTCTTGAGATCCTTATTCACGCTTAGCCTCTCCTTATCTCCATATGAAACGATATTGCTGACCAGTCATTTTCTTTTCATTAATCCAGTGACATTAAACCTAAAAAGCTCAAAACCAGACTAATTGATCCATAATTAGGATTTGAATACACTGTGAACACAAAAAGATATGGCCACAGATAAAGTTTGCTTTCCTAATAACATAAGCTGGTCAGAAGGGACCCCCTCAAATATTAAGCCTTACAAGGATTGCTTCCTTACTGACGGAAACCCGAGGGGCGTATAACTAGGACTGTCTACAAATTACCACAGTTCAAAAATAAAAGAATCTATGCTAAGGTGAAACTCAACTAAAAAAGTTACTTACCAAGCAAAACTTCTGAGCTAAACACAAATATTATTAAAATAACAAAAGCACAAAATTACACAGCTAAGGTATGCTACTGAATTATTTCAATGGTATTTAAACTTTACACCATGTCTTAAGTATCAAGAAAGCGTCTTCTGCATGGTTTCCAAATGCATTCATTGATTTAATAAAAGATGCTTTCCTTCTTCACGAAACTGGTCTTCATTATGCTTAAGATAAATGAATTCTGAGACATTCAAAACATATATACCTACCTGTAAGTAAGCAACTGTTTTAGCACAGAATTCTAAAGGAGCTCATGTGCCACAAGAGGGGGAAAACAGTATTTTACACAACTCGAAAAGCTTTCCTTGGCCCTTTAAAGTTTGCCCATATGACAGCAATTTTCAATTGCAGCATCGAAAGAAATCATAAACTCTTCAGGACAAGGATCTGTCTATATTTTGTAACTTGAAAACGTATATAGCACAAAATAACCATGAAAAATGTGTTAGTATTTCCTTAATAACGCTCCTTTTCTACAATAAAGGCATTTCTCCCTTCATACATATTTTTCCTACTTCTAATCTTTTGGTTGTATTTCCTTTTGCTCCTTTTCCTTAATTTTTATTATTTTCCTTGAATTTTCCTTTTTAATCACCTCCTTGCCTATAACATTCTCATTGCTTGCTGTGCTACTTCTATGCTATGGTTAATTAACCATAGAGGGGAAAATGTTAAATCTACTGCTGTGAATGCACCATCTTTCCTCTAGTCAAAAGGGAAGTTGAGTCCGTAGTCAGATTTCACCAGAATATCCAGAAGCACACTTTTAAGATCTGGTAATATTAAGCCTTTTATTTATTTATTTTAAACTGAAAGCTGAATTTTAGCATCGGGCTGCCCTGTATGTAAACCCCATACTCCTATGCAACCCCCTATGCTCAGTCAGGTGAAGAAGTTGTTGCAGTTCAAACGGCTGCAGCGACCTGGTTCAGGGACGGCACGGCGAGAAGTGACTACAGTCTCTGTGGAGCTCAGCCCGTTGCCTCACACGCCTGCCCTCTCGGAGGGCTGTGCAAAGGCTGAGCGCCGCGAGGCTGCACGATAACAGACACTCCAATAACCCCCCAGAAAACAGACTTTCCACCCACGCTTACAAGACCTGCATCGACATGCCTTGTCTCACACCGCCGCAGACTCTAACATCTTCTATAATTTACTGAGCATTGCAGCGTTCCACTGAGTTTTAGAAAATCCTTTGAAACTACCCATCACATTTTTTTGCCAGTTTCCTCTTGTTCACATACCATATTTTCCTCTGGATGTGCCAACAGGAAAACTAAAATTTTAAGTCGGGTGGGGGGGGGGGGGTGAGAGAGGAGAGAGAGGGAAAAAAAAAAAAAAAAGAAAAAGCAAAACCACCCAGGCTGCCCTTAAAGAGACAGAACATCATTTATCAGCTACAAAGACAGATTTATAAGTAGAGGGCCCCCTCAGTTCCTTTAAGGCTGCAAAACAGATGGGAAGTGAATGGACAGTCAAGGGGTCAAGAAAACACATGGGAGGTGCTGCTTGTCTGCTGTATGTATGCTCCCAGCATAAGAAAGAGGTCAAGATTGTAACTGCATGGCTGGGTACTGGAAAGGCCCTTTCTTTAAGCTGTTACAAAGACAAATGCTGTTCCTCATCCTGCTGTCAAACTGCTATAAATATTGGTTTGTCAAAAGGGCTTCAGCAGCTAAAAGTTCTTTAAAAAGAGGCAGAGCAGGAGGATGAATCATGCCAATGATTCTTAAACAATTAGCTCATTAGTGTAATAAAAGCATGGCAGAACTCTGCAAGGTTTAAATGGAATTTATAATAGCCCATATAGGAAATCTGTGAATCATTAAAAATATACAGCTTTTAGAACGCTAGCTTGCAGAAAAAGGCTAGCAAGCTCTCTAGTTACTGGCCAACCAACTGAAGATGCTAATGGATGCTACATGATAGGAAAGCTTTACTGTTATAAAATGTTTCTTGTATCACTGGAACCACCTCCCATGGATGTGAATCAAAACCAGAAACTACACTCACTGTGATGTGAAAATCAAGACAAAAAAGTTTTAAATACTTCCGAAAATTGGGCTTCTCCTTTCAGACATGCAAAACAAGACAAACTATGGCAAACTTTTCTATGTGCTTAAAATTCATCTGCGTTGTAATCTAACTAATACCTAAAATGAGTGCATTCCAGTTACCAGTCACAGAAAGATTATGAGGACAGGAACATGCTTTCATTATGGAAGTGTCATTTTTATATGGATGAAAATAATAATTCAGTGTCCTCTCAGAAATAATTATTATAGACCCTAGAGCAAGAGATAGCACTAGATTCAAACCCTGTAAAACCACTACTAAAATCTCCAGGGGTCATTCAACATCTTAATTTCACACATCACAGTCCCTCTGCAAGAGCCTGCTGGTGACTAGGTTAAATATCTTTAACAAGGCATGAACAGGAAAAAAACAGGAACAGGAACCTACTTCATATAAAAGCATACAAAGCATATATATATGTGTACATATATATATATATATTTCTTTTCCATCTTGTAGATAAGCTCTTCTTTAAAGCAGGGAAAGATTACCACTAGACTGTGTATTTAGCTCGTCATAAAACATACACAAAATCTTAAGTTTTAAGAAGTTGCCCTTAGACAGAAAAATCACAGCTGCCATCACTGACAGTATCACCTTTATTTCGAACTAAAGAGTCCAGCAGCGTTAGAAAGCAGCTTATCTGACAACACCAAAGTCCTTTTTATGAGGTATTGAGTATTGCCACGTTATTTTAGCATTACGAGCAATGTGTCTGAGCATTAAAAACAGGAATTGTGTATTGTGCTGATGAATCTGAAGGTTATTAATCAATCAATGTCTTGACCTATAGTGGCCCCAGATCCACAAGTGAGACCTTTGTAGCTAATGAAACAGCTTCAGCAACACACTTCCCCCGGCGCAGTCCCAGAACAGAAGCTGCCTGTATGGCCTGGAGCGGGTCCCCAGGGCTCTTTCGGCCTGCAGGCACCAAGTGATCTGTCCGTCTGCGGCGGGGCAGGAGCTCAGGAGCGGATCTGAGGAACGTGGCTGAAGCCAAAATGACAGCTACAGACTACTGACCTATACAAGAAACACTTCTATGGGCTCTCGCACACCAGTCCCACTTGCCTACAGGAAAGAACCTAAATATTACCAAAGCAGCATGAGAGCTCACAGACTAGTATGCATTTCCATACTGTCATTAACGTTAGCTTGATGTACAAGTGCAGCTTAATATAGATCAATAATTAAGCTTATGAAAGTCATGAGGTCTGCAATAGCAAGTACGACTTGGGCTCCTTCCAGTCCTCTGTCTCTACAATAGATTTTTAATTAAAAATACTCAAATAGCTCAACCCTTCAGCAGAATTTAGCTATGCTGCTTCCTGGACACTACAAGGTGCTTAGAGGCAGAATGACAGGGAAACCTCATAAAAGAGGAACATCTTGAAACAGACTTACGTACTTACTAAGACTTTGTTTCAGCTTTTGTTAGGCTAGAATGAATGAGCACAAGATAATACTCAAACTTGGGTGCAACACACTAAAAAGTAGAAAATTAAGCTGGCAGAAATATTACTCAGTGATTCATCTGGACGTGTAAGTAGCTTAACTTTTTCTAACTGATGCACAAAGGTTGAATATAGCCACAAATGTGAATTACTTGTGTAAACACTACTGTATCCTTCAAGCTATAAAACCGTAAAGGAAACTTTAACACTCTAAACAGCTGATAAATGTTGGTCTCCACCCAAAATAAATTGCACTCAGTAGATAGCACACCGATTTATTCTCCAGCTAACCGAAATATTTATACGAAGTTCGCTTTAAATAAATGTTAGATAATGAAGCTATGATGAGATACATTTTTGTTAAGAAAAATAATAAACTTCATTACTGATAGTCAGAATGTCAACACACTGAAGAAAAACAGGCTGTTCTATTACTTTTTTCAATGTGCTATTATTTCTAGATGACAATATTTCTTTCCCTTTTATTTTCATATGCATTTCCATATCAGAAGCAAAGTTAATTTCACTACAGTATTAAAAATGTACAGCTTCCATTACATTTTTCCTCAGCTTTTGGAGACCTGAACAGTACACACAGTAGTTCTATACTAATCCAAAACAAACACACATAGTTCAGAAGTTTGCATTTATACAAGTAGCAATAGTCTCTATTATAAATGCATGTTAAGTTTGTTTAATAGCTACCCTAATAAACAACTAGTACTGTAAAGAACATATCCCATTAGATGTTCTGATACCTGCATCATTGAGTGAATTTCAAGAAAAAATAAATTTGGCAGATGCCACCAAGATGAACCTCAAGTACAGAGGCTTTGGTCTCAGGTAAGATTAACAGGCATTAAATGTTATGACTCACGTAACATTTTATCATTAATTTTCAACGTCAACTTTAAGTGATAGACCTGGCTTAGTCAGTGACAAATGTGCTAAACTTTGTAAGGATCCGTTTCAGAGCCTGGACATCAGTGCCTAACTCTTCATCAATAACTTTAAGAAAATCACAGCAGACAGATTTTGGTCATCCGGGATTCTTAACTTAAGTAAACCACCACTCCATCACAGGAGGTTTACAACTCATGTACATTCTCCCTCAAGGATTACTTCCCTTTCTGAGAAGCTGGAGCTTTTTCAAGCACTTTGTGCCATGATATAAAGCAGGAACTACCTTATCTGCACTTTGACACAAACCGTCCTACACATTCTTCTGGATTTAATTCGTTAGCTTCATGCAGCTGCCCTGAAACTGGACGAACAAAGAGCTTAATAATTCAACTAGCTTTTCCTAGGTCAAAGCAGGCTCATTCAGACCATTTCATAAACTGGAATTAAAAACAAGATAACCATGTCAAAAAAAAAAAAAAAAAAAAAGATTTGCATTCTATCAGATTAATGGTGAGTTTGCAAACCTTCTATTAACTTGTCAACTCCCTGGTGGAAGTTGCTGGTGGGGGATTGTGAAGACAGGAGCTACCCTGCACACACTTACTCAAAGTTTGCCAGTCTGCTGAATGATGCCCAGAGGAAAAAGGCTACTTTACTTTTGTCTGGTCAGAAGGCCACAGCATCTTCTGGTGTAAGCTTTTGTCAGCTGAAGATCAGACTATAGCTGTTGTGTTCCTCCCAAGAACACCGCCAAGACCATCGCTTGAGAAATGAGCAAAATGAGGCTGCTGCCGTTTTTCTGAACATCTCACTACTCTGAAGTGATTTCTTTTTAAAGTAGTTTCTAACAGTGCAATGTTCAGGCATCATGGAATAAATGAGAGCTCATAATAATCACAGTTCTGCAGATCCTTATAGCGTGCTCCTCCTCTAGGGTTCTTTAGGATGTATTCTTCCTTTCCATGCCTGTCCCGGGGAGAACTCCTTGTGTGGCTCTAGGTACAACTTCTTATACCCTCTGGGCTCTATACAAGATATCTCAAAATTATACATTTTTTATTTCTTATAAACACTAAACACTATGGTGGCTCTAAATAAACCTTTTAAACACCAATATAAGGGCCATTACCACTTGCCTTTTAACCTGTTTTGTCTGCCTGCTAGTTTCTAGGGGGAAGTTATCAGAGATCTGCATATTTGAAAGACGAAATTCCTTCCTTCAGTGGGACTTTTCCCGTGTAAAACCCTTTAATCTATAGAAGGCAAAGCTCACCAAAAAAAAAAAAAAAAAAAAAAAAAAAGCAAAGGCTCAAGAAAGCCCTGTAGAATATGATTTTAAGGAGGAGATATAATGAACATTGTCTGTTACATAGGATATAGCTCCAATCGAAATACTGTTGACAGGCATCTCAAGAGACGGAAATTTAATTAGACTACAGTAATGACCACAATATAAGATTAGTCTTACACAGCGTTTTTATTCTGCAGTGTATAGCAGCAACAAAAAACTGTAACCACAGAACAAGTTTTTATCATCTGCCAAGTACTTCCCTGAGACATTCTTCTCAGCTTTGCATAAATTCATAACAAAAAAGGTGTCTCACTTGAATTTAAATCAACATTGCTAAACAGACACCTACCATTTTAAAAAGATATTGCAATACAAATACGTATAGACATGCATACGCACACACACACATATACAGACATATATAAACACACACACGCACACTTTGCGTTTTAGATAGAACACTAAAAGCTCCCATTTCTTTTCCCAAATGGTTAAAGCATTCAGTCTGCAATAGTTAATTAGCAAAACAGTTTGTTGAAATAAACCTTGCCATACAGTTAACCCAGTAACTGACAAAAACAAACAGAAACCCCCCCGCAAAACTCCGAGAATCACAAGCATCATAAAGACTATGGAACTGCAAAATGAGAAAACTGAGAGTAGAAAAGAAGGGCATGGCTGGGCAAGGGCACCTTCTTCTTAGAGGAAAAAAAACCCTAACATTGAAGAAACAAATGCTTGCTACCTTTTATGCTCATGCATTAAAACGTTAGACAGGATAACCACAAACAAGCGGCTTGGCACGGGCTCAGCTGGCAGGCTAACCCCCACCACCCCTGAAAGGCCACTCATTGCCATCTTGCGTTGGAAAGCTGCAGAGCACCCTAACTGCAGTAGAAAAGTTCACACTACTAAGGAAGTTTGCTTTGGCCTTTTTTATTAGAGGAGTAAGTCTGGCAGACAGGAATTCTGGAAACAGTTAGATAGTTCTGAGTTCCCAGAGCTATCAGCGGGCTCAAAAATAAAAACTTAAAAACCTTAAGAAGTCAACAGAAAGTTAAAATTTATCTACATGCAATTATTTTTTGTAGATATTTTTATACTGCAATTTACTAAAATTACTACTGCCACTTGTGTTAAGAATAGAATAGCAGGCAGAAGAAATACCTTATCTTGAAATCATTTCATCTATCCACATTTTTTTTTTCAGGGGAAAAAAAATAGCATATTGTCCAATATTGAAAACCATTATATGGATATAGTTCTTTTAAACAAGTAGGGAAGTTTTGACATCCCAAAGAATTCAGGCTTTTATAAATAAATTTAATTCTGACAAGATGCATTTTTATGAGAAAAAAACCTCTTCTAAAAGATGAATGCTTACTATTGCACTTGTAACTCCCTCTTATCCTTTTTCACTTCTTACAGGTGCTAGCTCATCACTGGTTTAACTAAGTGTATAGTAAGATACTAAATTGCACAAAATATAAGTTTCAAGCGAAACTCCCTTGTCCCTTCTCAATGAGGACAATGAAGACAGATGCACCAACTGGAAGGCAACTGTAATTCTCACAGTTGTAGGTGAGGTTACCCAGCATGGGGTGAACCATCTGGGTGTGCTTTTCAGGTGGCAAGACAACTCAATTTAAGAACCTCTTGATATTATAAGTCATGGCAGAGTTATGAAGACTATAAACAGATGCATCAAAACTGGTTCCTACTATTTGCTAAATATGTCTGAAGTACCTATTTAGAAAAGTGAGCGATAAACGGAAGTTTTCTCATTTCCACTGAGCAAACAAAATCCTGAGAAAAGCAATAAAATTCTCAGTTGTCTCTACAGTTTAAAAATACACTATTTTCTATATACAGTATAAAAAATTACTGTGCTGAGGGGTTCTTAACTACGTATCATTCTCACAGAAGAAACTGGAAGTTTTAACAGTTTGGTGCAACCGTGCACTGTTAAGCAGCAATCAAAAAGGGGAATGAACTGCAAGTAAATATTTGTAGAAGGCTACATTAAACAACCCAAAACATCATGCCACTATATAAATGCATAATGTAGATACATCTCGAATACTCTGTGCAGGTCTGCTCCTCCTCTCGACAAGAATTGAGGAGAATTAACAAGAGGACAGGAGTGGCAAGGCTGACAAACTAGGAAATAACGTCCGTGCAAGGAACAGATTAGGACTGTTCAACTCGGGAAAGAGAAGAGCGAGTGCGAGCAGCACAAACATCTATAAAACCGTGAGTGGCACAAGAAATGAATAGAGAAAGATTATTCAATGTTTTCCACAGTGCAGGAACTAAGGAGAACCGTATTTTCTCTAATGAAACTGGCAGGTGGCTCAAAAACAAACAAAAGGAAGTACTTTCTCACACAATGTGTAGTTAAACTCTGGAACTAATTGCCACAGGATGTTGCAGATGCCAAAGTTTACATGAGTTCAAAAAAGCAATTAGAGAAATTCATAGGAAGAAGAAAAAAATCCATGAAGGGTTATTAATCACAAAGATGTTACTTCACAGTTAGGAAACTCTCAGAAGAACAGACTGCTAGATGCTGGGAAAGCAAACCAGGAAAGTATTATTGCATGCTTAACCTGTTCTTATACTGTTTCCTAAGTATCCACACCTGCTCATTGCCAGGAATGGGATACTCAGATCCATAGACCACAGGACTACTTCATTACAGCCATTCTTATAGATTTGAAGCACTGAAAAAAACTTCTAAAGTCACTTTTCCCCAGTTCAGCTACTCATCTTCTGCTCTACTCCTTTTTGAGGATTTAGAATACTGACAAGACAACCTGCTCAATAAGTCCTGAGATTCATCTGAGCTTTCATTGGAAGGTAGGTCACCTATGCTAGAAACACACGTTTGTCATCACACAATTTCTTGAACAAACAATAAAACTCAGTCAATGCTTCAGCATTAAAAACTGTTGTAACATAAGCGAGACAGTGTTCCCATGTTATCTGTATTAAGACAGAAGTGCCTGAACTTCAGATATTTTAAAAATTTATATTTATAAGTAAAGTTTCAAATCAAGAAGCTTTTCGACCCCATATTTTGGCTGGAAATTAAAATAGAGTTTGCAACCATCAGAGGAATAATATTCCAGACTTGCAGTATGAATAGTGAGGAGCAACAACAAGTTAACTCATATAAAGATAGAGCTCAAGAATGAATGAATAAGATTATATAAGCACAGCAGCTGCCTGCAACAGAGGGAAACTCAACTTCATGACTCAGGAGATCCCTTCCATTACATTCCTAATTAAAATACAAACACTTTACGAACATGTGTTGTGGCAGCGAGGATTTTCTTTCCTTAAGCAGATTCCTGATCTGTACTGCATGCTGTAAGAGGAAATTATTTGTAGAGAACTGCACTTGTTGGTGGCTCTTTGCTAACAAAACAGATCTGTCTCAGGAGCATAAAGTATTGTCACAAAGACAAGCATTCTTTCCACTGAGAAAAAGGCAAAGTAGTCCTTTTTTTCCCCTGTCATCTGCTGTTAAAATTATAACCACTTAGCAATAAAAGCATGCAGAAAGTAGAAAATGTTGCTAATTTGATTGTAGAGCTAAGCATTGATAGTTTTAAAATCTTCCCACAGGTACAATAAAACAGAATGGCTCAGCATATATCGCTTTGCACTGAATAATGATTTCTTTAGAAAAATGTGCCTGTCATTTGTGACCTGGATCTGAAGAAATATAGTGCAGGGCTGGTGTTCTAGCTACACTGTGATTTATGAAATGCATACGAAACACATGAAGCATAAATACTAATGCACACATAGTTATGATTATATATACACAGGTAGATTGCTCTTATAGGTTATAGTTTATAGTCATAAAATGAGAAGGTTTGTCTTTGTATGCAGGGATTAAAATCTCTTGGATGGTAAATCAAGGAGATTTCCAACTATTCTGTGTTAAGAGCCAGCAAGCAAAAATATTGCTGTGGGAAAACACTATAAATTACCCAATGAAAGAAAAAAGGTGGGATCAAAACCTTCTTACACTGGCAGGTCTGAATCACCCAGAGACAGCTCTCTTAAGCATGGAGCAACCATGCTGTGTTAGAAGGAAAAACAAACAAACAATACCACTCTCTGTTTGACTATGCTTTTCAATATACTGAGGCAATTAATCAGTGAATTTACATCTAGTTTATAATATGCTGTTTTACACATTGTACCACCCTTGTCCACCACTAAATCAATGATATCTTGTTGTATTTTTTCAAAAAAACCTTCCCTTTGTGACAGTCAAAAGAGTATGAGTGACACACACGGCACTAAGTGAGCTCAACTTGGCTTTTCTGCCTATCAGAACAGTGGTCAGAATTCATTTGTTTCATTTCAAATTCGTTCTTAAACACTAATGGAGCAGGTACTCACTGAGATCCTCTGCCAGCTGGACCCTTTTGCCAGTTAGTAGCTTAACCTTTTTTTCATTGTCTTCAGCAAAGTCTTCCAGTACTTCCTTTACATTCTTCTCTAAGCGTCTTACTGAAGAGAGAAGAAGAAGAAAAAAAAAAAAAAAAAAAAAAAAGAAGAGAAAGATTGGTAAGACTTTGCACCTATAATGATCTAAAGATAAAACTTGGGAAGGTTTGAGAGTAATGTAATATACGTTATCAAACTAATCCAGTTGAAGATAAAAACAACATAATTCTGAACATATAAGTCTCTTGTTCGTGCCATTAAGACAAATTCTTGGAGAGAGATATGTTCAAATTTAAAAAGACATTTTCTCTCTGAATAATTTTATTATTTGATAGCCTTTCTTTTTCAGAAGATACAAATATACCTAAACCTAAAATAGTACTAAAACACACACACACACACACACCCCTCTTTTGGAAAAAGCTATATGTAACAGTACAGTAATATCAGAAATTTCTTTTTTTTTGTTTCAAACACCACAACTGGCTCACCACAACAGTTTTACCTTCAGTGTTAGTAAGCTGCTGCCTCAGAGTATTTGCTGTAATTGCCAGCATTCGCTGTATTCGCCAGAAGAGGACAATATCGTTACATTCAAGCTGAAAGAAGGAAAATTTTAGCATTAAACCTCTGATGTCCAGTGAACATTGTATGCTCTTACAAGAATCCCTTAAAATACCCTTTTATTGACAATGGCAAAATTATGCATACACATCCTGATCTTGCACAATAAACCCACAGAATAACTGCTGTAAGTAACAATGAAACATACCCAAATTTTGTCACTATCTAAGCCACACTTAATTACATTGTATTTTCTCTACACCCACAATTTTCAAGGAACTGTATCAATGTTTGTATTATATTACTTTTATTATACAATTAAAAAGCAATTTGCTCATACTGTATATAAGCTGCTATGTACAGTCTAGGACTCACACCACACTTGTCCCTCACAAGCACCTTGAAAAGACTTCACAAATCTGAAGTCCATATTGTGACTACCAATCTGATGCTTCTGAAGACAGTGTTGGACTAAGGGCTATATTAACTAACAACAAAAGAGAGTTTCTATATTTGTGAGGATGGGAGGAGTATCTTCACAGCAGGACTACTTAAAGCAGGAAATAAGAGGTTGGACACCACAGAGTGGCAGCTCTTTCCATGTTATGATCTCTTTCTTTCCAATTCTTTTTCCTTGGCCTTGGAATCTTAACTGCAGGCAAAGACATTTCTATACTAGTAACGACTTCTGGCTCCATGGTGATGATTGTTTCTCATTTAAAAGTAAAGTAATATGCCAAGGAAAATGAAGGCTTTTACCTTTTCAGCAATTCCTCTTTGATTTAAAAAAAAATAAGCGTGATTCTCATTTGTGTGATTTTGAGTACACTGACATTTGTTTTTATAACCTTGGCTTTACAAAACCATCAAGTAATTTAACCAGAAAAAAACAGTCATAAGCTCTGTGGTTTATTTTTTCTACAAATTAATTGTAGTTCCAAGCATTAACTCAAAAAATATTTTATCTTGCTTACTCCACAAAAAAACACTTTATTTGATGGTTTCTCCAAATTTTATGCATCAGTCAATAGCTGTGCAATATGGTTGTCTGTGCCTTTACAATACACGTGGATAAGTAACAGATGCTTAGTTCATGACTGATATCTAGTGGTCACTCTAGGTAATTACCATCACATCAGATTTTTTTTCAGTTACAAACCTATGTCATAAGTCATCATCAGCTATGCCAAGTCAAAGGTTATAAAAGACAGACTAATTTAAAATAATTGCAGGAGAGGAAGCTGCAATTGACATGTATAAATATTTAGACAAAAATATAGTTCAAGTTACCTCTGAGTCCACAAAGTGCCTTTGATAGTAATAGAAGCCTCTTCGACAGAGATTGCAGTGGCTCAAGGCAGTCTTCAGGAAATATCTCCTATAAATTTGGTGCCATGTGTCTTTAATCTACAAAAACAGTGCTTACATTAACATAAAAATTCACTACTATGCATACTTTAACAGTCACATTTGATTTAAAAATAAAGTTTCAGAGTTCTGCAAACTCTACAATGTAATAAACATTTAAATGTTTCTCAGGAACTGATCATCAATTACGATATGATCAATATCTGAGCTAAATTTGACAAACATTACAGATGATTCTGTCAATTTAAAAGTCCTTCACTTTAGGAATATATTTGAGTAGAGCACATTAATTTATTAGCTAAACTAGATTAAAGCATACAGAAATATTTAATGGTTTTCAGTAAACTACATAAACAAACATTTTTAACTTTCCTTGATTTGGTTTATTTACGTTTCAGTTCTTCAAATTAAATGCACATATTGATACGGCTCTTCAAAAAAGCTGAGTGCCCGTTCTTTTTTGTTTCTAGCTAAGCAACTGGGTTTTTTTTGTTCATTCACTTAATTAGATTAGTTTAATTAGTTTTTTTGTTCATTGCACTTAATTAGATAAAGGGTCCAAATATAGGTAAGAGTCTTGCACTAAAAAAAAAAAAATCCAGACCATTTTAAACCTACATTACTCTCTCTTAGGGTAAGCTGCCTTTTCACAACTATTTTTACAAAATTTCCCTCTTTTAGATGAAGCTACGATCTTCAAACTGAACATACAACTACAAAGAACATCTTAGTAATGCAGAACATGCTTTATGTTATCTTGCTTACAAGGGCTTTGCTTCCACTGTATAGCACATGCATAAAGACTTTAAAGGGAGTCTTGCCACAATTCATGCCTCTACTGTAGGCGAGAAAATCTGCTGAGTAGATTTTGACTTCAGTCTAAACTGTCAGATTCCAGAGTGTTGTACTGTACTTGTCTGACAGCCAACAGAAGAGAGTGAATTGCGTGCAAGCAGTAATTTAACAATTCATTTGGAAACATCTGGATTACAAACTCAGTATTTAGATACAGCCTTTTTAATGCTATCTAGAAAGAGGATACAAATGTTCACAGAAAGCTTCCATATGTTTTATGACAATGTGTCTTACCAGACATGGGTCCACTGTTACTCCTCTTGCTTCAAGATTCTTTCTGACAGTCGTCACTTCATCATTCGCCAGATAAGCTGCATGATCTTCATTGCATTTGATTAATTTCTCAAGTTCATTTTTCGTTTCATTACGAACATGCTGGAATAAAAATGTGCAGTTAAAGTTATTAATCAAGTTCCTCAGAGAGAAACAATGGCAGGAGGTAGACTTAATGTCTCTCAGTAATGAGTTAGAGCAGAAAATTCCCTTACAACTAATAGCTCTTAATTGTATTTGATCTAAAAGTGTATTTTATGCACAGACAACTCAAACACAGTATTTTAAAATGCTAACTATCTGTCAATTTTTCATACTTTTGTTCCTGTTCTTGTGGGCAGAAATGTAGAAGAGGAAAGGAAGGGAAAAAAACATGGTTTTAAGTCTTCCTTTCCCTCCACGAGCATCAGCAGGTGTGGTTCACATTTTCTTACTAAATGACACGATTTTGCAGATTTGAAAACCTCTATTTAGTTTGGAAATACACCTGCCCTGCTGCAGTAGACCTAAGTGAGATTTCATGCAAATCATTACTTCTGTCATTTTTCTTTTGATACAAACAGCAAAAAAAGAAAGGCTTTATGCTTTCTGAAAAGATAAGCAAGGTAATAAACACACTCAGCATCAGCAGTGACACTGATGAAAATGTCATCTTCACCAAGCAGGAAGTCTGTCTAGTCTCTAATTCCATGCATCCAAACCTTCAGATTATTGCTCATTAAATTCAAGACAGGTTGAATTGACTGTCTTTCTCCTATACCCGGCTGCACACAACTGACTCAAAAACCTTCCCTCTGAAACAACTTTATTTATTTATTTTTTTAAAGTATTCTTTTAAAATCTGCTTATTTCTTAAATGTATTATTCAGTTTTAGAAATATCTAGAGAAAGTAACATAGAAAGGCCATCACTGGACAGTGAAAGCAAGTAGCTATTTACATTTAAAAGGAGATAATTTCCAAAGCTGAATAAAGTGAGAATAGAGCTTATGATGGAAATGGTCAAGCAGAATTTACAACGGTGACTAAGTTACTAGCGACAATACTCTCACATATTAATGAAATTCAATGAAGCACGATAGGAAACTGCACAAGATTTCTGCTTCAGAGGAAATGCTTGGAAATATGCAAAAGAATAGCCCATTTTCTGGCCCATTTTTTCTTAATTTCTCTCCATTAGAAGAACTATAATGTATTGAGCTCAATGAGAGTAAAGATGTAATTCAGGAAAAAAATGGAAACACATTTGCAAATCCATACATATTTATATTAAAAATGTATGCAATTCTTTCTGGTGTAAAATTTTAAACTTGAACACTTAACAGGTTTAAAACTTTTTAAATTCATGCAAGTGGGAGGAAGTATGAAAAAGATTTTTTTTTTTAATGTAGTGAATTATAATCAAAGTTTTCCAAAATAGACTGAACTACATTTTTATTTATTTATTCTTTTTTTTTTTTTTTTACCTGTTCTTTGGTGCGGGCTACCCAGTATAACCACCTTTTCTTCCAGTCTGGACCTATCATATCTTCAATAACAGATTCAGCTGGAAAAAGAAACATGATGTTAACCATCACTCAAAATACATGCAAGTAGTGAAATGTGTGCAGTACTAAAATTAGGTACAAGAGCATGAAGGGACATTATATGCCCAAGAACATAAGATATGCCCTACGTGCTCAAGTCACGTGTCTTATTAAATTGCACTAAGACATTAGCGTTAAAAAATGACTGAGTGAGAGCTGGTACGTCTACCAAGAAAAAAAACACACCTGCTATCCCTCCACTGGAGACAGCCCTCTGGATTTCACTAAGTCCAAAGTTACACTCTCTTGCAACTTGCATCAAAACTGTTATACCACAAAACCATAATGGACTAGCTATTCTCTTGAAATTATTCAATACTTCTCCACGCCTGGTATATATCTTTCAATTCTACAGATCTCTTCCACTTATCTTTCAACTGCCTTTTTTAAGAGCAAGAGCACTAGGCTGCCCTAGCTGCAATTTGCCAAACCCATCCATCAGTAACAACGTTAACTTAAACTGCCTCCACTATCTCGGTTATGCTGATAAACTCACACTGTCTTGAAGTTGACCAGATCAGGAAATTGTCACGGATTTAAAAAAAAAAAAAAAAAAAAAAAAAAAAAACACAAGCAGAGTAAATCTCATTACTCACTGTCTTTGAGACGACTTTGGAGGGTCTCTTCCATAAAATGAATAGCTGCATCCCACTGCTGCTTATCAGATATTGACCGATCTTCTAAGGCATTGTGCTGGATCACTCGCTGCAATACAGGACAAATCTTTAGCCAAAATTATCATTCAGGAAAAAATAATTCTGACATTTTCTTCACTTTGATATTTATAAAAATAGAATTTAGTGTGTATACTGGATTTATTCAAGATACACCTTCAAGGGCACCAAAAATATATTCCTGTGCTGTTAATTTAACTCTCTTCTCCTAGTCTAAGTAACAAAAAAAGGTGAAAATTCCTCAGAGTCCATAGAGTTAAAATAAATAAATAACAACAACAAAAAAGACTACATCATACCAGGCTATCTTCTGCTCTTTCATTCCATCTATGACGCTTAATGCTTTCTTCTTTGACGGCTTGTTTCAGTTTATCAAAGATATCATCGTGCTCTTTTCCTTTTTGTTCTGTCATGAATCGGGAAAATTCTTCTTGCAATGTCTCCCACGCCACCTGGAAGTTCAGGAGACAATCTGGACTGCAGTGGACCATTACGTCATGTATCAGCAGTACTGACATACGAAAAATTAAGTGCATTCTGAAGATGATGCACAAGCAAAAGTCACCGATTTTTCCTTGGCTGCCTTATCTGCTAGTAAGAAAGTTAATGCTGAAAAAATCTACTACATTGTGTTGGCAACTGGAATTCTGTTAAATTTGCATACATCTTAAATATGAACACACATAGATTGAAGGGGTTTTTTAAATGCTTGAAAAGGAATTCACTTTTTATGCTTTGTTTTTAATGAGGAAATATTCACTAAGAGAGCAAAAGAACTTCTGAAGTGTTCTTGTTATATATGCTACTTGAAACGAGGGTTATGTCAACTTCCTGGCAAGTAAGTCGATTAGAAGAAATTCAGCTTTTTTTTTTTTTTTTTTTTTTAAAGATATGGTAAATAGGAAAGTGAAACACATCTTTAGAGAGATGAAATATCTTAAGTTCTAACCTCCACTGCTTTATTAGGCAATTGCTTGTCAGTCCACTGCTTCAGCTTGATGTCCACAGTGGTGTTAAACGTCCCCGAGTTCATAGTCTGTGCTGCTGGAAGGTAGATATTCTCAATCACATGAGTAGATACCCTTTCCCACAGTGTTTTCTGAAGAATCTCCTCCCTATGATGGAAAGATAGAGACGTGTAAGATGGCTTCCAATAAAAAGTATTTAACAGGTAGGTATTCAAATCATGGAAAACACTGAGAGAACAGACATATAGAACACAGGAAATTAACATCAGCACATAGCTTCAAAAATATGTAGTTGTAACTAAGGATGCAGCTACACATTGTGTTCAGCAGCAAAGCCAGCTTTGTAAGGTCACCTCTGCTGCTTAGGGATAACAGTCCTTGAACTTTTTAATTACACTGGCATAACCAGGCTGAGCTCTGCGTGCATGTAAAGGAAGGTGGTAGAGTGACAAAGCAGCAGCTGTCTAGCATTAAAAATCATCCAACTAAAAAGTCCACACTCCCAAAACATATGAGTTTTGTTTCTGGAGCCTTCCAATTTGTCTATTGGAATGTACCATAATTTTTCACTTGGGATTTTCATTGGTTGCTTCCAGGCTTTAAAAAAAAAAAAGAAAAAGAAAAAGAAAGTTACTGTACCAGTGCTTTGGTGTGACCTGAGTCAGACTTATGACTTCATCAAGGATCTCATTCTTGGCTTTTTCAAACAACTCATTCTATGCAAAAGGAAAAATATGAAAAATGATTTTAAGTACAGTGAGACAATATTTTCATATGAGGAGTATGAAAAAACCTTTTCTTATGGCCTTAAAGCCTAAGATGATACCTTCTGGTCATGTTCTGGACAATGTATGTGCTTGTCATAAGCTACCCTGGTTAACCATGCATCTTCCCACCCATCTGTTGCATGCCGCTGGCCAGGCAGGGCATTTGCTTATTCAGGGGACTCTATAAAAGAATTAGAGAATGGGATCATGATTGTCTTGTAATGCTCCATCTGAAAGAACAGGGAGTATAACTTATCTTTGCCAGATTTAACCATTACAATCGAAAAGAAAAAGATCTATTCCAGTGGGTAAATTAAGCTGAGTAAACATGCAGTAAAAGGAGGAGTTTATTTTTGTTAAGGGTTAAATTACCACAGTTCTGAAACACAGTATTCATAGCAAGAACTGTGTTTGCTCCCCCTAGAATAATTTACACTGTCCTCATATGTCAAAATGCTGGTACTTTATGATAATTTTAAGGAACTTTAAAAACGGAGATTAAAAAGCATGAATTCTAATATACAGTCTTCAATACTTTTTAACATACAATTTGAACCAGAAGTGTAATTTACCCTGTCAAGCTCTCGCAATCGAGGGTAGTTGTTTTTCCATTCAGTCTCAAGATTAAAACGTGTGGCTGAAAAAGAAGAATCAGCAATGTGGCCTTAAAATTTGAGATTATCTATGGAAACTTCATGGCTATTTTAAAAAATTAAAATGTATGAGTATATATATAATTTTCATATTCATGTAGATAAAGTTAGAGCCAAATCAGAACTATTAAATATTTCAGTCAAGACAATATTTATAAAAGGTAGTTAAAGACCTGCAAGCAGTAAGTTATTTTCTGTCATTCCATGTACTAAAACCAATGTACAAACATACATTTAAAGCATATCCTGAGTTACTACTATCATGTAAAAATTTGCTAATTCATTCTTTTCTATAGCTAAAAATGGAAAGTGAATGTTGCTCTTTCACCGGGTCTTGTGAAACACTGTAGAAAAAGTTTACCTTTAAAAGCATCTGCCTGCTGCTCCACCGACTCTCTCACCATTTTCCAAAAGCAATCTGACACAGCAAGACTCAAGTTTTTTGTTGTTACCTGGTGTGCCTTCAGCATAGATGTCCTAGAAAGACAGACAGCTGTAGAAAATTCTACTATTTACACCCATCCTTGTCCCCATTTTCTCTTCACAAGAATAAAGCTTCACTTCTTGTGCAGGAAAATAGCAAGCAACTTTCACCTAAACTAAAATCCGAGAGGATTGATCCTTCAAATGCACTGAAGTTGATATGCAGGGCTGGATTCATGCCTCCTAACTGTCTCAGAAGCCTTAGATACAGATAGAGAATTTGGTTCTTCTGGAGCCAAAGAAATGATACAGAGGCTCAGATCTGCAGTAGAATGAACTGCTGCTTGAAGCCAAATGTCTCTCCATTGCCTTACAGGCTAACTTGTGCCAGGCTAACTTGTTCGCCACTGTTCACCACAGTAAGACATATAGAATAAATGGAAGAGATCTTAAATAGCATCCTCATACTGCAATCCTTGGGAGAGAGAAGAAAACAAAACAAAACAAAAACAACACACCACACAGCTAGAAAAACTGATGCTAGCATTTTCCAACATGGGATCATTTTAGTAAAAGAATAAATAGCAACGTACTTTAAGAGCTTTGAATTTTGAAAAAATTCCTCTTCATACTCTTTAATAGAGTCAATACTTTCACTGCTGTTTCCTGGAGAAAGAAGAGAGTGCTGCAACAGTTCCATTTAAACAATTATGCTACACTATAGAGGAGAAAATAAGCAGAGCCATAACTCTTTACCTTTTCCTGTAACGACTGCAAAATAACCCAAAGCTTTCATTGGGAAGAGTTTGCCTTCAATTATTTGCTGGATCTATGATAACAGAGGATAAAAAAAATAGTGATTTTGTACAGTGATATTCATTCCTGGAGTTTTAAAGGCAACTCTAATTATAGAAGCACACAGATTACTGTAAGAAGCAGTTTGTATATAAAACTAAACAATCAAACGTGTAAAACAGATAGGTTAGGTCAATACTTTTGACTGCATCTGAATTTTGTGTGTGTGTGTGTGTGCGCGCGCGTGTGTGTGTGTGACTTTTCAACTCACCCTGCTTGGGCTAGCCACATTTTTCTCAGCAAGATCAACTTTAGTCAAAACAAAAATTGTCCTTTTTCCTTGGGGATCCATTTGGCTCACTAAGTCAGTGACAATACTGCGTTCTGCATCCACTGATCCATCTGTTTTTTTTAAAAAAAGAAAAATAGAAAAAAAATTAAACTGTTTTCTTCTAAAAAAAAAATTGGAGAAATCTTGAATTTGATTATTGTCATTTTTTTTAACTGCTAAATGTATTACTGAAGTTTGTTTTTGCTGCTAATACTAAAAGTGCCCTAACTTATAAACAGAAATTCCACAATTGGTACACAATACAGAACTAAAAGTATTAATAAATCTGCTACTTGAATTACCATGTAGACTTCAATTACCTTGAATACAGAGGATGATGGCATTAGGGTTCTGCATATAGGCCTTGCTGATACTAAAGATAGTTTCTTTTGTATCTGGAGCCATACCTGATGTCACAGTCTTAAAAAAAAAAAAAAAAAAAAAAAAAAAAGTACAAGTTGTCAAAGAAAAGGTTAAAACTCACAGATCTGAGACATATTTATTTTTGTAATGTACTTACACTAATGACACCAGGTAAATCAACCAATACCATTCTCTGCAAACCAGGACCTTTGACACTTAAGGAGATGGTCTGTAAAATAAAATTGAAATAATTATACATTCACATATAGACTCATATCTACCTTACTGCACAATATAATAAATAGTATTATATCGTGTAATATACATTATGTGATATATATAGAGACCTTTATATAATTACACATATATAAAAATAATAGAGATATATCTATAAGTATAGATATATCTATAAACATAGATATATCTATGAATAGATCAAAACAAAATTTACACATACATATGCTTTAAACTAGCAATGATCTATAATTTCAAAGTCAAATTTTATAGTCATGCATTTGTGATATAAAACTGATTTTTAACAACCCAAATACATTCTGTATACAACAAAACCCACAAGTACATACAAACTGGATCGGCCAGTCTCGTATTTGAAGGAACAGTTGCAGAAGACCTGCACATGCAGATATTTGGCACTACATATTTATCAAGTCTTACCTCAGTGCTAACAGTGCACCCTTCTTTCACACTATTTCTCATTCTGATTTCTATTTCATTTCTCAAAGCTGCAAGCTGTTTTGACAAAGGCAAAATGTCAAATGTAAACTCTTTGTAATCCTAACACCGACATAATAAAAAACACGACCCAGAAATTATGCTAAATCTTTGCTTGTAACTGCTGACAAAAATCTCAAGTGCACCAGGAAAACAAACATATATTGACTAACTAGTTTGGTAAATGGGGCACAACAAGATACCTGCCCACTCTTGCATACTCCAAAAAACATCCTGATACAGGAGTTCTTTCTCTCTTCTACACACTCCAGTACCAGCCCAAAACAATACTGAGAGATAAAACAGTGTCTGGCTTAATACACTGTCCCATTCAATGTTTCACTTTAATAAAACAGGGTATAACAGTCTATAACAACTTTTAATTTTTCAGATAATTAATCAATAACACAGTAACTTCAAGCCACATCATTATACTTACATCTTCTTCCTTGGTCAGATCAAACTCCCGAGAGCTGTCTTTGAATAAAGCCACATGATGGGGACCTTCACTAAGGGTTACCTAAGTGGTGAAAGCCTTACTTGAGAAAGCATGGTAAATCTAACACACAGAAATATCAGAAGTCCATGGCATGTATACATCTCACTACAAATATATGACTATGTAATGCTTATATAGCACAGAGCAATTTATAGTATAAGCTATTCATACAAAACCACATACACTGCAAACTATTACTACTCTGTGACAGTACATATGGACCTTATACAAACCTGCAGAACTTTCATCATTGACTGCAACAACTCACTTGATTCAAGGCCACTTTACAACCAAATTTCTATATAGACTTCATTAAAGCATGCCATTAGAGAAAGTACTATATGGTGAATTCTGATACAGAGATTACGAAGCATTTCCTACCTTAACAGGGGAACGTGTCATCATCTCCCCAGATCCTCGAGGGAATATGCGAGCTTGGGCGATCATTTCTAACACACTGGTTTTTCCTGCACTTTGATCTCCAACAACTACCACCTTAAGTGAGAGTTTAAATGAACATTATTTTTTGGTAAAACATTTTAGAAGCTTAGATAAAACATGACTAAAGAACCATAATCCATAATAACATAAGCTGCATTATGTTTGAAAATAAATACAATGTTTTAAATATGGTGTCCTTGATGAAGAACTTTTAGTCATACAAAAACTTTCACTACTGTGGGAAATGACAGGGGGTTACCCCCTCAGCTCACAGGTATATATATTCTGAAAACCATACTCATTTTATTGTGCTTAGAAAGCTGAGGTGCCTGGATGCTATTTCTGCCAATTTAAAAACGGAGGCTGAGCACAGCAGCAACATCTAAACCAAGTTTTATCGTGATTTGGGACAGACTTAGTGTACCTTACATAGATTAGCCTTGTCACATCTAAAATATGTCTCAAAGACATATTTGCTGGGGTTTTAAAAAAACATGACCAAGTTGTATTTATTAAAATTTCAAATGCACAAATCAGTACCAGTAACTTGCTTTCACAAGGTATCCTCTCCCAAAGCACTGGTACTTTTTACTAGAAGTACAAATACCTTGAATTCTTACTTACTCGAGGTAGATGATCTTGCGTGTTATAGCTGGCATCATAATCAGACAAGATGTCAAGTACTTCAGAATACATATCAATCAAAGATTTCTAAAAGAAGAAAAGCAAAAAATAAACACTCCATTGATTAACAGAGCAAAGATCAAATTCAAGATGATTTCATCTATTATTCTGTAAGAGTGTGTTTTATTTTCTCCTAAGTATTTGAACCCTAAACTATCTATACTGCAGCACAGACCTGTTTTAAAAACTTCAATTTCCAGCAAAATTAAGCAAGCAAAGTAGGCCTTTATCTTCTGGGGACAAAAACATTGCAGTTCTGGGTGCATCTTAATGAAACAGCAACATGAATATTTGCAAAGTGAGGGATTTTACATAAAGCCTAAGAGACTCACTCAGACTTCACAGGTTTCAAGCTAAGGTGAACTGCATTCCTTCCATTAAACAGCTAGACTGAAGTTTCCATCTGGTTCAAGAGTAAAGATTAAAAGGGCACAGAACTATAAGTGAAAATAAGAAATCAACTCATTGTCTTCTAACTTCTAAAGGATGCAAAAAGAGGCAAAAAATGTCCCATTTTTAGAGTGTTCCGGATGCTGACAAACAAAAGCCAAAAGGACACTTAGTTAAAACTCCATGGATTTATACTGGACCATAAACAGACTCTTTCCTGAACTCATAATTATATTCCTACCAATTTTAATAAGATCCACTACAGATTGTGAAGGTGTTGGACTACGTATATATAAAGAGCTGAAAGCATATTTATTATCAAATGCAGTGAACTTGCATAAAAAAGTCCAATCCACATTTTTTACCTACTTAAGCAATTTATTTAGTTAGAATTCATAATCTGTGTGCTCTTCTGCTGAAATTACTTTCAGAAGTCACACAGTTTGAAAAACCAACTTGCAAAAGCGAAAAGAAAAAGAGATTTTTTAAGCTAGGTGACATTTAATACATGAATATGCTAAAATAAATGTTAAAAGTTCAAATATGAATCACCAAATAAAATTTAAAATAGCATGACAAAATCCATGGCATAATTATATTTCTACACTGATGTGCAAAACAAAAATACCTTTAACTTCCTCTGATGAATTCCCTTGTCATCTCTTTGCAGTACTAGTTTTCTTAATTCTTTGTTCTCCTTCTCTAGTCGTTCCAGCATTCGTTGGTATTTGAGCTTCAAAACAGTGGTACAAATACACTACTTTAATATGAAAATAATACACTCACACAAGCAAAGTTTTACCAATGAAAATACACTGCTCTTCAGGCAAGTCTTTCAAAACTATAAAAACCTGCATGATCACTGGAGTTTTCTCTAAAATACAAGGTCATCAAGAGAAGACCATTAGAAATATTTTCTTCAGCAATACCACACCTTGACTTCAAAAGCTTCAATAAAATCACAGTGTTCAAATTTGGGGGCACACAATTCAATATTTAGACAAGAGGAGCTACACAGTCAGGTAGAATTTAAGGTCACTGGAAACTGAGATTGCTTAATCAAGATGACAGAGCCTAAACACAACTTTGCATACACAGTCTAGAACCTGCCTTCTATACTTATCCTCAGTTCAAGAAGCAACTGTACCAGCTCAATTAGTGTCGAAAAAATGATTACGATAGTCCTGTGAAGTTAAAGACATGGATGTAGTTCTGCCACCTTACTCTGGAAACTGTTTTCTACATTCAAATGCAGGCAGATACAGGTTAGAAATTGATGGGACAGAAAGAAGCAGTCTCAACTAATAGCCAGTTTGCACTGAGAAGTCCAGTTCAGGTATGTAACAGCAAGCTGTACCTCAATTTCTGCCTCTTCTGTAAAATAACGAGCCTAGAGGACGAGGCCATGTGCATGAAGAAACACGGTCCTTGTTCTTTAAGGATTGCTTAAGAGATGAAATAATTCTTTGCAAACAGGATGTGCAGCTAAACACTGTACTGTCCACTACTATGAAAGCTACATTCCAGAAGGGGTGGAAATGCTCCTCTGTTCAGCTCATGTATGAAAGTCCTAATGGAACTACTGAACATTAGACCAAATTTCAGATAATAGGAAAACTTATTTTGTGACCTTGCTCTTACAAGACACAAGCTCACACCTATTTGAAATTTTGATATAAGGTAGGAGATTTATTACTATTTTATCTTGTCTAGTAGCAAGTATAAGCTTTAAATAAAAGTGAATGCACACACGTCACTGATTCCACATATACAGAAATTCACATACAAATGGACTTTCCTGTCGTGTGCACGCCTGTCATTGCACTTCTGAACTGTACAAATTATGGTGGGCACTTTCTCAAATGTCACATTGAAAAGCAGTGATCCCAAAGTTAATCTCTAGAGTTCTCTTCCATTCCTGATAACCAACAAGCAAGCTTCTATGGTGAGTAACCAAAAAAATACTCAAAACGGGACTTAGCAAATGCACTTAAAGAGTTTCCCTAAATTAAGAGATTAAAATACAACAAACTTATTTCCTTGCTGCAACAAAATGTGCCAATTAAACATGTAAGATATCAGAGAGATGTATATAAAGCACTGAAGTTACAAAACAGAAGTAAAATATTAAGGGTAAATTTAATATGCATTATAAGTTAAAAAGAGGAATATCATACTTGCACAGAGATAAGACTAACTTTCAGAAATACACAGTGTTTGAAAGCAAGAAAAGCATTAAGGGAAAGTAGGATTACACATCTGCTTTACTGAACAGACTGAAAGTCTCTTATATGCTTTTGATTACAGACAGAGAGAGAATAACAGCTTGCATGGCCTTTGCTCTGAGCAAACAATATCAGCCCAGTGCACTGATGAACTCTGCGATCCAGCAATAATTAAGAAAATCTTCATTTTGGCCAAATACTTTACTTTCAGGATTTTTTTTCCAGTAAAATTCAGCTTGATGTACACAAGCCTCTATGCTTAAAGTACTCATTAATTCAGAAAAACCTACCTGAGTGCGCAAAAGTTCTTCTTGAAGTTGGTCAATCTTTTCTTTGTCAGAAACCTACAAAGAAAAAGAATTATGACTCCCAACACATGGCTTCGTTTATCCCCTGCAAGTAACCGCATCCCAGACTGAAAGCTTCATTCCACATAAGAGTATTGGCTTTACATGCATCTTAAAGTAACTAAATTTTCCAATTAGCATTTGAGATTTAATGCAGATGAAAAGTTCCATTTGCAACAAGACAATCACATGAAGAAACTTCTAAGTTCCAGCGCATGCAAATGCAAAGATTAACCATTCAAGACATAACGGGAAAGTGGGTCTACGGACAACCAATATTTTGTTTAGCGCTCAAAGATTCATGGCCACTGGCTGACATGCAGTGTAGAGGTCAAACTGAGAGGTTCTCATATGTTCATATTTGGAATAAGAACAATCTCTATCACCAAAACACCTTCTGGCTTCAGAAATTACTTTCAAATGACCACTGGAAGGAGAAATGGAATCTTATTCAGATTTATTTTTCAAATTGTAATCTAAATGGGCATGCTAAACTCAATAAATTGTAGTTAGGATAGTCTTGAAGGGTTATTTTACAATCTTTTTTTTTCCATTGATAACTGGAAAAAATAGGACATATTATAATACAAAATATTTTGAAGTTCAAGGTAGAAATGTAAAGATTGGGTAGAGATTCTTAATCATATATCTAAAAGATAGGTTATTTGAGAAGATGTAATAAAAAACAGAAATGTTCAAAACAACCCATTTTTAATAACACAAGCACAAAAGCATGAATGGTGCGATACAAATTCTTATATAAATATTTATAAGCAATATAAACCCAATGACTAACTGGTAAAACAGTAAATTTATAAAAAATGATAATCAAAACAATTACTAAAGAGAATGTTACAGGTAAAAATTTCAATTGGAAAATAAAGATTATGTAACATTGCATCTCAAATTAATTTCACATCAGGAAGAGCACATCATTTACCATGCAGAGCATTGATCATTTAGAAGTCACAGATCAATTTAGTTACTTTAATTGCACATGTTACAGATTAATAAAGAAGTCTCATTCATAGCAATTGACATTATTAAGACACTAAATTGTAATACAAAGGATCATGTATGCACTTCACAGCAGGCAATCCCAGCTGACACTCCCATCTATACCCAATTATCCCCTTGAGCAGGATAGGTTCTGCAAATTTACTTTCTTATCGCTTCTGCTAATTAGTTCAATGATAGCAAGAGTGAATTAGAAACAGGATGAGATTAGCATATGATCAATTTGATGCCTGTAGCAACAGTATGATATATGTAAATAATCATTTACAAATACACATACTTTAAACATCTCAGAGACATATGGGTGGGGGGAGGGAAGCAAAGAAAATGGTAAACTATGGGAATTGGGAAAAAAACAAGAAACAACAGGGAGGGAAAACAAAGTGTTTCCATGCAGTGCAGATTCTCAAAGCAGCTAACATTTTTCCACTCTTTGCTTCTAAGCAAATTCCTGAGGTTTCTGAAAATATTTCTGGAGCTTTGATGCATTTCTGAAGTAGGTATAGACAGATGAGCTCTGACTGCTCTCATATGCCGTTGACTTATGGGTTGTACATTAATGTTAAACCTAGCACGCAAATATACTGACCTAAAGGAAACAATTACCTAGCAATGCACAGTTCCAAAAAGGCCAGTTAGGCATGTTATGTCAGGAATAATGAACATCTCGAGAATGATGTCTCTGGTTCTGGTGTGCTTTGAACATTCAAATGCCATTATCATATTGAATATTTTGAGCATCTGAATATTATGAACATTTTTAAGTGTATCAGCCAATAAAAGCTATTGCTATCATAACATCATGAAGTACTAATAGAGTCTACATGCCTAAACTGTGATTTCCATTCACTGGAAAACATATAATCTATTAAATACATATATTTATATGTATATATACACTTATCAATTTATTTGCTTGATCTAATACAGCATGTTTGGTATGTCCAGTGTATTCCCTCTTTCCCCAATGCCATCATAAATTTATTAAAAAAGTAAAACAAAAAAAAATTTTGCTTTTAATACTGTCTCATTATTATAAGCAAGATGTGTTACTTGTCTCCATATTATTCATCTTACAACTGAAATAGATTTAATACTGAAGAATTAAGTTAAAATGCAATATTTGTAAACAAATCAGGCACTAGGACTTTAAAGAACGGTATTGAAATGATCATGTTCTTTAGCAGGCAGGCAAGTCAATTAAGTTACAAAATAATGTTAATTATGGGGGTATAAATGAATTCAGCATAATTCAATGCAAAAGGACACAAAGTGATTTATTTCAATGACAGTAACAGCTTGGATAATGATTGGAATCTTTTAAGTTAAATCCTCATGTTAAGGTGTTAAAGAAAATGGTTTACCACATCTTTCAATTTGTTTCAAACAAAAATACATTCCTGGTCATTAGCCTTGTTTACCAAACAGCACTTTTGGAAGTTTAATTAGAATTCTATACGCAGGGACAGTTAGGTTTTCAACACAGAAAATACGTGGAGTACCTGACATTGTAGGACAGGACAGCATTTACAGCAATAGCCTTAAATCTATTCTACAATTCCCAAGCTGTGAAATTAGTCCAAAGAAAGTAATAACAAGGTAGAATTTCCAACAGAAATAAATGTAATATCAACTTCCCCTTTCCTTTCCCTTATGTATCTGTTTAGTATGCAAACAAGGAACTTTCAGACCACTGAAGACACCTATCCTTGTCTAGAAAAATGCTCAACTGAAAGGGAATGAATACAAGAATTATACGATACCTTTTGAGACAGAAATGAATATCAAAAGACTGCCTATTATATTTTGTTATATAGTATTTAGTTTAACCCTAAGATTGAAACACATCAGTATTATTTTAAATCTAGAGAGGATATTCATTAAATAAATTTGGAATGTAAAATATAAGGAATTTCATTATCCTTTCATTATCTTTTTTATTAGCATTGTTAAAGGAAGAATATCAGTTTAGAGTAACCAAAGGTTGTAATTCTAAATCATGGCAAGAGTAAAATGCTTGAATTTAAAATACTATTAGGTTCAAAGAAGAAAGTGATTTCCTCCAGACTTCCACTAAAAAACACGGTAGTGTGACACTAAGTGTGATCCACATATACTGCAATCCTCTCTGGGGCACTGTGTTCAGATACATGTAAGATTACATCTGCATCCAGTGTAGAAATCTAAAACTACTTAAAAATGTGAGGAATCAGATTTCTTTGAGTACAGAAATAGTCAACAAAGAAACATGGTTAAGAACTACAGGTTGCAACAAATTAGACTACTTAAAGTTTCCCAATTTCAGAAGCATTTGCAATTCATTTCAGCTGCTACACTCTGAATAAGAAGATTAGAGCTTAAATTAAGTAAAGTCATATGCAACAGTCAAGCACGTCAAGATGAATTGTTCTTTACAGTGGAGAGTAGATTAAAACACCTTGATATATTGTAGAGAGTGTTATTCACAGAATCACAGAATGGTTGAGGTTGGAAGGGACCTCCAGAGATCATCTAGTCCAACCCCCCTGCACACGCAGGGTCACCTAGAGCACGTGGCACAGGGTGGCATCCAGGCGGGTTTTGAAAATCTCCAGAGGAGACTCCACAACCTCTCTGGACAGCCTGTTCCAGGGTGCTGTTACCCTCACTGTTAAGAAGTTCTTCCTCACATGGTGGTGGAACTTCCTGTGTTTCAACTTGTAACTGCAATATTTAAATGCCTGTGCAATATTGCTTCTAAGAAGCCGCGGTCATTATCAGATTGTTTACAGTATGAAGGAGGAAAAAAATGTTTCCAGAGAAACATTGTCAGTGAATACCTATATTCTCACAAGACAGTGCTGCAAGAACCAATAAAGAAAACAGATTTGACTGGTTTTGACTATTCAAATATTTTCCTTAAATCCATTTTTAACATAAGCACTATTAATACTTTTTATAGAGGTAGAGAACATACAATGTCTAAAACAGTTACACAAAGAATTTGTCCTACTTTTAACACAATGTTTTAAATGCAACTAGGTTAAACTGAAGCAAGGCTAACAACTTGTTGTAAGGTTGGCTGAAATAATTATTTTTGGCCCACAATTTAATGTTAGACTCTTCTAGCTCAAATGCATGAGAGGCTGAAGTATTTGATTAGTGTGAATATAGTACATATGGTCCCTTAAGCCATCACCTTTCTCTTCTGCTGGGAAGAGCCCGTGTTATATTGGCCAGCAGCTCTGCGTGCTTCTTCTTCATGTTGCTGGATTTGTTGTTGCAACAGAATGAGTTCGCCAAGCAGGCCCTGCCGTGAGTTTATAATAAAAAGGAGAGGAAAAGTTTGGGGTGTAAGGAGGACAAAGTTAAATCAAAGGGCATGACATAAAGACAGATGAAAAACAGGAATGAATGGATCAGTTCAAACAAAATGGAAATTTCATTTGCAAGACCTCTTGCTAGCTACCTGGGACTGCATATAGCTAGCAAAACCATGCATTTTGCAAATCCAAGTACAATAAATATTTAGCTACATTTTTACAACAAAATTCAACTTTAAGTCATCACTTAAATCCTAAAAAAGTTCAACTACCCTGGTTTTAAGATATTCTAAAAGGTTTCAGCATCCTATTTCAATAATTTATACCAAAATTTCTTAAGTATCAGCTGCTTTTCAAAATTTAACCATGCAAGTTCAAGCAGCAGTGTTTTTTATATGCTACAGAAAGTTGGGCACAACAGTTCACATGCTCGATTTTATTGGGAACATGCAAGTTCTTATTCTGTTCTTGCTGTCAGCAACAAAGATTGTTTATCAAAGGTTATTTGTCCTGCTACGTAACCTTCAAACTAAATTTGAAAGAGATAATCTCTCTTTTACTTATAGTCCAGTTTAAATTACTGCTATCATAGTTCTTCCTGATTATTTCAAAATCCCTGAAACTTAATGCTTACTTCTTCACTCATTCCGCATTTCTTTGAAGTTTAGTTTTTTTCTTTTTTCCTTCCATACCAAATAACCTCGCAATGGTAAGCTATCTTTCAAAAAGTCTATGCTGGTTCAGAGATGCTACACTAGCTTCCCACTGGAACTTTCTTTATAATTTATTCCAGAGAATGTAGATACAAGTATTAATAAGCTATTTACATAAAGTCAGTTAAGTATTATAATACCATACTTCCCTCCCCCCAAGAAAGCATTCACTAAAACAAAAGGTTTCAAACAAACATGACAGGAATTCAAATCCTGAAACAGAACTTTTGTGTAACATATTCACATCTACGCTCAAAGTATACGTCTGTTATACAAAATACACACACAGGCATGTACACATAAGGATAAACCACACAGGAGAGAATGGATAAAAGGAGAGAGACAATCAAATGACCAAATGTAAATATTTGTTTAAAAAATGTGATATGTGTATAGCACTGCACGAATAGAACAATATTCACATTTGTATTTCATTGAAGCACTTTAAGTATTAACTAATATCTACACTGCTGGACTAGAAAACATATTAGGGTTGTATCAAAAAAGAGCCAAAACGCAAGTGATGTCAATAACTTCCTTAAACAGTAGTATTACTGTAAATACTTGAAATGTCTTAACTTGGAGCAGAAAATCTTTTCTTAATGGATTTTGAGAGCCATTTATTTTCTAATGTAATTAGCTCAGTCATTTTTTGCCTACAAATTACATCAGTATGCAGTTTTTTGTTTTTCCTTTCAATGCATGCTACTTCAGAACAACTTGTAGAATATTCAATTACTACTTTCAAACTAACTTTTCTTTTTGTATGTGTGGGGACATCAAATGCAGGCAAGAATGGGCAGACCTTTTATGTTATCTGAATGACAAAATACCTATTTTAAACAGAACTCTGCAGTCTGGAATTGAAGCAGCTCAAGAAGGACTTAGTGGTGATTACTAACTTAAGACTGAGACTAAAAGGAATAACAAAGACTGCATAGTTTCTTTTATTTTCCTGCCCATTTGGACACCAGCCAACCAAGCTCCAGGGAAATAATTAGCAGAGATTCTGCCCATAAGAACTTAACCATCAGCAACTCATCAATACAAAAGAGAAAGCTACAAGAATTCAGGGCACAAATAGGTTGTGAATTTCCTGAAAGCTAAAATAGATGCTAGACAGACTATTTAATAGAACTGAAACACAGTTATAGTACAGCATTATTTTCAAATCTGTCTGAAATGCTATCTAAAGAGCAGAAGTGTTATAGGAGTCAAGTGATATGTGGTATTCCTTATTAAAGCTTCTTTCTTCTTCTCCATCACTTAGCTTTTGAAGAACTGCAGAATTCAGGTACTGCTGCTAATACTTACTGAAGTGTAAGACCCTCTGCTGTCTGATAAAGGCAGTTTAAATATTGCCAGATCCTCAGGAGTGAATCAGCTTCTCCAAGTCATGATATTTTATCACAGCACCAAAGATAGAGAAAAGTTTGTGCTGTCAGCTTTGAATAATACACACTGAACTGTTTATCTACCTTCCAAGTCCCAAATCAATAATTCAGTCACATTTTCACTTTCACCCACTTCATCACAGTTATAATGACCTAGCTTCCTTTATAAAGTAGGCTATAAACTACCAAATTTGCTTGACGTAAGAGAGGCCTGAAATTCTCCAGGAAGGTTTTCTTGAAGATAGCTTTCAATTAGAAAATTATGTTATTTTCTAAGAAGCAAACACTGCCATTTCAGTAACAGTTTGAACCACTCCTACAGCACAAATACAAAATATTTTCCCATTGGCTTTATAGCCATTTTCTCTTTCTCTGAAAACTGCAACTATAGCATTTTATGCATTCATACAATCACAGTTCTTAAACTAGAAGTGATTGGAAGTGACAAGTATTCTATGAAGAAAGGTGATCTAATTGTCTAGAAAATAATTTGCTTGCCAATAAACTAAGTGATTTTTCTATGATAGCTGTATGCAAGTGCTGCATTTAAAATATGAATACAAAAACCAGAACATTCAGATAGCAAACCATCACTTCAAGCATAACATGCTGGGTGTAATTGGAAAAATAAAAATTAATAACCCATACCAAATTTTGTAGATCATAATGGTTTAATAAAAGCTGATATTTTCTTTTTCTATCAAAGTTATGTTGGCAAAATTAAAATGCAGTTGCCACTGCATTTTGAAAAACAGAATAGTAAGTATTTATGTATTAGCTGTACCCAGAATAAAACTGAACTAGTTCAGCTACCAAAGCTACTGAATAAATTAAGATAACCATTCTTTAAAAGTCAATATTATTATCTGAACTATCTATGCTAAGCCATCCATGTGGAAACAACAAACCCTAATAGAATATCTTACTGACACTGCTACTAACGAGGCGGTAGCAAAAAGCTGTATGTATTTCTAATGTAGAAATCTGTCACTGTTCCAAAGGGAAAATTTGACTATAAAAAGTGGTCTTTGCACAAGTTTCAAGATACATACACATGCAGAATTAACACAGAACAAATGCATACATGCCTGAACATGTAGAAAAGTCTTTCATGTAAAAGCCCCATTTACAGTTCAGGAAAAACTAGGAACTTATCAGTTGCAAAAATAAATTCCCCAAAATATATTGCTGCTGTTCCAATTTTTTTTTAGAAAATGTTTAAACGTACACAGGCAAAATGAAAAATTTTATAAGCAAAAGTTGTTGCTTAGCAATTCAATAAAAATGAGATCTGCTATTCATAAGAGCAAAAAAATTAAACTTCGTTTTCTTTACTGGAATGAAAGGAAATCAAAAAACTATCAGTTATCAAAATATAGTAATAATGTTTCCAGAAAATGATTTTTAAAAGTTTTATAGAATTTCTAAATGCAGAAATTAAAAGGACAGATTCCTTATGAAATACAGGCTTTTTATTAAGGCAGATTCGGATACAAGAACCACAAGCCTGAAAATGCCGAAAGGAGGTTGCAAGAGAAAAAGCTTCAAAACGAATATAAAAGCCTAAGCCAACATCTTATAAGCTCAGGTGCCGCTAGGAACATATCTTGGAAAATTAGAAATGCACAGAAAGATACATAAAATCACACGTTCATCATAATCCAAGCTCCTGAGAATGTAATTTTGAGAGATTTTTATGACTACCTTGTATCTTAGAACATGCCTATTGTCATTACACTGTTTATATATCAATAACAGCAATGCAGTCTCAAGCCATTTTCAGTGATAAATTCTATTCAAGCTGCTTTGAATAAATAACTACAACTAGTTACCTAAGTACTTCAACAAAAAATTGTGATGTCAAGACATTTCTATCTTTGAAAAAGCAATCATTTACCTTCTTGTACTGTTTGTCATTTTCATATCCTTGGTCTGTAGCTCTGAATGCCGTTTCTCCTGAAGAGCCTAGGGCATAATTACAGAAAATCATTAGAACATCCAAAATGCACCCAAAAATTTCTCAGAATACAACTAATCAATATAAAAGTTTCACCCCCTAATTACTATAACATCAACAATCTCTGAAGTTGCAAATAACTCCAAAAGATTTACTGTATGTAAAGAAAAAGGAATTCAGTTTAAAACTCATCTGAAAAAAAAAAATGTAACCGATCTAGTGTGTGACTCAATGAAGATATAATAAGGGAATAGGCAACTTCAGCTAGACTATTCACGTTCTGAAAGCATCTAAGCGAATATATTGTATAGACAGATCATAGTACCAATTCTATTTTACAAGGAGAAACAGAATACTCTCTCCTATTGGAAGGCCAAAGATTTTCCAAGCAAGCTTCTGAAAAATGTCTGAAATAAAAGGCACCTGCTAAGGACTGGCAGAGAAATATCAACTTCATTTTCAAAGTGGGATATCTGTATTTTTAGAACAACTGGATGGTATTTGTAATTCAATACGGAATTGCTGTAAGTTTGCTCACTCCCTCTTAGCATAGCAGAGTTAAGGGCAGTAAAAAGGGCTTTTTACACACCTAACAACAGAAGCAGATCAGAAGCTCCTATGACTTCACTAACCAAATTGTAACCTGTGAAAAATCAGCAAAAGAGGGGAAATAAAAATTATAAATACAAAACAAAACGGAAAACAAAGATGATGGATCTTTGTCTCATTTGGAGTATCACATAACCAAAATGGTAGTTATGCCCACGTGAGTCTGATAACAAACACGTAACATCTCTCGATCCCAGTCACTGATACACTACAATTCTAAGCAGGCAAAATACAGGCAATTGCCAACTACTGGTCGCTATTTAACTTGATCTCTATTTAGGTGTTCTCTGATTCTCTAATAAGATGAAAAAAAAAAAAAAAAAACAGTTCCACAACAACCTATTTAGAGCAACAGTTAAGAAACTTCATATATACAGTCTTTTATGAATACAAATTTATGTGCTTTTGCAAATATTTACATATATTAGGAAGAATCACTATAGGAACGTTCGGGTGAACTTTTGAGCTCTACTAAAGAACAAGTAAAATATGAAAATCAAAACCATCATTTCTGGTTTTCAAAAAGAAGTCTGATCAGGAATGTATTACATAGATCTCCTGAAATTTGAAAAAATACACACACAACAACACACACGACTTAGCCTACTAAACCTACTGTATATGGACATACTCAGTTGGGAGTACATCCCACTTTTTTCCTGGATGTTACTCTTACAATTCTTCAGTCTGCTTACCCAGAAATGTATCCCCCATTTAAACTCAAACTTCCAGTAGGTCCTTCTGTAGTACCACCCAAATGGATAATACCACTCAACCCATAATAACACGTTACTGCAGTTACAAATCATTTATTTCACATGCTCCCAACACTAACGACGACAGTTCTTTAATAATCCAACCATAACTCCGTAGTTAGTCAGGCACTGAACAGTAAAGTATCAATCTGACTTTTTCCAAACTCCAGCTGGACCCCTAGCAGTTCTCTGAAACGACCTAGCTTCCAATTTACTTGTTTGAGGTTGAACAAGAATTCTGGTTTTCTGTTCACTTACATATTTTTTTTTTCAGCACTGGCTGGTAGAAATCTTGCTTTTAAAAATACATTACACTTACCTGTGTCCAAAACATTTTTCAGATGAGATATTCAATGAAAGGCATGCATTTTTCAGGATCCTTTATCTTTTAGGTCTAGAGATACATCTGTGACCTCCTCTTGTAATAATATATCTTTTCAAAATTAAAACTAAGCTGAAAAATTGTTCTCACCAGGAGAAAAAAATCCTTTCAGTGAAGTGAAGCTTTCTCCAATCTTCTCAAAATCAGGTAGAAGTTTGGCAAGGTCATCCGCATCAGGAAGGGCTTTGATAAATTTATCTAGAAAAACAGGATAAGAACTAATAAAGACACTTTTTTTGTTAACAAGAACAGCTTAAGCAGTCAAACTTGGTAAGTGCTTCAGCATATGGCTTTTCTTGATTTTGTTTTAAAGAAACAAAGAGTTTCTTTCTGCCTGCTCCTCTGCCCATTCCCCGCCATCCAGCTACTGTTGAGAAAGGTTATCAGATCTGAAAAACAAACCGCTTTTCTAGACTTTGAACTTGCTGATAACTTAGTTACAGCTTTTCACCATTTCTGATATGTTATACTTCCATATACTTAGGAAATGGTGCTTCTAAAGTACAGGACGCCATAACCTGTGTCACTCTGCAAAAGTTTTAGGGAAAGCTTACTTTTCCAATTTCATGTATAAGCCAATTTTGTAATCCTTCAGAAAATCATATTAGTTCCACAGCACTATAAAAATGAAATATTCACTAACAGCACTAACAAAATAAACAAGAAAAATTAATCTCCGTTATTCAATCTCTTCATTTATCTATACAACACTTACAGTGGAAGCCTTCAAACATCAAAAAAAAAAATGACACCTGCTTAATACCCTGCATACATAAGAAGTGACTCCATGTTTGTTTCTTTACATTTATATCTTTGAGCAGACAACATGTGCTAGAAAACTACTGTAACGAAAAGATTCAGGAAAAATAGATTTAAGCTTCTCTATTTCTTAATTCTATGTTTTCAAGATGATTTTGTAGCTAGGTAGCTTCTTTTGCATTTCCAGTTAGATCTGTTAACTATATTTTTACTTCTCCATTTATGTATTTTTTACCTTATAGGAGCCACCATATAGAAAGAGAGAATTTGTACATATTTCTACTAAAACGTGCCCAAAACTAAGTCCCTCGCTCATGCTGAAAGTCTCCTCTGAATAATGTTAGAAAGCTCACGGGTTAAATGGATTGAATACATTCACTCCATACATGTAGTGGATTGAATGCATTTTCAAACTACAGGATAGATTACAGAATGTCAGTACTAAATGAGACTTATTTTCCTGCAGAAACATTGGTACATATATCTTGTCAAAACACAACTCAAACCCTTTAATAACTCAAGTGCACTAAGGCTAAGCTATGAAAATACTATTTCATTGAAGAGAATCAAGATCCTATGTCTTATGCGATAGTCTACAGGTACAGAGTAACATTTTAGCTTTTGTGATACCGAAGTCAATATGTTCATCAAGTTCCCAAACGAAGTCTGGAACAATCCACTTATAGTCATCAAGATCAGGCATCATGTCCTTCCACTGATCGTATGTCTAATACAAAAACGAAGTGTACAGAGATAAACATATAAGAACATAATAATACATTCAGTAACATAAAACATATTATCCCACCACCAGATATGAACCATGCCACTGAGGTCCTTTTAAATTTATTCTAGTTCTCTAAACAATGTATTTTTCCTTTTCACTCACCTCAAACTCTTACTGTCATTAGTTAACCAAGCAATGACATGCCAAGAATACCATTTTGAAACATATAACAAAAAGAAAATGCATATAAAATAGCCTCTACAGATAAATACCTTCTTAGCTGTATAACCACCACCTACAGCAGATCCTAATACAATATAGCGGAGTTTGAGAAGCCTTGAGGCCAGTCTCACTAGCCAAAAGTTCCTGTGGGACTGGAATCCATACTTTACATACAAAAGTTTTGTTTTCCTTATGGGAAGACGACTAAGAGAAGAGAACAGCTGAAGAGAGATCCTTAGTGGAGGTCTTTGATATTTTGAACTTGGATAGTAGGGATGATGTATACTTCGGGAAACGAGATGCAAGCTTTGTAGTGGTGATTTTCTTTTTATTCCACAGCTGCTATTTGCTAGACTCCGGCAGATGGCACTGAGAAAAAGAAATAAAAACTCTAAGCAACAGATGACTCAACTCACCATTAACTCAATAACATATTTAGAAGCCTTGCACATTACATATTAGTCAGTTACAAATAAAAGAGAGTATCATTCTAAACGTAAAATTTGAAGCTGTCCCCTCTATGCTATAAGAAACAAAAAAAACTGCAAAGCTGCAACAGTGTTAACAGGAGTGATAGAAAAATTTAAATACCATTTACTAAATAAGCCTTTTGTTCAGTGAATTTAACTTCCACACAGAACTAAGGCAAAAGGAACTTTTTTTTTCTTCAAAATACTTTTGTCCTAGAGTCCACAGGAAACTATGACTGACTTGCCATGTAAAAAAAGGCTTAACAGTTTTGTGTCTCTTGTTATGTGAAACTAACTTACAAAGTCCTCTGCAAAGTTAACATTCTTTATAACTTCAAAAATGATACAAAAATGAAAATTCCTTTTGCAAAATAAGCAATTTTTTTTTTGGCAGAGCTAGCTCTCCCTTGGAGCAGAAGGAACTGGATGACAATTTTTCAGTTTGTTTTACTGCTATTTTCTGTGGTTCTAAGATCACAACATGATTGTTTTGTCTTAGGTCATTCACAGACAAAATCACTTCTGGACATGCCTTTATCATGGTTGATGAAGGTTCAAAAAGTAGTTCAGAACAATCTGTGTTTGGCAAAATAAAAGCAAGGTTCAACCATGTGTCAAACACAGAAATTTTGCCAATGCTGCCCATACTAAAACACACATAAAAACTGGAATAAAGCTCCCTGTCTCCTTCAGTTCCTGCTTTATGCATGTCTCCATATTTTGTGGTAACTCTAGTTTAGAGAAAAGTCAAGAGATATGGCAAAATAATTTCTTCTGTGCTAGTCCTTTCTCACCATATCAGAGTGGCTAATTCTAAATCATTCAGAGAACACAAAATATGAATGAAGTTACAGTTCTTAAAATTAACGCTTACTGGAAGACTCTTTGTTATAGAAGTGCTTTTTATGCAGAAACTGATCTTATACAGGTGGAATACAAGTTAAATAAGAACTATGTGAATTGAGATATTTTCCTCTTCTAAAAGGCTACCCTAACTACATCTACACATAAGCATTCCTTCATCCTAATAGCAATTTTTAAAGGAGTCTGTTATGAAGCTCCTCTTTTATAAAAGCCAGTATTCCCCTGCTGCCATAAACTACTGATAAAAACTGACAAGACCTCTAAGACCTTTGAAAAGTGCTCTTAGGTGGACTAGGGAGCTAGAATGGTGAGATTAAATGAAGCGCTTCTGCAGCCCTAAATTTAAAGCCTGGGGGAAGCTGTTTTTAACAAAAAAAAAAAAAAAAAAAAAAATCAGCTTTCTGGACTCAACTAGCTCTACCACTGAAATCTGCCTAATTACTGGCCAGCAACCAGACTACTTGGCGTTGCAGGGATTAACGACCACTTTTATTTTACATGGTGTTTATTATTGTGATAGATGCACTCCACCTGGAAGTTGTAATGGCTACATTTCATGCATATTGCAATATTTTCCAAGATGAAAAAAAAAAAAAAAACAAAGCTCACTTCTGCTAAGGGAAATCATAGAATCATAGAAATGCCGCAGTTGTAAACATCTTTAATAGCTACAACTACAAAATAACACCTGAAACAGATACAAGCAAAACCCATTGTAGCATTTTTCTTCCTGAGTCACTACTAGACAACATTTATATCCCTGCCGTTGCTCCCAAGCCTTCAGAAAAAGGGCGCAAGATTAGAAACCCTCAGTTTCACAGCTCCTATCGGGAATTATGCAGGAAACCCCCCTAAAAACATGAGCGTAAGGCGGCCGCTTGAGAAGGCGCCGAGGCGGCCGAGCGGAGCCTTGCGGGGGCAGGGACGCGGGAGGCGGGCGACTCCTCTCCGCCTCCCGGTGCAAGGGGCAGGGAAGGGCCCGGGGCCGGGGGGTGTCCCGGTCGGGGAGGCGGCTCCGCGCAGCAGCCCCTTCCGGTCGCCGCCGCTGGGGCCCGGCCGCGCTGCCGGCTCCCGCCGCGGCCCGCGAAACGGCGGCCCCGGGGCCGGGCGGAGCCGCGGGGCCTCGCTCGGCACCGCGGGGCCCTGCGCCGCTGCAGCCCTGTGCCGCCCGCTCGGAGCCGCGCCGCGGCCGCGCTCTCACCAGGCCGCCGCGGGCCGGGTCCGCCACATCCTGGCGGCCGCGAAGGGGCCGCCCGCACCGCGGGGCTGCGACGCCGCCGCCACCGGCGCCCGGGCAAGGGCAGGCGGGAGCCGCCGCTGCCGGCCTCGCAGCGCCGCTTCCGGCCGCCGCGGTCCGCGCCGCAGGGCCCTGCTGGAAACAGCGCCTCTGCGCGCAAAGGTTCCGGCCGCCGCGGGGATGGGGTTAATGGGAGCGCCGCTACCCCGGGGGCGGGGCTGGGCGGGGCTAGGATGGGATAGGGATGGACTAGGATGGGATAGGGATGGACTAGGATGGGATAGGGATGGGATGGAGGGTGAGGGTATGGCTCCCCACAGATGGGCATTGTGGCCCCCTGCTTCATGGCCACCCTTAAGCCCTGGCCAGGGCTGGCCCTCGATGAGAGTTCTTTGGCTGTTCCCGTTGCCTCTCTCATTGCTCAAATCAGTGAAAACTTCCCAAATGGGACCTGGTCACTGCAGCACTACCCAAGGGCTCGAGGCAGCCCCCAGAATTGCCTCAAGAGCTGGGAAACAGAGCGAGGAACCATGGCCTTGGGGTCCCTTTGGCTGCCACTGGCCAGGAATGGCGGAGGCGGGAGGAGGCAGCCGGATGGGTCTGTCCCTCTGCCCTTGGGCAGCATCGGTGTCACTTGTGTCACTTCTCAGGAGGGCGGGGGTGTGGGTCTGGCCTCTTCCTGGAAACCTGGCACGGAAGGTTCCCAGCAGTGCCTGTGCTTGCAGACATTCATATATACTTTTCCCTTCTGCCTAATTTGAGTTTTCCTTGTAGCAAGTTAGCCCTGTGCACCTGGGCATGGAGAGCATTACGTTCCTCTTCCTCGCAGCTGACATTTACATGTTGGATTATTGCTATAACTCTTCTCAGCCACCTCCTCTTTAAACAACCCTAGCTCCTTCTTCCTTGTAGATCACGTTTTCTTAATCCTTCCTCATTTTTATCTGTTCTGTGGACTGTTACCGTCTGCTTCACAACTTCTTTCCATGCAACACCCAGCACAGGGCACCGTGCTCCACCTAAGTGGAAAAAAATGATTTGGGGTGTTTTATAGGTCATGCTTTTGTTTGCATAATGTGATGTTTGCCTTTTTTCAGAGCAAAATAATTTGCACAGGGATGACACAAAACATGCATGTGTTTTTAGCACTGATATAAAAATTGTAGGGATGAGGCAAGGCTCTTTCCTTCTTTCATTTGCATCTATTTATTTATTTACACTTTTAAGGGGTTGTCTTTGTTTTGAATCATGTCTTTGCTTTTGTATTTTAATTGACCAGTTACTGTTGTGATTGATATCTCTTCTTTAGGCAATTTCCTTTTTAAAATAGTTATTATGATACTCCGTAGGAGATTATATGCAAAACGGGTTTAATTTATGAACTAATTTGTAATGATTACTTTGAACAATAGAGGGCATCAGTTAACTAAGCTTCCGTGTTTAGGAAGCTTTAGAGGAATTCTCTCCATGAGATAGAAACTGAACGTCCTTAAGAAAATGGACAAAAAACAGCTTTTTCATTGGTTCTGGCTTTATGTATTATAGTAGAATATTGATTAATATACGTCAGGTTGCCAAACTAGAGAAGTAGTGAATGTTTTATGCCTCTAATCAAATTTTCCTTTGTTTTCCATTATGAAGATATAAATCTCTGAGAAGGGTGTTCTGTAAAAGCAGATTTTTTTAATAGATGCTGAACTAAACCTATAAACAGTGACTAGATTAGATGCGTCTTCATTCTTCCCTCGAGACCCAGGTTTGGTGAGCTATTCTGCACGAAAGGGCAGCCCAGGGAGCACTAGTGCACCCTATTCCTCTGCTATGGACAGTACAAAGAGCAAGGCTGACATTTGTGGAAGCACCAAAAGCTGATTGGGCAGTAAAAGCGTATGTGGCAGTCTGCCTCTCCAGTCCTCACCTCCTAAAATGATGAGTCATTTTCCAAAGTAATCATCCTGCTTTGGAAAAGGTACCTTTGGAGTTGTGTGTTGCATTTTATAGCTTTTAGATGACACTTAGCAGCCTTCTCCTATAAACAGAATTATCATGAATGGACTTTATTGCCTTCTTTATTTTTATTTTTAATTGAAAATTGGATGTAATACTCCATATAACAACCGGAGTTCATCTTGCTAGGTCTCAGAAGAACCAAATAATAAAATAAGAGTCTCAGAGTTGCCATGGAGATAAGGAGAGGGTAGCACTGAGGTATGGAGCGTGCCTTGCTTCCCCTCTGTCTTGTGGGAAGAAATCACAGTTAATGTAGGTTAGTATAGTTATATCCTTTCACATCCTGCCTTTAGTCTGTGTTCCTGTGGGAAGTGTGCTGGGTGACAAGACCAAACAGCTTAGATTCAATTCAAACTGCTTGTCATGTCCATCTTCCAGATGTAATTGTCTCTGTGCCACACACAAACGTACATCTGGTTTGCAGGTCAGTCACTGGTTCACGTTATCAGCAATGGGTAGCTTTTCTTGTGTTGATTAATCTAGACCCCTCATTTTATTTTCTCTTCTACATTTCTTCCATTTCGTTTCTCTGAATCTTCCAGTCCTGCTCTCTGCGGGAAATAGGTATAGGATTGTTTCTTTTCTGGTGCTTGGGATATTTGGGAATTGCACAAGTTCATGTCTCATGGGGTAAAGTGCTCATAAATAGGAGTCAGTTTGATACCTCTTGATCTACGTGTCTCTGTAGCCTTAAATATATTTTAATTTCTTTAACATATTTCCGGAAGACAGTTTTTTCCTCTCCTGGACTCATTCCTACAGTAATTGGTCATAACTTCTTAAAAATCAAGAACGAGGAAGAAGTAGCAAGTAGGGGAATGAATCACAAGACTAATAAACAAACAAACAGCCCGAAACAACAACAACAACAAAGAGGGTAAAACTCCTCAATGCTGCTTTTCTGCCTGCTTCCTTTTGGGACTGATTTGGAGATCAGAGAGACCTGTTTCCAGCTCACTACTAACAGTGGGGAACTCCAGTGTCTCTAAGATGGGAATCTTCCACAAAGCTATACATGGAGCTCAGAAAATTTTGTGTGACGATATTATTAGTAATTAATAAAAAAAAATTGATACAAATCCTACATTGTTGGATCCTGACACACAGACAGTGCATAAATCCACCTGCACCAACTGGGATTGTGCTTTGCCATGCCAGAGCTTGAGTTTCTACGTATGGAGTATGAGGGGGTCACTGTGGGACTCTCAGTTCAGGTAAGTTGCGAGGAGTATAACAATAACGATAACAATGCCTGATTTTCTTCTCAGCTGGACAGACTCTCTAGTACCCAGTGATTCCATAGACTCTCCCCTTCTGCTCTCCCATGAAAGTTACTTGTCAGCAATGCTTGCTGCACTCTGAGAGTTATGAGTTATATTCTAGCAAACACTCAGCAGATCTAACTTTTTATTTTCCCCACTGTCCTTGAGTGAGTTTTGCATATCCTGGATATCTCCTCAGTCACAAAACCCCAACAACGGAGCAAAGGGAGGAGGGATGAATGTTACCTGCTAGCCCCACAAAGAGGGAGGAGCTCTATTTTTCAAGCATCAGCAGAGTTATAAGGAAGGTGTGTGCTTAGAGCACTTCCTTAATGTGGAAGTTCAAGCACACAACGCTGAACATCGGTCCCAAAGGTGCTCTAGAAAGTCTCCAGAAGGTCATTTCATGGAGGCCAATAGCCATCATGCACAGCTTAACAAGGGAGAGGAGAATGAGATGGTAAGTTGTTTTATCTCTGCCTAGGTCTTTCTGAATTCAAGGCAGCAGATGGCATGTGTTCTGCAATAAAATGCGCAGGTGAGGTTGTTCCTGTAGCAGTAAAGTACAGTTAGAATGGATTATATTTTTTATTCAAAAAAAAAAAAAAACAGAAGTTGTATATGTCTGCTGCATTTAATTGGTTATACCCTCCAACAGGGGATGCCTCAGGAAAGTCTTGGAAGGAAATGATAGATTTTTGATGTAGCATTACAAATCTTGGTGGAGCTGGTCCAGCTTCAGCTAGAGGATGGGCTACAGCACTGTTTCTAACCATTTGAAAGCTGAGTCTCTCTAGGGTCAGCTCTAATTGGATGAGAACCGGGGATGTTGACTTTTTTTGGAATATAAAAAAAAACTTGTTATGTTTGCACGGATTATTAGCAAATGCAGTCTGTAGTCGGAGTCATTTTGTAGTACTGACAACACTTTTCCAATCTAAGCGCCTGTATAAAGCTGAATTTCTAAGCACAGAGCTACCGTATTTCTTTCCAGAGTTTCCCAGGGAGGAATACATTTATATGCATTACGTGGCATTTGGAAATAGTCCCATATTTCGAGGAAGCATCTGATCTGCTCCATGGTGCTGCTCTTAAATAGGAAGTCTGTTCTTGGGATTCCCAAATGTGTGAAAATCACAAATGATTGAAAAAAAAAAACAGTAGAGTGGTAGATGATACTTCAAACCACAGTAATCTTTTGTGCTAGATTTGGCAGGTATGTATATGCCTGTTTGTGTTACATGTAAGAGAGAGAGAAAGAAGAAAAACTTACGTGTATGAAAGAGATGAAGAGATCTACGTGGTTGTCTGAGGCAATGTATGAGAATGAGGAAGAAAGCAATGTGTAAAGAGAGAGAACAGCTAGTTACGTGCTTGTATGAGAAAGAAAGCAATATGTAGGTGAGAGAAGGTATGAAGAGACAAGTAAGGCTGTGTTTAAATAGAGGACAGAAAGATAGTGCGTATGGGTAAAGAGCATGGATATAATTTCTTTGCTAAAATCACGTCTTTTAGACTATTGTCAGCTTCAGAAGGTAACACTGGCAAATAATTTCTCAGTGACATTGCAATAGCTTTTTAAAGCTATTACAGCATTTTTCTACATTATACTTAACACACCTTTTAATCTAGCTGCACCAAATTATCGACATGTAATTCTTGAGTCTTCAGAAAGATCATATCGCTTCATGTAATAATATAATGGCTGACATTGCACAGATGCCTGTTCTTACAAAGGAAAATAGTTCATGAATTTTGAAAGCGTGCAAGCAATTCACTTGGATTCTGGACAAGCACTGCCTTCTTTAGTAGAACTACTAATTTTTACTGCTCCATTTTACTGGAGACATTTGGGGAACTCTAATGAGCAGAAATTCTTCTAGGTGTTGTCCAGTGTTGTCCCATTTCTTGCTAAAGCTGAGACCTGTATTTAAGAGCAATCATTCTGACACAAGAAATGTGTCCTTGTGCACATCTTTGGGACTGCTCATATTGGTGAAGCATGCTTGCTTGAATGAGAGCTGCAGGAATGGATGCCTCTCCAGAAATTCATTCTCCTACTACCCAACAGAGGCTGAGCAACTTATATTCAGAGCATGAGGTAATATCCCCATTTGTAATCCTGAAGAGATTTCAATAACATGAGAAGGCACTCTGTACACAGTGGCTTGCTTATGTTAGAAAGGATGGGACAGCCACAGTTAGCCAGCTGGTAAACCCCAATCTGCTCTTGCACATTTGAAACTCTGCTTCCTTTAGTATGCCAAAATTGTGAGGGAAATATAGTTCAGGAATTTTACATACTTAGAGCTTGAAAAATTCAAATCTTAAGATAGAAACTGAAATGCACAATCTTGCTTCTGCTGCAGCAACTATGAATGTTGCTACTGGCTTCAGAGGGAATGGAAACAAGCCTGTAATGAAACAGATTCCAGCTGCTAAGAATGAGATGCAGTTATTAAATTCTTTGTGAATCTTAACCACTCTTTCTAGTCTAATCCTATTATCTGTTGTTATAGCAACAGGTTACTCATAATACGGTACCTGATGATTGGATTGCCAGAAGTGTAATATTTTTCCAGGCACTATTTAGACTCCTTGCCCCTTGGTAGCTCTATGACATTTTTTTTTTTTCACCAAGGAAAAGTGTGCCTAAACTTTGCAATTTTTGCAGGCAAACTTGTTTGTAAATTTTGCATTTAACTTCTGACAAGTGGATGACCTGAAAGTTCCATGCAATTTTTCTTTCAACCGCAAGTAACAAGGACATGCTGGCCATAAGAGTGAAAAGCTCTTTGGCACTGCTTTTGGATGCTTGTACATTCAAATACAGTTAAGAGGCTTTTCAATAAGCCCCTCTTCTGCCAAATGAACAGGTATGGCAGCTTTTTCTGTCCAACAACCCATGGCCAAAGAATCCCAGGAATACTGATATGTGTTTGATTTTATGAAGAAGCTTCTTGAGATTTATGGCACCGGAATGTTTTTTGAGGGAAGTTGTTCTGAAAAAACAAAGGCCTGGAAACATATGCAACTGTAAACAGAGCCCACATACATATTTTGGTGCATAAGTGTATGGTTTCCTAGACAGAGTCTGTTCTGGCTCTGTGCTTCTTTTTAGCTTGTTGTTTTGTTTGCATGTTTTTCTATGGATGCTTTGTGGTGCACCAGGATGCAGGTTTGTTTTGCTGCATATTTTTGTTGCAGCCCTTTCAGGGGCAATAAAAAATTTGCATAAAGCAGGAAGCTTCATTTCAAGAAGAGCAAAAATTGGACTTACGTGTTGCATCACATGACTAATCCCAACATTGCATTATGAATGCCATTATCTCCCCAAGCACACCTCTTTGGTGGGTGGACCTCTTGGATATGTTGTCATGTCAAGCTTGGGTTATTGTTCAGCATCTCAGTGTACTTAGAGCAGGGAAGAACACTGCAAGATGAAGATGATTGTAAACGATGACAATAACATGCTGATGCCCACCCTCCCCTTTATTAATTATGTTAGCATATACATATAATGATTAACATATTATTAACAATAAACCTTATTGACTTATCAGACTTTGAGTGTAAGATACAAAAGCTAGAAATTACAAGAATGATTCACTCATGGCAGCAAGGTGAACATAGCAGCAATCTCATCCTTCCCCACCCTGATATTCCTGCCCATCCCTATTTGAGAAGATTATTCCAGTTATTCCAGGTTCAGCCATTTACTGGAGGAAGTCCAACAGTACGTTCTTTTGACAATTTTTCTCTTAAACTTCTCTGTCTCCTCATGAACTTCTTTGCCATGCTGACAAAACATAATGCTTAGATCTGGGCACCTGGATCTTGCTAGTAAGCCATTGCTGCAAACAATGTTAGCATCATTGTATAGTCTAACATGTGTGCTGCTGCTGACACCAGTTTTGTAACCTTTCTGTTAAGAACCTGACAGATGTGAGTAGAGTTCCCTTTCCCTTTCTGTGGGAGGATGTGAATACTAATAGCATGTGACTGATACACTAACAACCTATTAACAACTTTGCCAACCTGCTTTCAATATGAGCTTGACTTTATATGCTGCAGGGTTGCCCTGTATCTTATTCTTATGGGCTGGTCAGAGACTATAGGAACTTTGAAAATGTTGAGCATGTGCATCTCAAGGTGATATTAACAGGTCCCATGCAATGCAGACTTCTTCCACACTTAGTTTGCAGTACTTTTTGTCACAGTTACCCATTTCCTTCTTTTAGAAACCGTATGGACACCACTTATGATGCCTTTTTGGAAGATGAGTAGATAGGCCATGGCAGTGAGATGAACTACTGGGTAGGGCCTGCATGTTGCATGCCAAGCAGAGGCACCAACACAGAACCAGGAGTTATGCATTACTCATCCTTCCAATAACATCGCCTTTTCTTATCCTCTTATGAATGGATTTTGCAATCTCTGTGGCTGAAGATATCTGATCTTCAGAAGTGGATTGCACAATAGCTGCAGGTATACTAGGAAGAAAGAGATTGAGGAATCTTAACCCTTATGTTAGCTTACTGCCCTAGTCACTTGATGTAATTGCAGCCATGCAATCTCCCATTTCAGATCAGAGCTGGATCAGCTCTATACATTCACTATATGCTACACTCTGCTGGTGCTACTGACAGGGAATTTGGCAGTGGTTCCAAGACCTGACATCTCTCAAAGTATAATGCTGACAGTCATCCCTTTGAAGTTTTGGGCAAGTCACCTTGCCTCGGTGTAACAATTTCCCCACCTTTAAAAATGGAATAATAATACCTACTCACATGGCTTCAGTGAGCTGGCTTCCTTCAGCCCTCTGAACATGTAAAGCATTCTGCAAGTGTTCATTAATTGTTATGACTAACAGTTATTATTTTTATTATTATTGTTATTATTTTGGGATGTTAGAACAGCAGCACATTGGCAAGACCCGAAAGCCCCACACTGGAGCTGTCATGAAAGGTGGTAACTACCCTACAAGGTTATGTCTGTGCCAAGCTATTTCAAGCAGCTCCGTCTCATTCAAGGATCCAGTGTGATTCAGAACCATGCAGAGACATATCTGACTCTCTAAAGAAGTGTACTATTAGAAAGTGGATTAAAGAAGTGGATTATTAGAATGCATGACTTTTTTTCCTTGTTTTTGCTCTACAGGAGATATTCGGCTATAAAAGCCAGGGCAGCCGGAGAGCCTTGTGCATTGCTGGATACATCTTGTCCTGTGGGGCTCTGCTGCTGCTGTTTTACTGGAAGCCGGAATGGGATGTGTGGGCAAACTGCATCCCCTGCAGCTTGGAAGAAGCAGATGTTGTACTGCTTAGAACAACAGTAAGTGCCTATTTTAATCTGTAAACTAGTCCCTAGTATGCAGTTAATTGCAAGGTGAGGGAATCCAGTTATCTGAAATCTCTCACACTGCTGATGTCTTGCAATAATATCTTGCATTTGGCATCATTCATCTAAAGAACACTCGAGTATTCCACAAATACCAATTATATACAAGAAGGTGATGGGAATGGAGGGCAACAGCTCATCTAGCAAGAGACTGAAAGAAATCGGTGTGAAAGAACCTGTAGTATCTGTGGTTTCATAGCTATGTTGTTTGCTGTCTTCCTTCCTCCTCCCTTCTGCCATTCCTGTGTTCCCCACATTGCAGACCTCTGCTCCAGATTCTAAACTATCTCTTTACTTGGTCTTCTCTAGAAGGTCCCTTTTTTTTCCACAACTGGGTGTCTTGGTGGACCTGCCTCTGTCTGCCCAAATTTATGCGTGGAATTTAGAGGACACGTTGCTGCTTTGTTCAACGTCTCCAAATTTCCAAGTCTGCTACCCCTTTCTCAGCCATGTCTAGGTTCATCACTGTCTCCACAGTGCTGCTGACTGATGCATTTCAGTGTTCCTAGGAAAGGATTACCTCAGTGTTTCATAGCATATTTCTTGGATATGAGAAAAGCTTTACTGGGCTGGGCCAAAGATTTGTCTAGCTCAGCACCCTCTTCCCAGTTGTGATCAATAGTCCATGGTGAGGGATCAGTGCAACAAACAGGGCAAGTGCAGTCTGCTTGTTTTCTTGGCCTTGGTTACATTCTTCATTTTCCGTCAGTCCCTCTCATGCCAAATAACCTGTAATCATGCAGGTAATGTTTTTAGGGTTTTTTTTTTTTTTTTTGTAGTAGTAGTTTCTTAGTAGACATTTCTATCCACTGAGGACTGGACTGAAACTCTGCAACCTACACAAAGCCTTGTTTCATTTCATTCAATCTATGGAAAAAAGGAAAAAAAAAAAAAAAAAGGTAACTGAAACTTCACTCAGAAGCCAAGCAGAACCTGCATGCTTTGGGAACTGGGAAGGTTGTTTTAATTACAAAAGTTTGATTTGTTCTGCTTTTATGATTTTAAAACAACAGCATGTGAAATTGCAAAATTACTAAGTTGGTATTATTGTATTTGAGTTGTCTTTTTCAAGTGAGCACAACAGCATGTAATAAGAAGCTTTCATTTTGAAAATCATGAGCTGTCCTGTTAAATGTTCTGTATTGAAGAAACATGTATTCTAATAGGCCTGGGTAGAGGTCTTTGAAAAATATATCGTATTAGGTCTAATCTGCTTTTTTAATATTCAGTTCAGTTTTCATTTTTAATTACATATTCTTGTGTATTATTTTAAATGGATTAGCCATGCCAAATACTTTTCAAGTAAATTACTTTTTATATGAATCTTTATGTAACTGAAGAAGAATTGAATTAGATCTTACATTCGTGTTATCAGGAAATTCTCTGAAAGTAAGTTGTGGATATCTGACAATTTCAGATTTCCTTCTTGGGTTCTCTGTGTGAAAATGAGTTTTTTACCTACTATTTTTTTTTTCTAATTATGTCAGTTCTAAAATGTGATAGCTTCCACTGATGAAGACACAAGTAACTCCATTAACTTGATCCTTGGCTTTTTTCTCCTCTTCATGTAACTTCATTCATAATTTATCATCATCTCTGCAATGGTAATTTAAGAGCCTATTAACACACTTTTGTTATTGAAGTTTGAGTCACTTGAGCTCAAATTACAAGCACCTGTGTCATACAGTGCTTCCCATCTCAATCTGAATCTCAATGTCTACTAAGTCTGCTATTTAAACATAAATATCAGAACATAAATGTTATTGTACTCAAAATATGGGTTTAAGAGGAAAAGTGCACAAGTAAGTAAGCTATGTAAACAGTCTTAAAACCATTTTTGAATCTTCAAGTTAATCAAAGGGACACTCCTTTAGTACAGAATAATGATGTTTGCAGAACCTCACCAATGAGGAGGCTTTTATTCTCCCCATAATTAAAAACTTATGTCTGACTCTAATGTCTAAAGCAGTCCTCCTCATTCCTGATGGATGGCAAAGATTTTTTTGTCTAGTATCAGCAGTCACCACAAGACATCTCCTCTGTCCATCTCTTCTGTTACCTTCTCAGAAGTTGGTCTTTGGAGACAATTATCCTTTTACTGGAATGCTGGGCACTGAGAGAATGGTTTGTATCCTGGTTTTAAAAACTGCCATACTCTCAAGAACAGAACACCAGTGTCTATTCTACCCTCTACACAATCCAGATTAAAATAACCCATTGTGGACAATGTGATTAAAAAAGTTTTATAGAACGTTTTTGAGAAGCTGAGAAAAGATCTGTTCTTCTCCACCTTCTCCTCTTCTTTTTCCTCTTCTGTGACATATTTTGTCAAAGCAAGGATAGGCAGTTCTAATGCAAATGATAAGTCTGCATGTTTGTCTTCAAAGAGAAGAACCTTGATTTGAAGGTAATTCATTCCTTTTTATAACCTGATCATCCTTGGGTTCTGTTAATGCTTGAATATAACAGGTTTCTAGACTAGTAATCTCAGTCTTTGTGTTCACGTAGCACAAATGACAATCTGGGTAGAGCTTTCTCCTGTCTGATAATAGGCAGAAAATATCAACACTTGCCCTATAGATATGTTGCTAAGTTATTTTAAGGTAACCATCTTTTTTTCCACATGTGAAGGTGACAATTTCTCACACTGAATATGATGTATTGCTTAAATTAGCCCCTTAGCTGGTTTCTGCGCCCGTGGTTCCGTGTTCCTGACCGAGACTTAAAGTGATAGTATTTGTTACAGTAGCTGCCCTATTCATGAGGACTGCATTAACAATACTATTTGTGTTGGGCATTTACAATGTTGAACATATAAAAATATGTTGAATATATAAAAAACATAAGATTACGAACTCACTTTAGTGGCAAAGGCTTATCTAGGGTTACTGGAAGCAAGCCATGGTGCTAACTCACTAGTTGCAGTAAGCAGTTAAAGAATGACAGAGAAGGTATTGATATTAAACCACATTCATTCTGCGGTGCAGAGTTATGTGCTTTTGACCCTCCCGTTACAGTACAGTCACTGCATCTCGGACTGTCCCATACTGTTTGCCTGTCCCACAGCATGACCTGGCTGATGACATTCCACCCTTATCAGTCAGGCACCAGACCTGTACTGCGGGGATTGCGCTGCATAACTCACATTTTGACAGTACCACACCTCTGCTCCTACTCTGCTGATTTCACCAGGACGTTCTGACCTCTGCAAATGGTGTATCAGTCGCAGGTGTGGGGAAGCCCATGTTGGTTAGCACTTTATCAAAGTTAAAGCAGTGCTCTAGAAGGGCGTACAGTAATCATTTACTGTGAGGTAGCAGTGAGTTTGGTCTGCTTGCATGGGAAATTCTGACAATTCTTTTCTATATTTGTTTAGGATGAATACCGGAATTATTCTCGTAAGAAAGTGACTTGGATCTCTGTGTCTGCAATTATAAAAAATAGACCAGATTATCCAGCCATTGTTGGGGAAGATTCAATCTTCAATGAAGCCATAATGAAGCCAAGTTTACAAGTAAGCAGATTTATCCTAGCAGTGTCTGGGACATGATAGCAAGTCTCAGCTATGCTTTATATGGTAGAAGTGGACTGTGAAACAACAAAACAAGCTAAGATACCCCTGTTGAATACAGTGAGCTGTGGCAAAATAAGCTAGAGATTTCATCAAACTGTACTCTTTCAAATCCTCTCTCTCACTGCAAGGGAAAAAAAAATCATCACTTCTTGACAGAAGACCTACATTATAAACGGGAGAGATCTAAGTCACTGTAATGTGCCTGGAATGAAGAATCTGAGCTCTGAAACAAAACCTCATTTCTGACACGGGGATCAAGGAACGTAGGGGTACTTGTATGTTGAAAGGGAAGCTGTGAGGAGCTGTACATCATAGCTTCAACAGCAACATGAAAACACAGAAGAGTGCAGCTTTGAGCTTATTTCATCTAGGCTGCTGATAGAGAGGAAACAGAGCAGCCAAGCACCTAGGCAGAGCTGCATCAGCATCTTTAGAGATGCTTCATCAGGAGTCTCTGAAGCACATTTTGTTCTCTTGTTTTTTATGCACTACTTTGTGCTTTAAAGTACCATTGCTGGAGTAAGGGCCTGTGCTGCTGATTGCTCCTGCAAAACATGTATTCTGGTCTTTGCCATTTCCACATTTGGAGAGCCCAGCATGGCACTGAGGAGAAGGCAGGGGATTAATTGATCCAAGAAGTTCACAAATACCCTGATGAACTGAGTAGATACAATTATTCCCATTTTAGAAAAAGTACCAGACAGAGCAGGTATATCTCTTGCTTAGCATTACTTCAGGTTCATGAAATCTATGTGTGTGCAACAGGAATGCAGCGGCAGATTTCCTCATTTCTACCTCTTGGTTATAGACACTAGATCACTACACTGGAAGTCTATAAAATAGTTTTATATCACTCCACAAAGTAGATTTCTGACTTGTTAGCATGTATTTTTGAACCTATGGCATTTTTTAGGAGAAGTTTTCACTATAAACCTAACTTAAGCTAAGAAGAGTTGTTGTTGCTATTTTGTGTGGGCGCATAATAAGGTGCGCAAGAAAGTTTAGTGCCAGGTAGTTTAATCAACTGGCACAATATGAAAGTGAAGATTGATTTCCAACATTCTTAGAGGGTTGAATTAGTAACATATAAAGCCCAGTATAGCCCTCAGATAACAGGGCCTTTGGACAACAGTTTCATATCAGTCAAAATATCTAGGTAGAAAAAAACAGATTTCAAAGAAGCCAAGAGCAAACAATATAATCCTTCACTAGCAATCCAAAAGCTCCTACTTACACATCAATTATAAAACCTCTTTGCCTTTTAAGCCACGTAAGTCCACAGAGCATTGTGTGGCGTCTGACAGATATCCAAGGACCTGTTCCTGCAATAAGTTGAACCTCTCATTTCCCACTTCAGTTTTTAGCATTGCAAATATTGCAACTCCTCTTGCATGAAATTTTAACCACAGGCCTCTTGTTAGGTCAATGACTATGACTGTAATTCTACTCTGAGTCAGTGCGCAAGTTGCATATTCATTTTATAGGCCTAAAGTAGTGCTTATCGCACGAGATAGGAAGAGTCCTGTAGAGCTAGTTGCTTTCTGAGTTACCTGTTTAGCCTTGCCTTCCTTCAGCTGATATGAGGCAGTATTATTTCTAACAGACTAGGTAATTTTTACATGGGGCAGGACAGACTCATTTTGTCAGTCATAAACAGCAGCGTATGGATATCCTCATGGATATTGTTCTGCAAAGGCTTAACATTAGCAGTGACTCAGGAAGTCTCCTAGAATAGGATGAAAAATGCTGTTTTAGTATTGCTTGACCTAAAGATTTGCAACACTTCCTGCGTACTGCAACACTCCAATAGGGTGGGGATCCCATGCTATTACAAAAATAGAGAGTTAGTAAATGCAGTCCTGCTTACTCCCCCCACCCATTTGCTTTATTTGCACTCTGACACAGTGAGGATGTCTGGCTTTCTAGCATATCTGAGGCCTATGAGCTGACCTGGAAGTATTTTTGTTTGCTATTTTACCAATGTTGTTGCCCCTGTTTTGCTTTTTAGGTGAAAAGCATCCAAGTACAAAAAATCCGGTATGTCTGGAATATCTCTGTAAAACAGTTCCAGAAAGTTGGGTAAGTTCATTGAATGGGTAATGCAGTTTCTAAGGAAATCAAGATGCTTTGGGATAGACTTCCTAAGGAAAACACTCCATTTATATTGTAGAGCTCTGGAAGATCACCACACATGTTCAGCAATACATTCCAAATTCGGTTCTGGTCTCACCTGTGATGAACAGAATGTCAGGTACAATTTAAAACTTCCTGAGTGCTCAACAAATGCTTTTTAAGGGACCTGAATACCCTGCTATTTGTGTACTTTCCTTGATTTTTTTTGTACCCATACACATTAGTATATGCAAAAATTTAGAAGAAATAGATGTGCATGAAGAATTGAATGCAAAGACCTAGAGAAATTATGAAGAATTATTTGGGTTTAGAACACATAGATTTAGTTGTGGAAATTTTTTTTTTCTTTTGCACTTCAAAGGAGTTTTTGTGTGACAGAACTATATGTCTAAAAGGCTATATTGTACCTCTTTTTCTAAACAGCCTTCACTGATACTGTCATTTCTGACACACGTACCATGAGAGTCTTTTAATCATTTCTCTTTTTCTTGGGGCAGGATGCCTGAAGCCTTTAGATTAGGATCAATACGAGCTCTCAGAACAATTGAAAGATACAGTTTCTTGTGCTCCATTTTCACTGTTGGATCTCTAAGTGACATATCTTTATGCCATGCAGGAGACTGATATGTGGGCCAAACACTATTGATGTTCCAGTGATCCCTATTTGGAAACTACTCATCAAAGAGGTATTGAGCATTTCTCCTGCTTTTATCCTTGAGGCTGCTTGGGAGGCAGAATATGCATATAGCATATGGTAAATACTATATCTAATTTAGCCTCTCCTCACCCACCAAGTACATCCTCCGTTCGTGCCTTCTTTAAAGTTGTTCTTTGAACCCACCATAAATAAATTTCATCCGTGTAGTTCCCTCTCCTCCATCCCTATGCCAAACGCTAAATACTACTGCTCAGTGTTTGTTCATATCTGTGTCCTGAGAGCTCATTCTATTGGCCTTGCAATAGTCAGTGAATTTTTCCAAACCACGCTGGAAATGAAACCACAGGGACAAGATCTCTGTCTTAAACAGCAGACTTGAAATGAACAACATTGGCTGGCACAGGCCTTCAGGTGCAAAGAGCTCCACTGAGCTCATGACTCTGTGCACAGCACTGTGTAAAGCACCAATATGTTTTCCAGACTGGAGCTGGCTGTGTCTGGCCTAAGCAGAGTGTTTTTGAAGATAGGTGCCTGTGGTGTGCAAGCTGCACCCACACTTCACAGCTTGTACTTTTCTCAGTTCTGTCACTTATTTTAAGAATAGGGTAAAAAAAAAAAAAAAAAGAATAGGAGATTCACAACTCAGATAACATCTTTATTGGACCAATTATTTGACTCTTCTTTTGAATGGAGATGGACAGCCCAATTAGACTGAAGCCGCTGCTAACAAAATTAGAAGGTAGGAGGGAAAGCCCCTGGCACTTAACTCGGGAGCTTTTATTCCAGCCCATCTCCAGCAGATTGAAGCCATTTAAATGTGACAATGCTTGAGTATTGTTCTCTCTCCAAACAGGTCTTAAATCCATTTTACGTGTTCCAGCTATTCAGTGTGTGTCTGTGGTTTGCTGAAGATTATAAGGAGTATGCCATTGCCATCATAATCATGTCTCTGCTCTCCATTGCTTTGACTATTTATGATCTTAGACAGGTGAGATACCTCAGCTTTCACTGCATTTATTTCCAATACCTGGGAAAGCCTGGGATGTTGCAACACACATGTACTGTGCTATGAAAGTTAGTCACAATTTTAGTCTCGTGACATTATGTAGTAGCAGATGCAATGGTCTGGCTTAGTGGTCATAATAATCTGTGTGGTTCTTTACCACATCCTCCCTTCCCTATTCCAGTGCTTAGCTTTGTAACCCTTTCGTTACACCTTCTCCATAATTAAGGGCAGGGAGTTTCTTTCTCTGTATAATTGCAAAGTTCCTGTCAGGGCCAGACCCCAGTTCATATGAGGGCTCTCATAAACACAACTAACAAAAAGCAGTAATTGTTAATGTATGAATTGCATCATGTAGTAAATTGTAACCCTTTTCTGTGTTCTCCTTTAATTTATAGCAATCATTTAAGCTGCACGGACTGGTTGAGTCTCATAACAACGTCACGGTCACTGTCTGCAGAAATAAAGAAGGTGACTCCTGCACAATTTTTCTTAATATACATTTCATTTCCCTAGCTGTTCAGTTTCCAACTGAGAATTTCTAGTATCAGATTCCTTCCACAACAATTTCCTTTTCTGCCCATCAGCCTGTTTAATTAGTTTCTGCAGATTGGGTTAATTTGACATAGAAGCATGTTGTAATGCATCAGACATATACATGAGCAAAGTCTTATCATAAAACTAGCAGGAAAAACTACGTAATTTTTCTAAAAGCAGTGCTGTCAAAGTCTACTGCATGATTAGAGATTCAATAGCTGTAACTCCAGCTGATGGGTGCATTTGAGGTCTGTTCTCTGCCATTCTATTTGGAATGCAACTGAAAAGATGGAGTCAGATTTAGAAGTGTGGATCCAAACATCTTTAGTTAAGTGAGCACCCTGGAACAATAACTATTGCTTGCACTCCTGAAGAGATAAGAAAGAATTTTGGAGTCTGAATCATGCTCAGACCTTTCTCAATATGGGAGATTGTAGTCTTAGGTCCCGTTTGCAGTCCTGTGTCTGTTTTCAGCTATTACAAAGAATTACAAGCTATTCAATTGGTAGTTTCTTTAATTTCTTTTCTCTTACTGCTTAGAAACATATGAAGCAGAAACTTTACATTATATGTCATCTACAGGTTTTAAAGAACTGGAATCACGCCTTCTTGTCCCTGGAGACATGCTGGTTTTGAAAGAGGGCAGAGCTCTTTTACCATGTGATGCCATCCTGATCAGCGGACAGTGCATTGTAAATGAGAGCATGCTGACAGGTACAGCTCTTCCCTCAGGTTTACCAGCAAAACATCACCATAGTCCTAAGCTTCAGCCAGTGCCATAGAACACATGCCATTATAATATATCATCCTTGATATATGTGTCCATAGGTAGCCCAGAAGAGGATTTTCCGGGATATTTGCTGTCACAAAGACTGAATTGCAGTTAACTCTAGCTTATCTAAATAGGCAAGATGGACTTTGAGAAGGGCTTTACTTCCTTTCTGGGATGAGGCATTTAGAAAGGGTTTCTATAACGAGAAAAGAAAGAAGATTGGACAGTAAATTACAGGACAGGAGAAGAGGGGGTACATATTGAACAAAGCTGTTCCCACAAAGGGCATTCAGTCTAGTAAGTCTATGTGGGTTACAGTCACTCTGAATGTTTCCTCTCTGGCCACTGTAACTGCTCCAGCTTGTTGGAATGTCTTCCTAGCTCTTGTGGCAATTATGCCCCCGTCTATGTGATAGCACGAAAGGAGACACCAGGACTTTAACAAAAACCAGGATTTTTAGTGCAGGAGGTTTTCATAGTTCTGTTTCTTATTTTTAAGTTTGGCCTCACTCTGAGTCAAACTAAAACCAATAGTTCTTAAATTTAATGTAAGTGAAAAATTCCAGATACCTCTTTATTACAGAAAGCCTCAGATGCTGATTGCTCAGTAAAAATATTTCTGCTTTTTTACCTGAATGTATCTGCTCTGATTGTAGGATATTTGTCATTTGTCAGACACTGAGTAACAGGCTCCTTCTTTTCCTTAGGAAGGGAAACAGGCAATGTCGTGTTTAATCTACCTAAGGGAATAAAATAGTGCCCAGCACATGAGGTTCAAACTAGGTAAACAGTTTGCTGCCATTATCTGGAGTCATGCGATATCAGTTCAGTTCTTAGGTCTGCTCATCTATAACCAGGGTTTGGAGTCCTTGGCGTGTTTTCAGTTCTTGGATGTACAAGAAGCTGCTGTCCTGATGTAAAGGAGAGCTATTATCTGGCATAGTGTGAATCTTTGCTTGTTATGCTCCAAAGTCTTATTTTATCTGAAGGCGTCACCATACAAATGTAACTTTACTCTAAAATGATTTCTCTAGTGAATCCCTATCACCTGCCATCTGTCCAGATGCTGTACTTTTTTGAAAATCGGTAGGGTAATTTTAAGGTTAAAATCTGAGGTAATCTCTCCTAGGAGAAAGTATTCCAGTAACAAAGACCCACCTACCACTAGCCGATAACATCAAGCCCTGGAGAATTCATTGTGCAGAGGATTACAAAAAACATGTCATCTTCTGTGGAACAGAGGTCATACAGACCAAGGCAGATGACAGAGGACACGTGAAAGCTGTGGTGCTGCGGACTGGTCAGTCAACACTTCAGTTTGTTTTAATTTTCATGCCTTTTCTAGCTGGACCAGAGTTTGACTTAAAGGTCTGTTGTGCCTAGTCGCACTAAGTTAAAGGAGTTAATCCAAACTCACAACAGTTAACCTGAGAACTGATATATCAGGCTGGACAGAGCTAATATGCATTGTTCTAGTTTGCCTGGTATGATCTTTACAGAAACCACTAACATAGGATTAGGAAGAAAAACCTACCTTTTTTCTCTCATTGAAAACTCTCATCTTGCTTAAGAAAAATATAAATATGCACTGTAGTGGAAGATTTGGACCTTCTTTTTTAAGTTAAGCCACTGTGTGCAATTTCAAAGCCATCATTTTTTTCTTAGAGAACTTCTGGAAATAGTTTCACCTTAAAATGATTTTGGTTTGTCTTTCCAGGTTTCAATACAGCCAAAGGGGATCTGGTGAGATCCATTCTCTACCCTAAACCCATGAACTTCAAGCTGTACAGAGATGCTCTTCGGTTCCTGATGATCCTCATAGCATTTGCAACAGTTGGAATGATCTATGGAGTGTGTGTATTTGCACTTGGTGGGGTGAGTTACTTTCTAGAATGTGGGACACATCATCACACCAAGTTAAAAGACTTGAAACTTGAGTGGCTGTATATACATTTCTTCGAGAATAATTATATGAGACATTTATGTAAGATTACATAAATTTATGTACATTTATGTAAGATTTACATTTATGTAAGATTTATGGTCCTCTTCAGTCTTCTTCTTGCCTTAATAACTGTCTCAGTCTGTGGCACGTATCAGTGAGCACAGACTAGATAAGAAAATATGTGTGGTGAGCAGATTGGTTCCTAGAAATGGAATATCCTAAGAGCTTAGCACTTTCCAAGCAGTTTTTATAGAGTTCTAGTAAGATTTTTTTGCACATTCCAAGAAAAATTATGGATCATGGATTACATTGGACACAGATTAATGTGCTTCCAAAAGCTGTAGTTTATTATATCAAAGATCTGTCTACCCCAGTCCATTATCTTTCATTATAGCAGATGTCAGATGTGTATAGAAATAGCATAGGAAATGGGGCAAGTATAGAGCAATTCTTTCCTGGTATAGTCTTCTAGTTTTTGGGAGATAAAAGTACACTAAGATAGCTTTTTTATCTGCAACACCTAGCTTTAATAGCCACTATTGAATTGTGCCCCAGAGCTAGGCTTAATACCTTTGTGAAATCACTTACGCTTTGGCCTTGACAACACCTGTGGGGGTTACTTCCCATTTCATTAGGTACCGCATGCCAGTATTTTACTATCTGCTGTCTGGTAAATCCTCTGAAGGCACTTTAGATTTTTATTTTAGAGATTTAACAAATAACTGCTTTTTATTTGATATTTCCCTAGCATTCATGCTTTGAGACCATTGTTCACCCATTCAGCTACCTTTCTTCCATGTTACAGAGTCTTTAGGAGTACAGTCCTGAACACAGATTCCTGAGGTTTATTGCTGTCATAAGAACTCCCCAGTTACTCCTGAACTTTGTTTCATATCTTTCTACAGTCATTTATGAGAAAATATTGCCTTCACTTAGTTATCACCCAGCTTAGAGATAACTTCCTTGAGAACTTTTGGGAAATAGCATCATCAATAGATTTTGAAAAGCCAAAGGTCCTGTATTAAGTGGGTCACATACCCATGTGACCATTGTTTTTTTTCCAGAGTTTTCAAAGAGGTTTATGGGATATGAATTCCCCCTGAAAAGGCTGACACTTCCCTAGTGTATCATTTAAATCAAGGGTCCATTAATTCTCTAGTATAATTTTAATCAGGTTTCTTAATGTAGAATTTAGAATTACTGTGTTAGAGATCAGCAAGGGCCAGCTGCTCCACGAGACAGGGCCAGTCACGAACCTAGAATGATCGCAGCACAGGTAGTGCCCTCACCAACCAGAGTGCAATTCAACAGCATCTAAATGTGACAATCAAAACCAGGTGCTGGTAAGAGGGTCCATCAATAGCAACAAACAAGGTAACCTGATAAATCAGGTCTAGGGTCCAGTCAGGAGCAGCAGGAGATTGGGCCAGAGACAGGATCAGACAAGTGTGAGAGGGTCCTAGTAGAAGGCAATGCCAAACACCCACACTTCTACACAGCGCAGGCAAGGAATGAAGGCCCAAGCCTGAGCTTAAATGGATTTCCTGAACCCATGGTGGAAGGGGTGGATGGGGCCCCAGTGAGCCTGATGAGGGTAATTAAAGCCTATAGATTCACCTAGGGTTCTGGTATACTGGTCTTTATATCTCTGAAGATCCTCTGAAACCCTTTCAGAAAGAGTTCACACATGCTAATTTCCATTTTTCAATATGACTCAGACCAGCATAAGACATAGTTGCACATGGTAAATAGTAGGTAAGCAAAACTGGCAATCAGTTTTGCACCAACCTCTAAGCCCCTAAATTAGAGATTGTTTTTAGAAATGCGACTTCTACTTCTGTGTCTCTTCCTGAAGATAAAAGCTATTTCTTTTCACACCTCCTAGAACATAAGGTCAGGAGGGATCATTAGCTTGCACATCTGTTTTACTTTTCAGCACAACCACATGTGTCTCATCTGTTACTCCAATATGGAGCCCGGAGTTGTGTCTATAAGCAGTTGGTTGGATGTCCATAAAAATGGCAGGCTACTGTGTGCTGCCTTATGAGGAGCTAGACTTTCCAGGAGGTACCTTAGCCTGCCTGGCATGTTTGAATTCATGTCCTTTGGAGGAGACTGTCAGCTCAGTCATTTTAGAACGCATGAGAAGGAAGCTCTAGAGGTTATTGTATAGCGGTAGTGTAGACTCAAAGTCATTGGTTAAATCAAAATAATTAATTTCTTATGGAGATGAGTATGTGATATAGCTTGGGCAGAAAACACCTCTGGCAAAGGGGAGGAGAGATGATGTGGTCTGTACTTAAATGATCCAAGGGCTGGTGCCTGCTATCCTCTCGCTGATAACTACCCCTGGTTTTCTGTCAGGAGGAGGCAGGTGAAGTAGTGAAGAAGGCCCTGGATGTTATCACTATTGCTGTCCCTCCAGCTTTGCCAGCTGCCTTGACAACAGGGATCATTTATTCCCAGAGGAGGCTGAAGAAAAAGGGCATCTTCTGCATCAGCCCGCAGCGGATCAACATGTGTGGACAGCTAAACCTCGTCTGCTTTGATAAAGTATCTGCCCTGTGTTGATTACTCTCTTATTACTGATGGGAGCAATGCTAGGGTTGAGAGAGGGTGGATTTTGGTCAGGTATTTGCCTTGTTATTTACAAACACATCGATCAGTCCTATGTGCATGAGTTTGTGCTGTCTGAACACGCAATATTCAACATCGGTGTCTTCCTTGGAGCATAAGAATTGGCTGATAGCACCTTTGCATGCTCTAAGTTGGCATTTTGTAGATGATAACTTCATAAAATGAACTTGATTTTTATTTTTCTTGGAACTCTCATGTAGAAAGTTAATTTGAATGTGTATTTTAACTTAGACTGGCACCTTAACAGAAGATGGCCTGGATCTCTGGGGCTTGCTGCCCTCTGAAAGAAACTGGTAAGGCTTCTTGGCAAGCAATGGCATTAAAGTTTAGTGGGAGAATGACTGGATTCTCTTCCTAGGTATATGAACAATATAGGGACTGCTAATTTCAAGCATCTGTTTGAATGAAATGTTTCAATTTCCAATATTTTTGCTATGGCATTTGTGAAGAGAGTTGGTTACCTCATCCCAGATTCTGCTCCACATGAAAAGATGCAGCTAATGTCAGAATTTGGCACAGCGCTCTCAGGCAGGGTAGTCGAGAGTAGACGTGCTATATCAGATCTCAGAGCTACAGCAGTGTCCCAACCCTTTTTGCCAGTCCTTGTTACCCATGAGGTTGTCATTCTTTTCCTGCAGTGCCTGTAACATTTGCCCATTTACATATCCAAGTATGCGCATGCACAAATATGCTTAAACTTGTACCAGGCACACAGCTCAGAGTCCCTCCACAACCTTCCAGCAAGGTTTTAAACAGTAATCTGTTTCTCAGATTGTTCCATCCCAATGGACTTCCAAAGTACTTAAAATTTGCCTACTCAGGATATGCCTATTGCGAGCATGCAAATCCCATCCTTTGACAAGTGAGTGAGGAATAACTCATGAAGGAGGACAAGTCCCCAGAAACACGCTCATGGTCTGATCACAGGGTGGGGTTTTAATAGTCTCTAATTTTTGTATTTTTGTTTTCACTTTTAATTTTTGCTGTTAGTGAGATATTGTTTGGTGTTCTGTGATGACCCTTTTTTTTCTGGTCTCTTTGCATTAGCTTCCAGGATGTTCACAGCTTTCCTGCAGACCGCAGCCTGCCTTGGGCCCCAGTGTTGAGAGCAATGGTAGTCTGTCATTCACTAGTTGTACTGGATGGCAAAATTCAAGGAGACCCACTAGACCTGAAAATGTTTGAGGCAACTGACTGGGTAAAGTTTTGCTTTGCTTTATGCTAATTATGTGTGTTGAGGGGGAAGTTTTGGTGCTATTGCAAAGGAGAAGTGTCCCAAGTCCTCCCTTGCAAATCGCCAGTTTTCACACAGAAGTAAAACAGCATAAACCCTGGAAGGTTTTTAAGAAATGTTTCTTATTTCTGACCAAACCTTGTATCTTGGGGAAATTTGAGGATTTAAATAATTCGTCTGGATTTTTTTTTGATATTATGTAAATTCTGCTAGGGTATCAATTTCAGCTGTAGCTGCCAGATGACAGGGAATACGCTCATGTACAGATGCACACTGGTTTTACAGAGCATGTAAGAGACTGCTGCCAGCTTTGAAATGGATGCAGAACTTTCACCTTTGTTAGAGCCCTGTCATTGTGGAGATATTTCTTACAGGCACAACACCTCAAACCTGAACATGGCACAAGGGTTTGAACAGAAGCCACATGTCCTACTGCTTGCTGTGAAGTCATATAAACAGCATCAGCACGGCAGATCGCAAAGTGCCGTATTCAGTCTTTGTCCCATTGCCTGCAAAGCACCATCAATGTTCTTATTTACTACCTGATCAAGCACAAAAAAAACCCCCAAAACAATAAATAAATAAATAAAAAGGGATCATTTGCAAAAACTGACAGGCTGCAAATCTGAAATAAGCATGAGAAAAACAGCTCATGATTACCTGGTGGAAGGTGTAGCCACAAGCCATTGCCACAAGACAAGAGATGAAGGGCAGTGACAGTGCACTGAAGAGCTGTCTCTTTTCTATCTGCAAAATGCATAAAAAGAGCCAAGTTTAAGGGAATAGGCTGTCCAGTAATGACAGGAGTTAAAGGATGATTTTCCCCAGGGGCACTACCATGCTATTTCAGCCTTAGGCAGCATCTGGCAAAGTCATAAATTATTTGAAACAGGATTTATCTTGTGGCCTTTGACATCATCATCATTTGTGTTCTTCACAGTCATGCTGTGAGGATTAAAAAATGCATCTAGTTCATGGAAGACTTGGAGAGTAGAGGACGGTGTTTTCTACATTAATACAAACTTTTACTTTGTTGCCAGGGGAGACACTGTATTCTCTGTCAGTTCCTTAATGTGAGGTTAGATTAACCCTTCTCAGAAATAAAGGAAATATCTTGCTCTGGTGCAAGGAAAGGCTCTAAGTGATCCATTTATGTTCCTGTCTATTCTACTGGTGTGTGTGATTTAAAAGATTTTTGTCTTTCTATTCACAGGTGATAGATGGCTCCAGTGCATACCAGAGTGAAGGTCAAGGATCTGCACATACTACAATTGTTAGACCTGGGCCTAAAGCCAGCAGTGTAAGCAATTTGAAAGATACACATCCATGAACAAGTTAAACTGTCAGTGTGAGTGTTACCTTTCAGTAATGTAATGTTTGGTTGTTCTAATTCAAGATACTTCATGTTTGCACTACCTTCAAAGAGATCACCTCATTCTCTCTGATGGGAGAGAGAATTGAGGAGGAATTTGTTGCTCATATCAGAAATAGAGCTTAGAGCAGGGAGATGTTGCCTGGCATAATTGTCCATATCAGAAATTCAACTCTCCTGGTGGCTCCAGGCTCAGTTCAAACTCAGGGAGTAATGGAGATGATAAAAGCAGTATGGAAACTGCAGTATGGAGTATGGCAGCTGATGACTAGTGATGTACACGGAGGGAGGGCTTTCAGATATTCCTTTTTACTTCTCAAGACCAGTGTAAGACCTGGCAGAGTCTGTTAAAGTAAAAGGATATTCACTACTGAGTTCCTTTCAGTAAAATATATCCAAAAGTCTGCTAAAACTGGCAGTGAGCTTTTCCTACTGCTTAAGCTAGACATTTCTGTCCAGTTTCATCCGCTCTTCATCCACAGTCCTTTCTATTCCACTGTGAGAAATCAACCCATATATTCAAGGACAAAAGTGAATCATATTTTGGGTAAGCCTCTCACCATGGCCCAGAGGAGAGCTCTAAAATCCTTTGGTTTGAGTTTAAAATTCTTGCCGCAGTGACTAATCCCCTTGCTTTTCTTCTAGGCACCAGTAGAAGGCATTACCATTTTGCAGCAGTTTCCATTTTCTTCAGCCTTGCAGAGAATGTCTGTCATTGCTCAGGAAATCGGTGGGGAAAAAGAAGTTTTCACAAAAGGAGCTCCAGAAACAGTAGCCAAGTTATGTAGAGCAGAAACAGGTAAATAACGTTTGTAAATGTTTCCTAGAAACACATATGTATAAGTGACTTTTAATAGAGTAATGGAATGGAACGTCCAAAAATGTTTTCTGGGTCCAAAACACTATACCTCAGTATGACAAGTCAAAATCTCCCTATTGTGCCCCAACAAATCTAAAGATAAGCTCTTATTCAGCCCTTCTCAGCAAAGACGTCCTGCTAAGGGACAAGAGCAGATACAAAGAGTTGCACAAGATGTGCATTCTCTGCCAGAATAGATATCTGAAAAAAATGTCTAGAGGGCTGATGCACACCAAAAAAGTTTTATTTTCTCTCTAAGCCTCAGGAGAAGTGCACAGCTCTTTCATTCAAGACTTTGCACAACAGCTTAGGATCCTAAGTACAGAGGAACAGGAGAGGCAATGATTTTCTTACTGAGCAAAGCTCGGTCCAACAGTTTTCCTTAATGTCTTTGGCCTATTGTAAATGGTAGGCGTACCCTTTGCAATTCTCCTAGTTCTCCAGGACAGGAATATATCCTATTCCAAGGCTTTCAAGATTATTCCCCTTTTATTTTATCTTTTTTAGAAAGTAGACAAATGCCCTGATGCTCTTTTCTCTTTTGCACAGTCCCATTGAACTTCGAAAGCAAACTTCTGCTCTATACAGCGCAAGGCTTTAGGGTCATTGGACTGGCATATAAACCTCTACAGGCAGACAGGCAATCTCTTGATTTAACAAGGTAAGCACTGGGTTGCTTTTTATCAGCCACATTCAGCCTCAGATAATACAGTTACCATAGCGCATCTGCCAAGAGCAGAGCTGTAGGGCAGACAGTTTTGGTGGAATCTAATCAAATAGAATCTCATTCAAACCTGGACATTCATCTGTCTGAGAATGGGTAGAGGGCAGTTCATTAACCCATGCTCTAAGTCCACACCTAAAATCTTGGGACATTTCTTAACAATTGATCAACATGAGGAGGATAAGTGTAGTATACCCTGAACTAGCATAACTCTAGTACACCTTCAGTCCACCACTTCTGCCACCTCTTTTTCTTGTTGATGCATCCAGGCTTTCTGCCTCTTCCTCCGTTGTTCTAGCTTCTTGATTAAGCAAAGGCAGCAGAGGACCCCATCACACCAACTGTTCTCTAGCAGGCAGCCAACTTTTCTACTACTCTCCTAGTTCTAAACAAGCCTCACTCAGCAACACTGACACACATATTCATATGCCCTTCCCAAATCTGTGTAGTTCTTGCCTGTAATACTCTCCAAACATCATTTATTAAATATTTGTGGCTACTTATGGCATCTGCTGTCCATTCTGTTCATTAGATGCAGGCCCTAGTCCAGATGGGTTTCACTTGCTTTTTCACAGGATTCTTTCTTGCTGAAAGGGCCAGTGGCACTGGCACTGAAGCAAAGTGCAAGCAGTTTTGTGACATTAAGTATCACTGACTTACCCAGTCCTGTGAGCAAATGTTTATGATACGTCTCATATTTTGCAGTTGTGTGTGCCATCATAAAATGGCACATATATTGCCATGGGAAAAAAAAAAAAGAAAACTGAAGGTCAAACACAGTCAGTCCTGCTGTGAAAGCACTGACTGTTCAGATGCCACCTGACTTGGCTACTCTGACTGCCGTGCAGTGTTTGACATCACCTCCTTCTTTCTACAGTAGCTAAAATAAGTGCTTAAAAGCTTTTAGCTTTCAGGCCTTTCAAAGGAAACCCATTTCCCTGGAGCAACCCCAATTCTCTCTAGTATATACTTCAGTGATGGGATCATTTTCTAAATTCTATCTTCGCTTGAATTTATCAACTGTAAAAAAGGCAAAGGATAGGTATAAAGAGAATAGGAGAGAGATCAATTTCCCACATGCTGTTTGCTCAGATATGATTGTCAGGAATAGCAAGTGTCATTTGTTAATATGGATATCTTTTCTATATGGTCCAGAAATGAAAAAGGCATGAACTTTCCAAATCAGAGCACTGCAATTCAAGAATCCAGCAGGAAATTACAGGAGTTTTTTGGCACTGACTAGTGAAAGTGCATGAATAGAAAAAAGTCCAGCTTACCAGTCAGCCTTCATGTTGGTTTGTAAAATAGATAGCTCCAAATTGACTCTTTTATTTATGTGGTGATTAAGCAAAGATGGGCTGGAAACTGATTATGTCCTAAGCTCACCCTACAGAATAAGGGAAGAACAGAATAAAAGGATGAGAAATCAAGTGATGTTTCTCCACACACAACCAGCACCACCTGCTGCTTTTGGATACAAACCCCCACGATGTGGAAATAGCATCATAATTGTCAGGCAGCTTGGGACTACTGAGAGCTATCTCATTATCTGAATTCTTCTGAATTAGATTCAGTGTTTAATAGCTACAGCTAGCCATCAGCAAATTCAATGCAAAAGCAGTCCAAAGGGACAGAAAAGAATTGGAACTGCCTCTCTGTTCTCTCTAAGGGAGGAGATGGAATCTGATCTGACATTCCTGGGCCTGCTGATAATGGAGAATCGACTGAAGAAAGAAACAAAGTCCGTCCTAGAGGAGCTCAGTGCTGCACGCATCAGGAATGTTATGGTCACAGGTATCTAAATAGTTGGGATCATTTATATGGCCACTGGCCTAGACATGATGGAATTCAACCATCTATGATTGAACAAGCAGCCTACTGCTTCATCACCACCACTGGCAGGAACATGGAGAAATTTGTATCTCTCAGATAATTATGTTCCAACAAATATCTCTGCTATAGTAATGAAACGTGTGCATGTTTATGTCCCTAACAAATACACCAGGGTTTGTCAGATACCTAACTTTTAATCTATCCTATCACACTTTCACCATGGATCAGAGTCTTGCAGTTCCTCTGCTGCTGTCCAGTGAGTCCAATTGTTCTCCTTGATTAGGATTGACAGATGATGTGCATAAATACATATCCCACAAGCTCCCTTTTTTTGTTGGGCCTCATGATATCCTGTGGTCATAAACCAGCCCAGATAGAGCATGGGTGCCAGGATGAATTATCAGCCCCTATTTGTTCCAGGTTTTCCTTGAAGGGCTAGTTTGAATTTGAGCAGAAGAAATAGCAGAGGGAGTGTTTTCATGGTTCAAAGACATTCTTCTTTCCAGAGATTACACAGATCTTGTTTTCTTGTGTGTCACTCCCTTCAGCACCCATCTGACACCAATGCAAACTAAGTGCAATTGAGGAGTGTCAGTGATACCAGCAGCAACTTAACAGTGAATCCCTTGTAGTTCATTGAATAAAACAGAACCTTTTTCTGCTTAAGTTACAGATATTCTGTATCCAAATAAAACAGAAGCACAATATCCAGCTCAATTTCTTCAAGCTCAGGACAAATGAAATAAATATATATACTTAACTATTAAGACAGACCTCATATGCAAAGTTTTAATCTTTATCCAAAATTATAGTTTGTTATTTCTTATATACAGACACTGGAATTTGACTGGTATCTATGAGTATACATGGAAACTCAAAAATCAGGAGAAGCCTAATGTTTTCCCCCTGAATAATTCCTCATGGATGAAATATGTGGATAACACTCCCCTTGGTTTTTGTAGGTGACAATATTCAGACAGCTATAACTGTTGCCAGAAATGCTGGGATGATTTCTCCAACCAACACAGTGGTTCTTGTGGAAGCAAACAAAACACCTAGGTCTTTTTCAGCATCTGTAACGTGGAAACTACTAGAAGAAAACAAAACTAAAGATTATGGAAGCTTGGTGAGCATAAGACAAGGGGGTGCTGCGTAACAAGAAAACCATCTAAGCTGGAATGCTTTAAATAATATTTAAAGAATAGTGGGATTATGCTAGTGTAACACAGACTAGTCATTTACCACCATCTGCACTACAGAATGTAATTTTCCAGGGAAGTGTTTAAAAAGAAAGTGATCTTTATAACGATGTGTCCCAGCAGAGCTTCCTCCTAGCATTTTATCTTCTGAACAGTATTTGTGCAAACTGCCTACGCTAACCTTGAGGATATCTTTGCAGAAACTCATAAAAGTTTGTTTCAAGCCCTTGGAATGGTCTGATGCCAGTTGCAAGAATGTTTCCCTTCACAGATGTGAAGTCAAAATCTGTGGCACTGCTCTGCCATCCCTTCTTGAGCAAGTGGAGAGTTAGTGTTTTGCCATACATGCAAAATTAAAACAGATACTGTTGAGAAATTTTATATACACAGTGAAGCATAAGCTAAGTTTGATAAGAAATTATATTAATCAAATCAAATATCTGCACAATGAACCTGAGACAAAGACCGGTTACTCTCTCTTTGAAGGGTATGTATGAAGGAGCTGAGAGATAGCAGGGTCAGGCAGATGGTAGGGAATCTGTTTCTGTTGATGGGCTGCCATTACAAGTTCCCAGTCTGAGCAGCATCTTCACCATCGTTCCCTGCAAAAAGACATGCCTAGTTATGAGGTCCATATGCTCTCTCTGGTGTCTCTAACTCACTGTGCAGCCCAAAAGGCTGACACTTTTAACGAAGGAGCTAAAACAGAGCTATGCCAAGGCGCAGTTTTAAAAGACATAGAAATAGCCAGTTCACACTGAAATTAGTGGTTTTATATGCTTAAATTCCTTTACAAATCCTGGCCTACAAAAGGGACCAGGCCTGGCATCCAGACCCCCTAGGGCCTTCACAAGCACCCTACCTATGGGATATCATTTTCTTTGTTATAGTTTGTGGAGAAATGTGCATAGCAGTCTAGGAACAGCACTCACTCTTGCCTGATTTATAGGATGATTGCAGTCAGGCAGGAAGAAGAATCAGGCTCGCAGCTGGATCAGGCCAATACCATTTTGCCATGAGTGGAAAATCGTATCAAATTGTGGCACAGTATTTCAGCCACTTACTTCCAAAGGTAAGATCTGGGTTATTTAATTTAGGCAAACTTGTCATTCAGCAGATTTGGATTTTGCTGATGTTATTAAGTGAAGACATCCAGATTTACTCAGAACTCTAATTTGTAAACAAATCTAATCTATTTAAACTCCCAAAGCTGTGGGCTGGTTTTATCTTAGGTTATCAAACTTTCCTGCTTCGGAGTCTAAAGCAACTGTTTGGAAACGTGGATTTTTGGTTGTTTCCATTCCAGATCATAGCCGAAATCATTGTGACTGTTGTAGCAAATAATTAAAAAAATTACTTCCTTCCTCTCCTTACAGCTCCTGCTGAATGGAACAGTTTTTGCTAGAATGTCTCCCAGTCAAAAATCCAGCCTCGTAGAAGAGTTTCAAAAGCTGGAGTAAGTTCATATTGAACACTAGAGGTTTGAAAGTATTTGATGAATGAATATCGTAAGAGCTAGTTTTTGTGCGCCCTAAAAGTGTACAAAAACTACAACTTCTAACACAGTGTCACCCACATACTTCTAACACAGCCATTAAATTCCAAAAGCCCATTAAAGGGATGCTGAAGCTCCCATTAGTTTGGCAACACAACAAAGACCTTACATTGCCATGAGTTTGAGTTTCCTTTGCTCACATCACTCTTCTACTTCTCTTTCTGAGCCTGAAGTAGGGGCACTTGTTTACTTTACTTGTTTGCCCAGGCACACCCAGAGTCCAGAGTCCTGGACTTGTGATGCTTCAGTCCATCTAGATTAGCTTTTAACCAAAAAAAAAAAAAAAAAAAAGGGTGGGGGGGGTGTAGAGGGGCTTTGATTCCCTCCTGTTTACAGGTCTCACCTTCCCCAACACTGAATTTCAGGTCAATTTATTTTTTAGTTACTTTGTGGGCATGTGCGGAGATGGAGCCAATGACTGTGGGGTAAGTGAAATCTGTTTCCAGTGTATTTATTTTTAAAATTAATGCAATGTCAAACTGAGCACACATTGGAGATGGGAGTCCTGTACTTATTCACAGAGCAGCTGTCCTGGATCAGTATTGATTCAGATCTGATTCCATAGTGTGGTCCTTACCATGCAGAAGCTATTCCAGGCAGAGACAGTTATAAATTGTGGTCTCAAGTACTGAATCATTTTTCTTCACAAAAATACCCAAAGACTCTCTAAATCCTCCACTGCAATTTCTAGCAACACCTTCAATGGCTGAAGAAGGAGAAGATTGGGGTTAAGATGAATTCCCTCAAGGAACAGCTGTAGCCCTATCTTTTTATTCTGTTTTGGTACATCTTTTAAAAGCGCAAGTATATTTGTTTCCCTCAAAAGGAAGGGTCAATATTCAGAGAGGAGCCCATAACTTCCTTTGGCTTCTCTGTTCACGCCTGTGTCTTCACACGTCCTTGTGTCGATGGGAGCAATGCCACCCAAGCAGAGAAGCACTCTGATTCAGGGTATATGCACCTAGGCTGTCTGTGTAAGATGTGATTACAGTGAAGCACTGACAAAGGAAGCACAGCTACACTTGTCTTCTGCAGGTGGTGTGGATGGTTTGGGGGCCTGTGGGGAATGGACTTTGCTCATGCTGTCATCCCCTTGTTGCTTCTGTACATCTGCTGCAACCTTATGTCACCAGAGGAAACTTAGGGGTGGAGCACAGCCAGGGAATGAGGAGGGACTGCTGTTCGCAAAAAGTATCCTGTTGTAAGGGGTTTGGTTCTAGTTTCGCATACCAGTCACTGTGTCTTCCTTGCTTGTGAGTACTGAAGAAGAATGTGCCTTTCAGGCTTTGAAAATGGCACATGCAGGGATATCACTGTCAGAGCAGGAGGCATCTGTAGCTTCACCTTTCACATCACGAACTCCCAGCATAGCATGTGTGCCAGAGCTAATCAGGTAAGTGTGGATTCTTGTGCCCTGTTATGTCAAGGAGACACTCGTGACTCCTCTCTAATGTTAGTGTTCCCACCAGGCCAGGCTGTACATACAGAGGGAAAAATAAAATTGTTTGACCTTGAAATTGCCTTGGAAGTGTTCCTCTCTAAACTTCCTTTAAGAAAAATCTTTGGGTTTTTTTGTTTGTTTTTCCTCAAAACTACAGGAGGACAACTGCAGCTGAGCATGACATTATTGTCAATATTTTAAGTTCAAAAGATATAGCAAAATAAGCACTGCTCTATAAGTTGAATTCAGTCCACAATAGCACCCTGTGCACTATTATTAGGCACAACATTTGATATACTATGCAAACACAAAATAGATTTGAATTGGTTGAGTCATTTTCTTAGCTAAGTTTTGCAAGAGGTTACCTGTTCTTTCCTCAGTAAAACATAGGGGATCGAGACCATGCCAAACTTGAAGACTTCATGCAATGAATATCAGGAATCACGTGAAGTCAGTATTTAAAACTAAAAGTTTCATTAAATACAGCTTTAGCACTAGATCTTTTGGCTACTTTAGCATTGTGCCCCTCTAGAACTTCTCCAAACACTGCTCAAAGGGGCAATGCTTCTGGCTAATACTGTGAGCCAGGGTGAAGCTGGGAACAGATTCAGTAACTAACATTCATGCTCTAATCACTGAGCATGCTATCTTCCAAAGGGTCTGTAACAGTGAATAGGGCTACTCCTTATTCTGGTAGGTTTTCCTGTAAATTCCACAACGTATTTGATGGTGGTGTGAAGAAGGCCAAGGTCCTCATTTTGCTTAACGGGCAGATGATACTAGAGAGCATTTGGAAAGAATCTGTTTCCCCATACAGTCAGATAACATAGTATCTGACCATAGAGGACGTGTCAGTTGAAATGTGAGAGCAGCTGTGGGTGTTTTCCTAGAATTTTTTACTTGCATTACTAATGTCAGCAGGAAAAGCTGCTGCAATAAATCCTAGTCTTGGGAATGTGAATGTCTGGAATCAAGTTCTTTTGCTTGCAGCAGCATTTCTACAAGAGAAACTTTTACTTTCATTCAGACCAAATTTTATTTAATTCACTTCCCAACAAAATACTGGCAGAGACTTCCCTCCTGTGACAAATATCCTGTTTTTCAATAGCATTTCAGGAGTATTGGCACTAGGCCGACCCATCACCTAATTGCTGTCATTTATTCACCTTTTTGCACAGGGAAGGCCGTGCTGCCCTTGTCACTTCCTTCTGCATGTTCAAGTACATGGCACTGTACAGTATCATCCAGTACCTTGGTGTTCTTCTGCTGTACTGGGTATGTCTTGGGAATGTGGGACTTGTTGGCTAGAAGGATGGACTATCCCTGTAGGGTCAACATAGGATAAAAGCCACGATAAAATTAGCAAATAGAGTTCTTCCACTCTTACTCCTCTCCTCTCCTCTCCTCTCCTCTCCTCTCCTCTCCTCTCCTCTCCTCTCCTCTCCTCTCCTCTCCTCTCCTCTCCTCTCCTCTCTTCTCGCGCTCTGTCTTGACTATCATGTGATCCTTCTGTATCCTCGTTTGAAAACTGGAAAGCTTCTTCCTATTACCTTCAGACAAACGGATTCGGGTCCCAGCTAGACAAAAGGGAAGATGGGATATTGAGCAGTAGTTCAGAAGAAGTAATATGTTTGTGAAAAGGGAGGATTTGATATTAGCTTATGAGGTTGCAATTTATTCAGCGTTTAAAGCATGAATTAATTTGACGGTAAGTAGATTCCCCAGGGTGCCTGAAGCCACTTCTGTATGGCTTCTTCCCAATTAGGGAGGAGGGTTTTGCAGTCAGAAGTCATGCAGCATTGGGAAAGGATATATCTCTTCAAATGGGATTCTTTTCCTGTTACACTGAGTGAATTGGAAGCATCATTAGCCTAAACAATGCACAAAATAAGAATATTCACTGCTGGCCCAATAACGATGAATATATTGGCAGGGTGATGGGTTGTGTGGTCCCCTTATCTCCCGAATAGTATATTCTTGGAATTTCAGAAAAAAGAGCAGAGCATTAGCTCCATGAAAATAATACAGCTTCTGGAAATAAGTAGGGCCATGGCAAATGTCTGATTTGTGATTTTCATTTTCATTGTTTTTCTCTTTTCAGCAACTAAACTCCTTCGGGAATTACCAATTTTTATTCCAAGATCTGGCTATTACCACTGTAATTGGTGTGACAAGTAAGCTCCTTAGTCATCTTATGTATTAGTGAGAGAGCGGATCTCAGATATTTTTCATTTCTCCAGAAATGCATAATCCGATGTATAGCAATGAGAAAAGAGAGAGACTGCATGCTACAGGAATATTGGATCAATAGAGAAGGCTTCTTGTTTGAGAAAAGAAAGCTCTGAATTAAAAATAGGCAATGCTTAGCAATGGAGTTGCTGAGCATGTAAGTTGTTGATGACTGGGAGGTTTTCTCTAGAGAGAAAGAGAACAAACAGACCTAATGAAGTAGAGAGGAACATTCAGGCTTTTTTTTTTTTTTTTTTTTTTCCTGGCTTGTGGACTTGAGAAGCCAGATCACGAAAATGGTGAAGGATCCATGCTGAAAGAAAAGAGGTTGCACTGTATGGAGACCAACTTGCATTCCAGGCTGTGAAGCCATGTAGACAGGGAGCACAAAAGGAAAGAGGAAAGAGATATGAGAACGGGCAGAAAAAAGTGGCAGGTGTCAGACACTTCAGAGGAGAACATTATAAGCAAAGAATGAGAGAAGAGACCAGGGTTGGACAAGGAGGGGAAAGGAAAGCGGCAGGTTGCCAGGATAGAGTAAATTAAGGGTGGGGGGAAGGGAAAGGATTAGAAGCAGGAATGGCAAGGCCTGGGGCATGAAAAGTATGTCAAAAGCACAGAATTGTCTTCCATTCCTGTGGGTTCACAGACAACTAGAAAAGGTCTTGATTAAATCAGTCCTAAAGGGTGAGTCACCACACTGGGTGATGAAAGCTATCTTGCTATAAGTAGTCCATTTTGCAACCCTGCATCAAGGCTTTCTGTATCATAACTTCACTCAAAGGCTCAGTAAGCCTAACTGATGTGGTGAAACTTTAGAAAAGAGGATTTAAACTTAAAACAAAGGGAAATCTTTTGGGTCCTCAACAAGCTCAAATAAGCAAGCAACAGTCCAGGAGGACCAGAAGGATAGAGGGGACATGCACAGCAATCTATCCCAAACCCCAGATGACAACAAATAACAGAGAGAACAGGAGAATCTGAGCATATCTTTATATCCTTGTACCTGAACAAAGACAAGTAAAATCAAGATTCAACTCCTTTTTTCCAAAAATGCTTAACAAGAGTCAAGTAACATTAATTAACCTCTTCTGTGGCCAGTAAGATTTGATGAGAAAATAACTATAATTTGTAATTGAAATAGTATCGGTATATGCTACAGCGAACCTTGTAAACTAAAAAGAGCTGGCCATTAATAGCAGTCAATAATAGACAGCATCACTGCTGGTATTTTGGGCACACTAGTAAACAATGTCTATGCATGTTTCAGTGAGTTTCACAGATGCCTATCCAAAGCTGGTTCCCTACAGACCTCCTAGCCAGCTCGTCTCACCCCCGTTGCTGCTTTCCGTCATACTTAACATCTTCTTCAGTCTCAGCATCCAAATTCTAGGGTTTGTCGTGGTCCAGAAGCAGCCCTGGTATTCCAAGACCAATATACACAGGTAAGTCCCCTTCTTTGACTTATGGGGGACCCAGGAGGATGCAGTGGGGCAGCTCTGCATGATACTGTTCATCAGCATCACCATGATGCTCTTCTGCATCTGCAGGCAGCCCCTCTATTCCCCCATAGTGTGCTAAGTAAATGGTGATGTCTGCAGGTCCCAACTTCTCCAGAAAGTCTGCTTTGCAGCACAGTATTTGTAGTGAGATTATTTCTGCAGAGCATAAAGAGGAGCATTTGACTGCAGGGGAGGTCAGGGTATCCAAGCGGGTTTGAACTCAGACTGCCAAGTTCAGCAAACTCAACCCAATGGGTGAGACTGAGGGCACTAGTAATAACCCACATCCTTGTGATAGCATGGGAAGTATGAGGATTCATGATAGTGATAGTGGAAGCAGGGAGAAATAACTAGGCGATGATCATTTGCTAATCAGAGTGACTTTTTTACAGTGCCTGCCTCTCAGGAAATGACAGCTATGCAAAGAATTCTTCCACTATTTCCAGCCTTGACTTCCATGGGATGAGAGACGGAGCCTTGAGGGAAGTGGACAATGGCTATAAGAGCTATGAAAACACCACAGTGTGGCTGCTAAGTACTATCAACTGCCTCATCGTAGCACTAGTTTTTTCCAAAGGAAAACCTTTCAGGCAGCCTGTCTACACAAACTGTAAGTATGGGAAGAAATCTGTGGCACACTCAGCTCAGGAGCTCAGTTCACTAGAGAAAAATTAAAACTTGACCAAAGCGATACCAGCTAAAACAGCAGGAGACCAATATAACATTCCTAAATCTCTATTTTGTTGCCTAATGACAACCTTTTCTGAAGTGTCGGTCTCATTTGCATCCTGTGGTCGGCACCTCTCTGAGCCGGGCTGATGCTTCAGTGTCAAGCACAGTGCTCCTGCACTGCTGCAAGTTTGGCCCTGGCGTTTGGATTTCTGAAGCAAAAAAATCAAAAGTGTTAACAAGCAGCAGGCAGGCACTGTTGACTGGCAGAAGTGTCCTGTTACTAAAGAGAACTCGACTGGTACATCTTAAGTAGAGAACTAGATTTAGATTTAGTCACTTTGCTCTTGACCATAATTTTATGACCACTGTCTCCATTAAAGATAAAACATCCAGAGTTGCATAATATTTGACACAGAAAATGGTGTCTACATTCCTCTTCAGCAAAGGAAAGCAGCTGAGAATGCTTGTAAATCCAGGGTTTTATTTGTTTTCTCTCATCCCTTCAGATGTATTTGTACCGGTGCTCACAGTGCAGCTGGGTGTTTGCCTCTTCTTGGTGTTTGCTGATATTGATGGTCTCTACTCAAAGATGGATGTAAGTAATGATCCAGGGCAGGTTTTCATATTACTGTCAACCCACTGTAAGTGTACTAGGACTGTTTTTAGCACAAGGCATAGACTTTAGCAGGGATATACAGCGTTTCTAAAGACAAGTCAAAAAGTGGATTTTAGATTACGAGAATGGAGAACATTCTGAGAATATGCTAGCTGCACAACTATTAGGAGGATATCGAACAAACAAAGATATGTGCATTCTGACACCCAGCTGTCTATTCAAGCACCTCAGTTTGATTGTTTCAGTGCTTTGGCCATCCAACAGAAGTCCACGATGATGAACTTACCATGCTTGATACGTTGGTGGCTTGGTCTTCAGTAGCGAGGCCAGGGGAAGAAAGCAGCTGGGCCCTTGAAATTAAGCTGAAGTACTATGCTCTTCTGCTTCTCAGGCTGTACTTGCTCTGCAGGCAAAATACATGCAGAAATTCTGCCAGGCTGTACTCACTGCAGCTTTTGGTTCCCAGTTTCTCACATTTTCAGACATCCTGTCTAGATTTCAGATCTGGGTGGAGCCCACAGGTTCCTAAAGCATCATTTGGGTTTAGAACAGTTGTGGTGAAAGACTAGTGAGATTGTCATGGGAATAGAGCATCTGTGTTCAAAGATATAAAGAGCCTGACAGAAGGCAGGTTGGGAGTTGCCATGTACAAATGTATCCCAGGGTAGATACCATGGAGAGCTATGTCAACCACAGGACGAGGTTTTCAGTAAAACGGATATGAGTACATTCACACTAAAATTGGAAGGAAAATGTTAACCTCTTCTCTGTGACTCTTGTACAGCCTTGTAGTAGGCATCATAGGAACAAAACAAATCACACAAATTGTGATAATTCTAAGTGTTGGAAAGAGGATCCAGAAATTGGAATAATGAAATGTAGGAACAGATAGATAGGCCAGGAGAACAGACCTGGAGTTTGATTGCCAAGCAGTCTAGCTATGGCTGCCTCACTGTGTAACAGCTCCCAGAACAGAAGCTCCACAAGAAGACACAGTTAAAGGACTCAGCCACGAGATGGCACTTTTAGGCAAGTCTTAGTCCTGTTGTGGATTGTGGTGACAAGCGACATTGTCAAGATTGCAGCTCTGAGGAACTAAAATGGCTTTGGGAAGAACTGCAAAACTCTCAGTCTGTCTGGAGGGAATGTACTGGATTTGCTGGGAAGAGAAAATGAGGCAGTGGCAAAAAGACAAAAGCTTGAAGTAGCCTAGCGCTGGAGAAACTGCTGATCCAAATTTTGGATCTGAACCATGTCTCTGAAATAAGTTGAGCTACAGCCAGAAACCCAGTGTCCGAGCTATGGAAAGCTGGACAGAATTGAAATACTCAGGCCCATTTCTTATTTTAAGAAGAAAGAAATCATTTAGGTTTTCTGTAGTAGTTCTGGAGTACAGTTTTCTCTTATAAGTTTAAATACCCATACCCAGCTCATACACACATTGAAGAAGCACCACTTCTGCTTTCTTTACAGCTTGTCTGCACTCCCACCACATGGCGAGTCTTCATGGTGATAATTCTTGCAGTGACACTTGCTGTGTCCTTCATAACTGAGGTGAGTGAGCTGCTTTCAACATACCTATCAGCACTATTTGGAGAGCAGAAAGGGTCAGGTCTCACCCTCTCTCCAACCTTCTCAGGCTAGCTTGGAAATATTTTGTAAAACAGGAGCCATTGCCTTATGCATCCTCTCTCCCTTCAAAGTCTCCCTCTGCTCTCAAAGCCCCACATCAGAATGATCAGATATTAGTAAGCATGTCCCTAACTACCTTTTCTTTCCAACGACGAACAGAATGTAACAGGCCCCTCCCCAGGTCAGGGAAATACGGGAAATGTTTAATATTTTCTACTCAAATCCTGGAAACTGTCAGGAGGAACCAGTCCTTGCTTTCCAGTGGAGAACTCTAAATAAGCAGGACATGGTGGGAGATCCGACTCTCCAGTACTTTCCCTGTATATGTCCTGAGAATGAAGAGGGTCTTCTAAAATCTTTCATCTGCTCTTGCTTTTACAGGAAGCTGTCATTGAGAACAGAGCCCTGTGGCTGCTGCTGAAAAAGACCTTCAGGTACTATTCGAAGAGCCATTACAAGAGGCTGCAACGAATGTTAGAGAGGGACTCAGCCTGGCCACCTCTGAATGAAACTTTCTTCTCAGATTCTGTTGCAATATCAATAGATGAAAATATGGGAGGTCACAGCAATCCAACATTTGACAGCAATGAGAACACACTCTGAAGGAAACATATCCAGGACAGTTGTAGCTGAGCGATAGGACTGTTCCAGAGACTTTAGAAAAAGGAAGGACTGACTCGCTCCTGCCCCCTGATTCCGAGTGTCCAGAAGCATAAAATCAAACTACAGAAGCATGAATGGTTCTCTTGTCCCCTAACTGACAGATGAGTGACTGCTGGCAGCTAGCTGTAAATGGAGCAGCCTGGAAAGATTGGCAAAGTATATCCATGGTTGGAATTCCCAGTGCTGCGTCTCTCTCCCAAGCTGTGTTATACAGTCTGTAAGGATGGTGGATCTTCCTGATGACAAGTAGCTAATTCAGATTCCAGCACTCCTACTTCCCTTTAGAGAAATCAGCTAGAACTTGCTCCTTTTGAGGCTGTTGAACACAAACAGGTCCTTGTAATCCTACAGTTCCCACAGTTTCAGATACTGCTACCTCATGTCTGGGGTTTGTTGTTTCCTTCTCCATCAGTGCTTCACTTTCTGGAGCTGGAAGGAGCTACAAATAGCCAGAGCCTTCTCCTAGAATCATCCACTCTCCCACCATCCTGTCTTTCCCATCCTTGAGCTACCATGATGGGAACAGTGTAGAGCTCTGTAATAGCTCCCTGCTACCAGGCAACCCACTTGCACTAAGCAAGAGCAACTAGCTCTGAATACCAAACGCAAATATGTGTAGACTATGTATTGCTTTGATACAACAGCTGATCCAGAACCATGTTTGAAAAAAAAAGTTTAGCTTGAATCAAAAAATAAGAGTTCCTGTGCATGAAACAAACTCCTTGTTCAAGAATGGGCTGGCTCTGCTTTCAAGGTGTCCTCTCTCTGGGAAAGAATGCTCCAAGGAAACACTGATTCTTGGTATTTCACAATTTTTCTTCATGCAGTGAGATTCAGGTTACGTGTCTCAGAGCTCTGGTGACCCTAGGCATTTCAGTCTCACACATTAAAACTTCAGCAAGGCTACACAGCTCAGCACAAATCAGAAAAAGGTTCACATTTGTTCAAGATGAGTTTCCAGTTTTTAACAAAACCCATTAGCAGGTGAAGGCTAGAGGCTTTAGCTCTTGCTTTATACAGTCCTTGCAGCTTCAAGAGACACTACAAGCACAGGCTAATGGAGTTACTCCTGCCATCCTCTCTTCAAATTACAGTAACATTTCCTTAGAGAACAAATGGATTGCCCTATTTCTGAAACCCGGCACATAAGAAATAAACTGCTGCATGTGATAAACTAGCAATGACGGGTTGGTAAACTGTATCACAACTGACAACAGTGCAGCAAAGTCAACTCCTGGCAAACCTATGGCATTTGCAGGGCCAACGAGATAAAGTCTGCTTGCCTACTGCTGAAACACAGTTTTGCCTACATGAAAACGGACCTAAGATGACAGGTGATATTTAACTATGTAAGGTGTCAATCTTATGTTCCACCTGCCTATCTAAGTCCAATGTCCCCAGTCATACTGGGGTAATTTCTGAAAAATGAGTCACTCTCATAACTCCTCACTGACCTCAGCCCATGTTTAATCAGCTGAGCTATGTGGTGTGTCTCCAGCTGCAGCCAGCTGCTTACTCAGCACAGCTCTGTGGCCATCAGGAGATGAGGAAGGTGCCACACACAGCTTTCCTGCCGACCAGCTCATGTGCACATGTCAGTGCACATGGGTTATGGTCCCTCCCTTCTGGTTAAGCATCTACAGGAGACCCAGTCCACTTCCCTATGTCATGGTGGTCCCTTCAGTCTTGGACTGGGAAAGTATTTACCATCAGGAAGAGGAATAGATTTAAGTTAAAGTATAAGCTTCAAGTCTGCCCAGGATTCTCTTCTACATTTTGAATTTAGAGGCTCTCTTATTTGATTTTATACTTCTAGATACTAGGACGGCATGAAGAGCAACAAGCTGCTTCCTGCCCGTACAGTGGGCTAACCGCACAGAGAGCTGCCCATCCTCACGTGTTTGCATGTGCAAGAGAGGCAGGTGCAATGTGGCCACACAGCCCTGTCTGACCTCGAACTGGCTGCTTGGCACTCCCTGCTTGCAACACGGACAGAACAGTAGAGGAACAGTGATGAAATCTGAATGAAATGAGATTTTTGTAGGGGTATTGTAGGAGAGCTTTGAAAACTGAGGCTGCATAAAGGCAGGGACAGGCTGGCAGCCTCGAATGCGGCTTCAGCAGTCCCTGTCTGCTATCTAAACAAGCTATCCAAACAGAGACGAAAAATTCTCTAGAGGTTGACATCCCAGACTTGCTTTCTCCTTTTGTGACTGGCAGGAATGCTGGTTAAACAGATCCCCCCAGTGATCTTTGCTGGCAGACACTGTCCACCCTGGTTAGCTCACTACCTCTAAAGCAGAGGGGCAGATTCCCAGCAGCACAGCCCATCCACTGAGATGTGCAGCCACCCTTATGGGTAGTTTCAAAATTTAATTTTCCTTTTGAAATGCAATTGTTTCAATTAATGAAAGAAGAAAAACATTTTTATTTTTGTCCTTCTCTTTTATTCATTACTTATTTATCTTGATACAGAGTCACCAGAATTTTGTCTACTTATCGCCACTCTAGATCTCAGTTTGCTTTGGAACACAAAGCTCATTCTGAAATATGCAGACCCTCACCAATGACAAGAGGTGTGTAATGATATTAATAAGAAAATACTGGTTTTCCACTGATCTTTTTCTCTAAGGAACTTGATACAGGTCTTCATGAGAATTACAATGGAATCTGGGGAGATCGAGTACCTGCCAAGAGTCAACGACGAAAGCAATGCAAAAGGACTCTGTGCCTAGGTGGCCCAAATCAATAAAAATAGACAAAGAACTCTTTTCATAGTTTCATTCATTTCTATTTTCATACAATGTACTTGTCTGATGCCAGTGACTGAGCAAGTTTTAGACAACTCAGTATTCTTTTTTGTGTCCTTTAGGGTAAGTCTGCGTTTTGGAAAAAGAGCCCTGTTTCATTCTACACTTAACTGCCCCACAGGACAGTGCTTATCCCCTCCACAGGCCCCCTCTAGCATGTAGGCAGATGTCATGCAGTTCCAGAGCTAGGAGGGACATGCTGTCCCTTACAGTGAATCAGGGCACCATAGTGACTTGAGGCAGCACCTCCACCCCCTAAGCGTGGGTTAATTGCCGAATTAATTGCATGCGCTCAATGGCAATGTTCAAGCACATTGTCAAATGAGCTTGATTATGTAAGTTTGCTTCCTGGTTGGCTATTGACTATGGGACAATACTCCTTTTCTAAGAAAGTAACCAAATATGAAGTGAATTAATCAATCAGAAAGACTTGTTCTTGCTTGGAAATGCATTTGCACAGTGTCTTTTGCGACCAGTGACCAAAGGAGGTGCTATCACTTGCAGGCTTGTTTGCTTAATCAGAATGTGAATGCCTTTAAGTGGCTGTCCTGGCCTACTGTAGGTACAAGAAGTGGTAGGAAATTGAGAAACATCCATAGAGGCAGTTTGACATTCACCTACGTCTTGTTTAAATCTACTTAAAAAAAATCTCTTTGCTATCTCCTGGCTAGCTAGCAGACATGGTTGGGACACCAGTGTCCCCATTGACTGTGTGTTTTGCCTAGCCACCAGATAGCTTCAGGTAAAGAATATCCTACTCAAAGGATAAAATTATGCTGGAGAGAGAAAGAAGACACTAGGAGATCATAACAGGTTCTTTCTTCTGAACCTGCAGATGACTTGGGAGGTGCCAAAGAGAAAACGGTGCTTTGGATCTGGAAATCTCCTTAGAGAGCAGGACACATGTTTACTTGATGTCTCACTGCACCTCCTCCCCATCCCACCCAACCCCTCCCAAGATCAGGTAAATTTTGATTCAGAAGCTCCAGCCATGAAAGCCAGCAATGCTCCCTTAGCCATTCTTCAGATGAATGAGATTTTTCTAGAACTCCTAATAGCATTCAATTGCCACTCACATGCCAGACAGGGTTTCTGTTCACTTGTAAAGCAGAAAAGTTCCGCACAGGTCACAGGAACTTTACCCTTGGGCATTGCCATTGGCCTTCAGCTCTTGCTGCCACTCTGTTCCTCCTTGTGATTGCCATCACACAGAGCACACTGCAAGATCATGTTGCACCATCTTGACTCTTGGGATGCTCTGCTTTTGCTCTTTGAGTCCTTTCAGAGTACAAGTCAGACAGGACCACTCCATTCTTTTGGCCAGCATAGCAGAAACCTGGAATGTGGCTTTGACACCCAGAGCTGAGTCCAAGGCTCTGAGCAGAACAGGCATTCATGAACCAGACCTCTCGCTTTCTGTCCCAGTGACAGCGGTCAGGCGGCATATGAACAACATGGGGACTTGTGGAGCTTTCCATGTTAGATTTGTTGGTCACATCCTTCTGCCAGAGAGAGTCTCTGAAGGGCTGAAGGCAAAATAGTACTGCTTCCAAAGTTTGGGGGTGTCAGTATGGCAAATGCCATAGCCTAATGATATCTGTTCTCTGCCCTGCACTGGGAAAGTTGCACCACAGGGAATGGACTCTGGCCACTGACAGGATCCTCGGCAGAAATGGAGACTGCCCTCAGGAGCATCCCAGGCCCAGGAGAAATGAGGAATGTCACATAGGCACACTCTATGCCCTGGAAGACAGCTGGAATGAGTGGCTGATTGCCAGTGCATAGCCTGTAATGTGGACAGCAAATACCCAAGAACATGCTGTGTTGTTATATACAAAGGACTTAAAAAACTTGCTGTACCCACCTTTTATGTTCCTAGGGAGATGAGATTGCTTATTTGTGTGGAATATTTTGTGCCTGATTAGCTGTGTGGTTTACACTGAACACAGACTGATTTATTTGCTGAAATAAGTATCAATTTAATTACAAATTTCTTTTTACTTCTTTGGGGACAAGAAAGTGCTATTTTACTGCCTTCTCTACATTGTCTGCTGGTTTCTTTATACTTTAGTCTTTTGGCCACCTTTTGGTGTGGCTACAGCTTCACATTTCCTTATGGCTGAATGAGCACCTGATGCTTAAGTGAAAATAGAGCTTTATTAAATGCATAAACAAGAGAAAAAATGAGGAACAGTAAGGTTGGTCTTGCTGTGCACCAACAAGGAAGAGAGTATGACCTGTGAAATGTGAGAGGATCAAAAAGGCAGGCAGCTCCAGCATGCCCCTCACCTGTCTTTCCCCCTGTGCTTCCTTCTGTCATGGGCTGTGCCTGTGGGCAGGGAGTTTCCTGACCTCCAGATTTGTCCAAATCAGGCTCTGCTAAGATCCCTTATGCGGGGAAGAGAGACTGAAGCTTTCTGTCTCAGGACTGGAGTTAAATGAAGCAGTCCAGATTGCCCCCTGGATGGGTCTCCTGCTCTGCTGCCCTCCAGGGAAGCACAGCTTTCAGGTTTGATGCGTCAGTCTGGAAGGCTGTGAGTGCTCCCTGTGGAAAATCTAAGTCAGCAACTTTTCCTGGCTTTTCAGGGGAACGATGGTGAAGGCAGAGCTCCAAACAAGGTCTGCAGGGCTCTCAACTTCCCCTTACTCCCCTTGCTGTCAAAAATACCTGACTGTGCTGTACATCTTCAGCCCCTGAAAAAGCCAAGGCAGAGATTCTATAGACCAAAGATGCCCTGCCTGCACTGCACTGCTGTTTCTCTCCTGCACATAGATCAGCAAGGTAACAAGGGACAGTAAGATGACTAAGGTGGCAGCCAACTGTTTGTTCTGAGTCCAGTTTTGTGTGATAAACCCACTGTCAGCAGCTGGAGATGCTCCAGAGAGATCTGTTGAAGCATTTTGTACTCTTTCAGCCCATCCGTGTGCAAGAGCCATTTTGTTTGCCTTAGTGAGAGCAGGTCTGCTTTACAGCAGTGCCCCAGCTCATCCTCATGGATGTACAGCCATGCAGAGTGGCACTCTCTGACGGAGCTCACCATGGACCACCTAGTCTGGACACAGCCTGGCCTCCAAACAGTGGTGTCCTATCAGGACTAACCCACTGTTCCCTTCAGCAGGGTGGCTCAGGGCACGTGGAGTGTTATGGTGATGAACTGCAACACGTCCTGTACCCAAATCATACATGGTGGCTGCAGATGCCCATTGAGCATTTGAATCCTTTTGCTGTAACATGGAAGTTCACTGTGCTTACCAACAGCATGTTTTATCCACAGTTCTCAAGAGAGCAGGACAAACCTGGGTGATTTTTAAGTTATCTATAATTTTTGCTCACTTGGCTCTATCACCTGTGGATAAGGTGAAGAACGCAGTTATTAAGGCATCTGTTTACAAGCTCTAGAGATGTCAGTCTTGAACATCTACTAGGACTAGATAACTCACTCTGAGACAGCTGGGCATGCCTGGGTATTTGGAATGAGAAGGCCAGATGGAGACTGATAGGGGCAGGGCACTGGGGCAAAGGTTTCAAAATCAAAGCATGATGTTGCCTTTCAGTGTCCTATGTTTAGCTGTTCAACACACTTAAATGCTTTGAATATCTTAAACACACACAGCTTCTAATCATAAACCAGATCGCAGACTATGGAAAGAAATGGAAGAGCAGAATGATGGGATCATCAGAAGAAATACAAAACTAGCAGGAAATAAGCAACAAAATCTACAGGTGGGACTGAAGAAATATAACTTTTGACTAACACTGCTGTGTAGGTGTCTCATAGGACAGTGGTTGTCCCCAGGAATAGATGGAATGGTTCTGATAAAAACAGTTACCTTGATCTGAAACTAGAGAGACCTGAGACCTCCATGTTATCTGTGCATCAGCTCCGGGCCCCAGCAATGCTGCCAACAGGGTCCTCCCTGCCACAGACGGCAGGGCAAGGACACAGTCCCTCCACAGATATATCCCAGCTGAAACGCCTCCACCGGGTCCCTGACTCACAGCTTGGAGAGATGTTCCTGCAGAAACCACCAGAACATGAGGCTGGTGGAAACCTGATGTGGTTATTACGCCCATTTCTCTGCTCTGAGGCAAGAGCTACAAATCCTTAGATCATCCCTGGCAAATATTTGTTCTGTTTTTCCCTAAAATCTCCCACTCAGCAAAATTTCTTCCTGCCCTAGGTGACCTGCTTTGAGGGTTTTACTACCCTTTAAGTTAGAAAGTCTTCCTGAATAGCTATTTTGACTCTGAAAACCTGTCTAATCTAGTAACTCATTAATCTAGTTTCTCCTTGCCTCTAACAAGATCAGAAGGAAAAAAAAATATATTTGCTGTTTCTTCTTTTCTGTATATAAGACTAAGCATGTTTCCCTTCAGGTTTCTCTCTCCTAGGTTAAACAAACTCAGTTATTCAGCAGTTCCTTGTGGATCATGTTTTCCTAACTTCTCTTCATTTTGTCATTTGGATTCCTTCCATTTACTTCACACCTTTCTAAAGCCTGAACTCCAGCCAAGGCCTTGCTAACAGCAAGTCAAGTGTAATAATTTCCTTCCATTTTACATATTTCACCATTCTCGTCTTTCTGTGGCTTGGAATGACAGTCAAATTTTTGGAAAGAGGAAACAACCTGCAGTTTGCTGTGTCTCATCTTCTGTCATAGAGCTGTGTGGCCACCATCTCCCAATTTCGTACTTGTTTCCTCTACCTATTGTCACATTTTACTGACTTTGATATGATTTTAGACTATTTGGCCAGCATCCCAAAATCATGCTGATTTTTTTTTTCATTTCCCTAAAGCAGGCACTTTTCCCAGGTCAGGGTCATGGAAACGTTTAGATCCCTGGCTCCATCCTGTTACCTAAGCTCTTAATGAAAACATTAATGCTTCGGGTCCCACAGCATGGACATTGAACCACAGCACCTGCTTAGAGTTCACCGCTTCAGCCAATCAGAGAGGAATCCAATTTTCTGGTGCCACCATACCATCATGAGGAGCTGCGGCAAAGCCCTACTGAAGTCTAAATACGCCATATTAACTCCATTTCCTTGTTCCCTGGAGCATCTCCCTGTCCGAAGGGAATGAAATTGGTTTGATAGAATCTTCCTCTGACAGATCCATGTTAGTTATCACACTTACATTATTGCATTACATTATTACTTACATTATTATCACACTTACAAAGTGACTGTTTAAGATTTTTCTACCTATGTAGTTTTCACCTATGTGTTAAGAATGGCTCCTCTGGCCTATAACTCACTGAGTCTCAAATTCCCTAGATCCTTCTTTTTCCCCTTCTCAGGTATTGGCACCACAGCATTGGGGGACGGCATCTGGGGGTCTCCACACAACCTGGGGATCACTTTGCAAACATGGACTGTGGTAGTTGCAGTAAGCATCATGCTGCCCCATGCAAGGAAACAGCTGAGACATCAAGTCCAGAAAGGGGAGCTCATTTTCGTGTAAATAAGAAACTCTTCACCCAACATGATCAAATTACATGTATAGAGAACTAGTAAAACCACCCTTGCAAATAATACCTTACCTGAGTCCCTGGAAAATTACAGCGGGTGTTGGCTGATATTAGGCAATCACTGTTCTCATTATTGGTTGCACTTTATCCCTTTGTGTAGAGTTTTTTGGCATTGGAACGTCCTCAGAGGATTCAGTAGAAAGGGCAGTAAAGCCACCACTAGCCAGGACCTAAGAAATGTTGACTGCTTCTTAAAATAAGGCAGTGAAATGACCTGTAAATATATTATATGCTAAAAGCAGCACGACAATGTCTGAATATAAACAAGGTGGTTTAAAAGCTTGTGGGTGCTTTCTCAGAACAGGTAGGAAACTTTTTTTTTAATGCTAAAATGTCTCGATTCAGGCTCTAGCCAGTTCAGAACGACAATGGATGTTCTATTACACGGTTTCTTGCTAAATATATATATATTTTTTTTCCACATTCCGTGGAATTCTCCAGTGTTTGGTCCATTTTTGCTATTTCATCAAGTCTTGATGAATATGGCTACAGCTGGCAGAACCCCCCAAACATGGATCTGGGTTGGAATATGCAAAGCCACCTTCAAGTAGAGTCTTAGGATCCAGCATAGTGACAATTACTCTTGGATCATCCCAGGCCCAGACAGACTGGCCTTCTCTTAGATTGTTTTAAAGGGAAGAAACATAAATGAGTGTTTTTATTTCCATAATATTCATTTACTAAGAGGTGATTCTCTCAGTTGCCCGAGTACTTTCTAGGATAAATCTGCAGATTATGAGACACAGAAAACTTCAGATATCAATCACTGCAGTCTCTGGACACGATTCTCTCTCCCACCTAGGATAATAAAAATTTGGAAAAACTCTTGATTTGTCATCACTGGGGAATAACATCTTTGGAAAAAACTCTCTATGGACTTTAAATCCACTGGTCTCATCAGAGGTGGTAAATTTCATTCCTCTGCTTGAACCAAGAAGGATTTTCTAACAGTCTGAGCAAATCCAGGGCTGTTGTTTGTATTTACACAGGCATCTACTTTTTTTTTTTTTTTTTTTAACCAGGATAAAAGCACAGCATATTTTCCTAGCAGGATAAATAGCTGTTCTCAGACTTTGCAACAGAGGGAGAATGAGGGGAGACAGAGCAATTTCAGACTAATGCCTGAAAAAACATCTCTGACAACACTGTGAATGGGGGTACAAGAGAATAGGAAAGACACAAAAGGGCTTTAAAGCCTCCCTGCAGCTCCTGCTCCTGCTCCTGCTGGTAGTGGTAGGAGGCCCTGGAAGATCTCTCTGTCCTGCAGTAGTTGATGTATAACGCAGTTTAGATATCCTGTTGATCAGCTGGGCTCCTCTGAATTATTTTGCTCTTTCCTTATAATTTGGTCACCTTGAACCAACACGCTGGTTTGAGACAAAGCCCCAAGCATTGATGAAGTTGAGATTAGATTTTTATCATGCACATCCACTCATCTGAAACCAAGTCTTGCCCCAGAATAGCCTTTCTCTGACATGTTGGAAATAAGCCCCAATCTAACATGACTGCCCTGGGCTCAGCTCTCCACAGTGCTCAGGCACTCTCCCACCTTTTTCCTTGTCATGTGCCTTGATCTCCTTTCGAGCTCTGCCTGGAACCATCTCCCATCTTGTGGAGGAGTAGGTGCTCCCTCCCTTTGTCTCTGGTACTCTGCTCACAGCCTTTCCCAACACAGTGAGCACATCAATGAGAGGAGGCAGAGAAACTCACGTTACGTAACAGCTTTATGCAGGAGGGTGGATTATCCACCCTCTCTTGTATGCCTCATAAGAAACATATATGCTGCGGAGCACTCAAAGGCAGCAGAGAGGACCACGGTGACAACTAAACTTAACACGCCACTGAGTTCAAGGCAGTAACAGCATCTGACATTGCTTGCCCCACCAGCAAGAACATCCAGAGCTGAAAACAGCGCAGGCTGATGGATGAAAAGTTTTGGAAGGATCATTATACGCTTCTCAACAAGGATGAAGAAAATGAGCTGGTAAGGAGTGGGGGGCTTTGCTGGATTTAGATTTTCTTGTGTGTCCCTTTTCCCACAGGCTCATTTCTGATATTCCTCTTGGTCTTCACTCCCTATCAGAGATTCTCTCTTCAGCATATCCTTGCTGAAGGCAAAACCCTGGATCAGTCCTTGCTGACTCTGAGATTAGTTTTTGACAAGTGAGGACTAAGTGAGAAAAGCCCCAGGTCACTCCAAATGCAAGAGGTCTCCTTGCCCACTGGAAACTATCTGATCAAGGAGGCATGTTCCTTTCCCCGCTCTCTATTTCATTGTCTATTCCAACCTAATTTTGTCTCTCTAATACAAAGGCACCCTTTACTTTTCATCTTGTCATCAAAAAGCATGGCACAGAGAAGATGCTCAAAAAGAAGTTTCATCCAAGATGATTTGCAGAGCAGATTTGAAATCATTGCTCCTGACGTTAGGATCTTAGTCTAGAAAGACTGGACAGATAAGCAAAGTTTACTTCAACTCTTACGGCAGGAATCACTTGTTCTTCAGTCTTTTTTAAAGCATTTACAGAGCAAAATGCTGTCCTTAGAAGACTTTTAATTACTGCTAAATTGAATATACTTTCTGTCTTTGACTATGGCGATTATGTTTGTGCAACAGCTTGAAATGGCTGGGCTGAGGGAGTGCCTTGCAAACACAGTGAGATGGAAATTCTTCCTCTCTCTGCTGGTGGTTATGGAGATCCTGGTGGGCCTAAGAGGAAAACTTTTTCCTCACTAGTGTGTGTAGAGCACAACTGGAATCCAGGTATTACCAGTGCACAGTAGATGCCTCTGCACAGGTATACAGCACCTGCGTTTGCTAGATATGTGTATGTGATGCAAGATCTGGAAGCGACCAGCAGCATATTCTCCCCATAGCCAGAAGCCTCTCTCCTTTGCATGCAGATTGCAGCTAGCGGCTGCTTCCCAGCCACAGTGACTTCCTGCTCTCCAGGATTGCATTTTGAATGTATTCTTAAAACTCCCACTATTAGCAAATTAGAATTCCTACGGATTTTCTAAGTTGCGGTCAATAGTTTGCCCCCCAAACCTTAAAACAACATCTATGTTACTGGTTTAAATTTATATGATCTTTAAAGAAATAAGATTTCATACAAAGCAGAGCTGCACATTTAAAAGCTACCAAGTTGGTTTGAAGTTAATTTTGTCAGCCTGGTACTCAGGGTTGCATGATCATCTTCATTTTACTTGACCTGCATTGATTTCAGCTTATTTTATGTTGATTATGATCTGAGTTTAGCTAAATCAAATTAATTGTGCTCTTAAAACTAAATAGATGCTTCCTCCACTGTAGTTAAATCATTTTAAAATTATACCTGCAGTTGAATCAGTATAATTGTCTGTATAAGCCCTCTCCAAGTCATTCCTCTTTGTTGCAAACTCATCCTACGGAGTAGGCATTCCAATTCAGATGCAGATTTTTTATGTTTTATTCATTCTACAATTTAAATGACCTTTTCACCTCCCAAATACAGAAGCTGATTCAACGACAGGTTACACTTCCTACTTTAGTTAGCAAGCTTTTCTAGAAAGCTTTCAGAGCTTTCAGTAAACTCAAGAGTAGAAATATAGGAATGTTTCCTCTCAGTTATTAACTCTACCCACATCTGCAGACTTGCTCAATAGCTTCTCAGGGGCAGGTGCATCATGTCTCTGCTAATCTGTGGGTGGATCAGTAATGTTATCAGGGGCTGGTTTGGGTATTTTGCTCGGTGATGGCATAGCCCTGCTCCCGTACCCTCCTGCACGAGCACGTGCTGCAGCACCGTCAGCAGCGGGAGGCTGTCAGGCTCGGCTGTGATACAGGCGGTGATGTGTCAGGTGTAGGTAGGGGAACACCTGCAGCCACCTTCCAGCAGTGTTCCTGGCCTCTGCCACCCCTTAACGTGGGTGTTTTCCTGTCCCAGCCACTAGCCCCAGGGTGAAGTGGGAGGGATTATCTGGAGGTGTTTGGTCTTTTTTTATTTAACGGTTAGGGCAGAAAGCAAAGAGATGACCAAGGAAGAAGATAAATGGCTCAAGGCAGCAGAAATTGAGCAGCGTTATTGAAAATACTTTTTTTTCCAGAAGAGGATCCAACACAAAAAGAAATGATCTTTCCCTAGTTTTCCCTGCAGCCTTAAAACAAATAATCGGTACTAAACAAGTACTCCTATTATTGACCCTTAAGTACCTGTTTTCAGTGGAAGACAGTATACCTATAGATACCAGGTACAGGAGGAGAGGAGCTGCTCAAGGGCTCGAGAGCTATACTTTTCTAGAGGGAGATTCTGTTCCTTTTCTGCAAGATGGACTTTGCAATTGGCAACAAGTTCTCCCTTGTGACATAGTGACATCCTCCTCAGTTGCAGGCAAATAGGATGATACGGTGGTACTACAGAAGAAGTCAAGTGAAGTGTTATCATCATAGGTCAGCTTTACTTTTGTTGCTAAAAGCTGCAGAATCAAGTTAATTCTTCAGAAATCCAAGGACAGCTCTGATATGAAAATGCTCTACTGTTGGCAGCCACCTGGCAGCATCTTCCTTTCAGCAGCTCTGCTGTACCCTTAATTATATTATATCAATCAGCAAACTCTTTCATTTCTGAAAAGGACCTTGGGGCTGTAAGGGGTGTCAGTCAACAGCTTTTCTTTTCATTAAGCATATGCTTCTTGCCCCGATGAAAAAAAGCCAAGGTCAAGCTAGTTAACAAAAATGCTTTCTCCTTGCTCTGCAGGAGATATTCGGCTACAAAGCCCAAGGTTGCCGGAGGGCCTTGTGCATTGCTGGATACATCTTGTCCTGTGGGGCTCTGCTGCTGCTGTTTTACTGGAAGCCAGAATGGGATGTGTGGGCAAACTGCATCCCCTGCAGCTTGGAAGAAGCAGATGTTGTACTGCTTAGAACAACAGTAGGTGGACACTTCTGGCTTATTGTTATCAGCAGAACCTATTGTTTCCATGTATTGGGCAGCTTGTCCTTCTTTACCAGCATGATGTAGCAGATTAGTAGCCATTTTTCACATTTGGAAGTGGAGTGGCAAGGCTTTACAGGAGCAACTGGTTTCATTTGCAGAGTTCAAAGCACTTCATAGAAGATTTTGTTTTTTCTCCTCGGAGTCCGGAAAGATTGTTACTAGCAACATTTTGGACTTGTCACTGAACTCCTCTCTATTTCTCTAGGATGAGTTTCAGAAATACACCAGAAAGAAGGTGACCTGGATTGATTTGTCCACATGGCTGCCACCTGAGGGCAGTAAAACAGATAGTCCTCTTGTAGCTGATAAAGATTCTGTCATAAACAGAGCCATAATGAAGCCACATTTAAAGGTAAGTCATCTGTAAATGGAGGAGAAAGAACAAGGAAGCGGTGAATGAAGTCTAAGAATCAAGGCAAGCTCCCCAGATGCTCTGCCAGCACCTTCCTGCAAATCCTGTTAAATGAGTTGAAGTTTCTCCCTTGAACATGGAGGAGAGCGTCTGTAATATAACGAGGTGGTTTTCCCTTAATGGAGAAACAATTTTTTTCTATTTGGTCTTGCAGATGAGATGTATCCAGGTGCAGAAAATCCGTTATATTTGGGACTTTGCTGTAAAAGAGTTCAAGAAAGTTGGGTGAGTGTGAACAGCTCATTACAGAAATCTTTGTGGATGGGGAGTCCTTTGCCTGAACTTTCTTCTGTTATCCTAGAGCAATAGAGGACAGCAACACATGTCAGAACATACATCACAAGTTTGGAGCTGGCCTGACAAGGGAGGAACAGAAGATGAGGTACTGTCTACATGATTTCCTTTCTGATTAGTGTTTTTCAGATTTAAGTAGACATGAGCTAATTATGAACCTAAGACTGTAAGACATACAAGTTCCCTCTTTAAAATTCATGTGAGCATTCTGCTACTCACCTTACTGGTAAGGTAGTGTAAATGGCATTCAAAAAGTTCAGAATTATCCCTCTCACTTTACTGAGCTTATTCTGTTCTAAGTAGTGATAGGAAAATGCTGCCAGCTTTGGCATTTTGGGCACTGTAAATGTTGTCTGACATCTTTTGCCACGATCTCCTTAAAAGTTTTCAGAAAGGCTCACCACAGCATTTAGTGGAGAACTGAAGACCTTTTCAGGAAAAAAAAAAAAAAAAAAAGTAAACTTTATATCTGGAGTAAAATCTCCTCTTAAAAAATATTTTTAATTGATCAGCTACAATAGTTTGTTTCCTGTTCAGACATCAAAAGTTACTTTTGATGCCTCCAAAAGTTACTTTTCTAGGGAAAAGTGTTAATGTTTATATGCACAGTTTTCTGCATGACATCTTACTCTACAAGACAAATCTATAACATTGGGAGACTCTATCTTCTTACAGGCAGCTGGTGTGTGGGCCTAATGCCATCGAAGTGGAAATTCGTCCCATTTGGAAATTACTTTTCAAAGAGGTCAGTAAGCGTGACTGCCTTACGGTGTGCAGATGCGATGTGTTTCAAAAACTTCACCTTGGCACTCTGGGATGGGACAATTGATGCCTCATAAGCATAAGCCATGGAGGAAAGCTGATGGGCCTCCTTTATGGCTATAAATGGTGATAATATTTTTAGCATATTTCCTGGCAGAAAACTGTGGAGAAGAATATCCAGCTAGTAGAATATATACTGCATAATTACAACACCTAAATCTTATCCTTATGAATGCCCTGCTACTCAGAGAGTGTAGTTTGGAGGACTAGTGCTGTTACTGTGACCTAAACAACCCCATGTTCCTGACTGAGCACCTCTCAGAAGCTGTGTGACCTTGCCCTGAGACTCAGCCATGACATGCACTTGGAGAGCTTGTGCTTTTGGCAACTGCTAGGCAGATCATAACTATGTCCTCCTTTCAGGTCAGCCCTTGATAGCTGCCTTCAGTGAAATTTCTTTGGTAAAACTAAAGCTCACTTGTTCCTCCTTAATAGCCATGTTTTAATAGTGTCCAAATAAATACTCTGTCATCTTAAATTTCTTTTTTCATTTGAACAAGAAGTAGGACCTCTGATTCTGTACGCTAAACTCTTGGTTTCCCTACAGAATGCTACACAGTTGTTATGTATATGTGCTTTAGAATGGAAATAAGAATATGCAAAATTAATATTTTTAAATTGCTTTATTTGTCTGGTAACTTCCTTTTCACATATGTCTTAGCGCGAAGTCAATTTTCTTGTCTATGTAAGCCGACAAGATCCATTGCAAGATGAATCTTTCTCTGTAGAGGACTAAATAAACACATCTTGTGGATAGAAAGAAGGATGAGTGTATGGCTGGTTACTTGATGAGTTAATGTAGACAGCTGCTGGACATATATTTTTGCTAGCCTATAAGAGGAGTTTTTGCAAACAGAGCATAACACCATATGTGTACACAGCAAGGGACTTATGGATACTACACAAATGTCTTTAGAATAGTAAGAGCTTTGAAGGATGGGATTCAAAGCTAGTACATATCATGCATGAGTGCAGTCAGAACCATAAGTGGAGTTTGTTTGAAATACTCTACAAGAAATAAATGAAAAGCTCCAGGGCTCCTGAAATTGGCTGGACTCCATATTTCCAGCCTTTCACTGTCCCCTGGAGATGGTATGAAAGAAAACTCCAGTCTAGCACTTTCAAAAGTTTATTTAATATGAACTTTGCACTTCCATCCAGGTTTGAGGCTTCATGTTTGAAATTTTAATGGTCATGCCCGGAGGCAGATCAGTCCTCAGAAGCCTGTGGTATTTCTGTCCAGATACCGCCTCAGTGGCTGAGGACTGGCATCTTGATTTAGTGTCTGTCACTTTGTCCTAGTGAATGTTGAAAATGTGCTAAATCTTCACTGAGGGACCAAATTTTTCAGATGAATAATTCATCCAAGTTATAGTCGTTATGCAGATGGCTCTTTCAGTGACAATCTGACCCGGGTGTAATCTGGTAAATTAGGATATGGAGTCTGTTAATGCTCTGAAAACACCATGGAAGAAATTTAGCTTGTAATAGCAACACAATCCCTTAAATTAGCGTTCAAGCCTTCTAGACATTATAATGAATGTTCTTGCCTTGTCCCATACTCGTTTGCTCCTGACACATGTTGTGTCCTTCTCCTGACAAGTGTTACATTTGTGTTTGCAGATTTTAAACCCCTTTTATGTGTTTCAAACCTTCACCCTCACTCTGTGGCTGTGCCAAGGTTATATTGAATATTCGGTGGCTATCATAATCCTGTCAATTATTTCCATTGGCTTAACCGTGTACGACCTGAGACAGGTGAGTGCCACGCGGCCTTCTGCCTTCCTGTGCTACACTCTGCTGCTAACTGCATTTATCACACACACAGAACGCGTAGCTATTTCCAGGCTCTGTCTTTATGGATATTAATTTTTTTTTACTACCTATTCTGCTGTATTACTACAGATTTATTCCTACAGAAAGACCTGGTGGTCTTGAACTTCCCAAGAATTAGGGAAGAGGATTGAATTTTGATATGTGGCATACACAAGGCTTTGTGGAGCTGGAATCTATCCATGAGTCCACATCCCACCGTAATTTTTCTTAAGAGTTGTTCAATTCGGTCTTAACTGAATAAGAACCATTTTTTTTTTTTTAATTCTCACATTCTTTCATCACTTCTGCCTTAGAGTTTCTTAGAAGCATTTTTCAATAGTCTCAGCTCATTCAGTCTTTCAGGTAAAGAACTCATGTAATATGACTGAAATCCTCAGGCTCCATGGCAAAGGAAAATGCATGAAATTAATTCTTTCACAACATTTTCCTGCTGTTGAGTATTCAGCGAGGATAAGCAAATCCATTCAGTGAGGATAAGCAAATAGGTGGCCTGAGATACCTGGTGCTTGCTGTTAGAAAGGGATAGCTCTCCCTTTAAAACCTCTCCCTCTAGCCTCTGCAGCATAAATACACAGGAAAGGTAAGAAATCACATGAAAAAGGACATAGTAAGGAAAAAATGAGGGAAACAATGAGAATGAAGGCTACTATGAGGTGTGCTGAGCTAACGCTTGTGCTCAAAGCCCACTTGAGCCTGCACAACGCACGGCTTCCATTGCCCCCAGCTTATCTTTCCTGCACTGCATCGCTGGGGAATGGCAAGAGTTACCCCTGAGAATTGTTCCCAGAGTATAGCCAGCTGCTCTGCGGAATTCTACCCTGGAAGAGGTAATAAATCACCTTCTGGAGCCAGTTTGAAGTCATCCTGCTTTCCCCTCGCGCGTCTTGCAGGGCTGGGATGGCACACGGGCAGGGCCTGCAATGCTGACGAGGCATGGCCATGCGCCCTGCACCTTGCCACAGGCGAGCTTTTAGTGTGGTGGCTTCTTCCAACCCTCACACCAGCCCCAGCAAGCTGCTTTGTGTATACCTGGAGCTATTGCCAGTGCAGGTGTGTTGGCCAAGAATCATTTTTTTGTATCTTTGGCTAAGATCTATAGGCTGCATAGCACTCACATCCCTTTAAGAGCACCTCCAGAAACAAAGTGTCAGTGCCACATACCAGGATTGCAGAGCACCAAGGGTCTGTTCAACTTTCCTTGGCAAGGTTGGTTTTATTGTGAGGCTGGAAATTTTGGCATGCAGAATTATAATGTTTGGGGCCTCAGGATATTCTTCAAACTGGTTTAATGTCCATGCAAGAACAATGCTAATGAAGAAATCCACACTTGGGGATGAAGTTTTTTTTCGTAATTGCAGTTTTTAAATCAAGATAACACATTCTCTCTCTGTTCACACAATGGCAGCTGACTTCATCATTATCTCAGGATATGTAATTGTCTGAATCAGATTGCAGAACTGGCAAAGCTCTGGCATCCAACTAAATTAGAATCTCCGTCTTTTCTTCTTGCAATGGCTGTTTTGTAATGATAGTCTTTACAATTTGGTTGCTCTATTCATAATCTCCTAACATGAATAGAGCTCTTACTCAGTCTACTGTACTTACTCTGGAGCAAGACAGGGATAGCACCTTGAAAGCTGAGGGAGGTACAGTGGTGTCAAAGGCAAGCAAATAGAAATTTACGTCCATGTTGTCACAGCAGTTTTGTTCTGGATTAACTCTGTGAACTTATCTCCTTGCTCCCAATACGGATGTGAAACCTGCTCTGGATAATTCAGTTAAGTTCAGTTTCTTTGTCGATGGGATGATTGTAACATATTGATTAATCTGGGTATTGGTATTTCAACACTCAAATTGCTTTCGAACCAACAGCAGTCTATCAAGCTGCATGACCTTGTCGAGGCACACAACAAAGTTGAGGTTACAGTCTGCATAAAGAACGAAGGTGAGTCATCTGTGTCTCATCATAATTGCTAGCCTGTGTAATTAACAGTGATGAAATGCACCTGGAATTCACCTCACACTGATTTCCATGGAAGGAGCATACAGAGGGCTGGTCACAGCGGGAACGGGTGCAGAAGGAGGTGGGCAGGGCAAGGCAGTGACAAGTGCGAGAGGAGCTGTGTGGTGCTCCATAATGATGCACACAGGCCTGGCAATTTGGGTTAAGAAACAAGAACAGCTTTGGAATCTGAATTTCAGAAACAAGTAGCTAGATAACAACTCTGGTCTTCAGAGACCAGCTTGCCTGCACTGCTATAGACTAATTTACAATCTTGTCAAGGTACTTTTTGGTAATTTTCAGGGGGTCCAGAAGTATGGCATCCAATGAGATATGGGTTTTCCTTGTGTTTCTGAGTTCCTTGTCCATAAAATAGAGAGCACAGTCTTTCTCTGCCTCCCAGGGGTTTTGAGATGTGCACTACTAGGGTTATGAGTGATATAAGGGCCTTACACATGTTTTCTTGGTCTGGGTGTTTATAGACGCTAAGCAAAAACAACTTCAGACAATGACTTGGAGGAAGATGCTCATACAGGGCCTATCTTTGTCCTGTTGCTTTTCAGTCAGTTTTCCTAAGAAACATTGCCCTTATGCAGCGCAGAAGTTAGACAATGTTATATATGCCTTGGAAACTTTTCTTATTGCACAGACCTTGTGCACAAGTTCATTTTATATTGTACTACAGGTAGCAAAAAGCTAGAGTCTCGTCACTTAGTCCCAGGAGACATGTTTCTTTTGGATGGAAAAAAGCTCTCTCTCCCATGTGATGCGGTGCTGATCGATGGGAGCTGTGTTGTGAACGAAGGCATGCTCACAGGTATGACCCTGGAGTACGAAAGGCCACCACTTTCAAGCAGGTCTTCTGTCAGGAAGATGCCCTTATCTGTTCCGGTAGTGATTTGTTTGCTATTTCTTAGAATAGTTCATGGCAGAGGGAGAACTATGACTTGAATAACTTACAGTTGTCTTAGGCTTTTGATTACTTCCATTATGTAATAAGTATTTCTTATCTTCATTAAAAAATAGGTTTAATACACTCCTGGGAGCACAAAGTATAGATACTCAAATACACAACATGTGTATCTTTTTTTGAGTTTTAGGATCAGATCTTGGAGCAATCCTGTTCAAGGATAGGTGTCTGTGTTATACAAAAACAACAAGCCCCTGCAAGGCACTAACTACAGCTGAGACAAAATTTGATCTAAAATAATTGATAGGAATCAGAAAAGAAGCCCATGCACTTTGAGACTAAAACTACAATGGTTGTCACCATAAATCCACCTGTGTATATCCATATCCAAACTAATCAGGAAAGCTTAAGAGCCTAAAGACTGATATTAGTTTTTTAATATGGAGAATCAAAACTTTAAATCCCTCTTAAGTGAAGCTGTGCAATCCTGTTCTTAGGTGAAAGTATTCCAGTTACTAAAACTCCCTTGCCTCTTATGGAGAGCGCGATGCCCTGGAAAACACACAGCATGGAAGACTATCGGAGACATGTCCTCTTCTGTGGCACTGAAGTCATACAGGCGAAGCCAACAGGCAGAGGGCCAGTGAGAGCTGTCGTGCTTCAAACTGGTATTTCTTTTATTTTTCACTTGTAGAGGGGAAATGGAAGCGCAAGGGACTGCTAAGGAAGCTCCTTACTCTTTGCAGTTCAGATCAAGAGTAGATGTGTTGTCTCTAAGAAGCCTGTTGTCTCTCAGAAACGTTGGTTCCCATGTGATGATTAAAGGAATGTACGATGCTACTCATCCCCTACCTACCTACCCACTGATTTGGACTGTAAAGCCATTGTGTTAGATACGTGATACACAATATGTGTCTTCACACAGGGTTCAACACAGCTAAAGGAGACTTGGTGAGGTCCATCCTCTACCCCAAGCCTATGAACTTCAAACTCTACAGAGATGCCTTCAAGTTCATTGTAGGGCTCTCTTTGATTGGCATTCTTGGGCTTATCTACACGGTCTGTGTGTTTGTCTACCACAAAGTGAGTACGAGTGACACAGCACTGAGCGCACAGTGGTGCCTGGTCTTGGCAATACTGTCCCCAGTGCAATCAATGCTGGGGCGTGGGGAGGAGGGACACTGAAAACAGACTATGGCTGTCATCCCCTGCGGCAGGACCTGGGCAGGGTGGCGGGGTCGTCCAGCGCTGTCGCTTGGTGGGGAGGGCGGCTATGCCCACCCCATTGCAGCTCATTGCTCTTGCTGCTTGCAGAAGCCGGTGACGGAGGTGGTGGCCATGGCGCTCCTGCTCCTCACCGTCTCCGTGCCGCCCGCTATCCCCGCTGCCTTGACAACAGGGATAGTTTATGCCCAAAGGAGGCTGAAGAAAAAGAAGATTTTCTGCATCAGCCCACAGAGGATCAATATCTGTGGGCAGATCAACCTGGTGTGCTTTGACAAAGTAAGGTGCTTTCTGCAGCACTGAAAAGTGCTTTGCCTGACAGAAATATATATATATATATAAATCATTATTTATTTATTTATTTATTTATTTTGCCACTCCACCTGCCTTTATTTACTTCCAGGACCAAAATCCTCCAGAAGTGCCTGGGTGAGAGGTGGGAGGTTTGCCCTAGCCAGGAAGGCCACAAAGAACTTCTGGGGCTGTGGCAAGGAGGAGAGTGTGGGCAGTATTAAAGTAACTAGATGTTTATTTAAATTTAGACTGGCACATTGACAGAAGATGGACTGGACCCTTGGGGTGTCATCCCTTCAGAGGGAAGCCGGTAAGAAAGGATTTAATTTGGCAATGTCCAGCGTGAATGCAGTGTACAAACGTATGATCAGCAGAGAGGCGCTTGCATAGAAAAAAAGAGAGGGGCAGCAAAAAAAAAATGCAGCAAAGATGGTTGCATCTGGGGGAGGTGGAGATGCTGCAGGTCTCATGCTTGGTTCCCTCCTCCTGCCTGAGCTGCACACATCCTCCCCAGCAGCTCCTGCCTCCATGACCCTCAGAGGAGAGGTCTGGGTGCTGTTGCAGGAGACGCAGTAATAAATATGTCACTGCTGATTCTAGACAAACATACGGACCAGAAGTTAGCAGCAGCATGAGTGTTTGTAATTACCCCGAGGGGATTTAGACAATATGCACAGAGCTTTTCAATTATGTCATTTGCAGCATAGTTCAATAAATATTCTTAATCTAGTCAATAAACCTTTCATCATTTAAGCGTTAGGATAATGCTGCTTCTGTTGAAATTAGCAGCATTGCCAACTAACTTTGCCCACTGGATCTCTCCTATCTTCTGTAAATACTGTGAAAAAAATCAGTGAAGCCTCCTAACACACTGCCACAGCCAAGCCCGTAAAGCTCAGATGTCCTTATGCTTCCTCACACCCTCAGTAGAGTCGGTTTTAACTCCAAGCCCAAAACACATTAAAACCCTCAAGTGATAAGCATCTTTTAAATAATAAATGGGACTATAACCAGAATTATACCATTTAATGAAATAACTGTAATACAATCAACAACTGGTGCAGCCTGCATGTTATGTCAAACTCAAATATTCATCTTATATAGTGGCCAGGACAAATCAGATACGCTGTATCTACCCCTAGATTTCATTAGTAGTTGCTAATATATCAGCTACTTCAGCCCCAAGGAGATAATTACAGCATAATGAATGAAAGAATGGATTCATTGAGAAAGGCAAAAAATTACATTCCTGATAGGTCCTCACAGGACAGAAAGAAAATTACTATCTGGTACAAGTTAATGAGATGAGGTTAGTTAAGTGTCACTCAATAAAAAATTCTTCTACTAGGATCAAAACACAGGCATATATTACGGTCTCTCCTTGCTCCTGCCCCGTGACCCAGGGGGGTCACACTCGAGAGAGCTACGTGCTCAGCAGGCAGCTCGGAGGCCCCCGGGAGGCAGAAAGTCATAGCATTGCCAGAGTTATTTCCAGTAAGCTCGTCCTGCAGGAGCATCTGCTCATGTGAGCCCCAGAACAAAATTGGTTATGTATATAAGAATAAATTCCAGTGATAGAAAATTCTGTAACATGTCAAAACATGAGGCTGTCTTTGTAGACATGTCCATACCTCACCTAGTGGGAACTAGAATGGTGGCTTTCCAACATGCAATGAGGAGCTATTGCTGTCTGCACTGATCTCATTAACGTATTTACATAATTACTTTTTCTTAAACAGTCACATTCTTAAACATATTAGAAGAGTAGCTGTCAGCTAATCCGAGCACTGCTAGGCAATAAGAGTAAAGGAATTTCACTTGACTCGCAAAATAGCCTATTGTACATTTAATAAGATATAAATATTTGCTGGTTTTGTACAGTATTTAGCAGTTTCACAGCATCTTGCAAGTGCTAATTAATTAATAAGCCAATTATGACCAGACTGAGACCAGATATAATTTGCTGGAGACAGAATAGGTTTTGATAGCCCAGAGGAACAATAGATGCTGCAATTCATTGCTCTTTTGGGTAGAGCTGCTAGGTGCCACTCTGCTGACTTCCAGATGTGTTTCACTGCTCCTGTTCTACTAATGGGGTAGTTAATGGTAATCAAAGGTAAATATAATATTTTAAATTTCTCCTTACTGTGTCAGCCTAAATGGCAGCGGACTGTGTTCTGGTCTGGTAGACATACAGCCTGCTGCTTTCTTAGAAGGAAAAACATTTATGTGAGAAAAGAGGACTCTGTAGAATAATTTTCATTATAAAATCAGAGCCATCACACAGCCCAGCCCCGCACAGGTCCAGGCTGGGCTGCAGAGATGAAGAGCAAGTGTACCTCAAGGCTTTCCACAGGAAAGAAAAGGATATGTGAATGTTTTACGGAGTGCCTCAGTGTAGCTCAATATGAATCAATGAACTTATTCAGTTTTAAAATCAAAGTGAGGGACAAGCAATCAGATTCTGTGGATATGCAGGCGTAATATTTACTAGTGGAAATGAAGGTCGCACCCTCGGGCTCACACTGAGCAGACCAGCACCTGCACCCATGAGCTGAGGACTTGTGTCTGTGTATCCCTCCTGCATGCAGTCCCAATAACCCTCTGCTTTCAACCAGGTTCCAGAAAATCCATAAATTCCCATCCAGCACGCCTCTGCCCTGGGGCCCTGTGTGTGGCGCCATGGCGAGCTGCCATTCCCTGGTTGTTTTGGATGAGAAGGTACAAGGAGACCCGCTGGACCTGAAAATGTTCGAGGCCACGCACTGGGTAATGCGGCTCTTCTCCCCTGCACACATCCAAACTGCAGACACCTTCAGACCAGCCCACAGGACGTCACTCTTAAATCGAGCTCAAACGCTTACCTGGGAGAGAAGCTCCCCTCCAGGCCTGGTGGTTGCGGCCCTGTCCTCCTGCAGGTGCAGCTGTTGTCGGCCTTGTTATTTTCAGTCTGGCAGCTTTTTACTGCCTCCAGCAGTTGTTTTGCTGGGGGTTGCTTCCATTTGCTCTCTGGAAACAGCAAAGTAAGGAATCAGATCAGAGAGCCTGGTCCCTGGTGGCCGCCCCGCCATGGTCGCTTGGCGCAGGGACAGCAAGCAGCCCAAGGAGCACTCACGTGGGCCCTTTTGCTTATGGATCTTTCCTCTGATGAGCAAAGAGTTGTGTCGGTGTAGAAAGGAGGGGGTCTTGGGGCATCAGAGTTAAATGCCCTGTCATCTTTCCTCCTCCAACGTTTTGCTCAGGAGATGTTAATCAATAAGCAAGACAGATGGCAGGTCCTGCAGCAGCCCCGTGGGGAGGCACCAGACCCATATTCACTCCTATAGGAAACTCTGCAGAAGGGGAACATGAGGGTGAATGCGCCTCAGCACATGTAAAGCAAAGTCACAGAGGGCTAAGCAGCCTAAGCAGCCCACGGCTAAAATTGTCATCTTGCCTCTGCACAGTACATAAGCAAGATCTTTTAAAAGCAAGAACCTAGAAGATAAAATTGGCCAGATAAGGATAATTATTTCTCTTTCCCTTAGTCATTGATCTGTCCAGGCATTAAATCTATGTGGAGCTTAGAGAAACCATGACATTTCTATTTTCTTTTTATGAACTTTGATAAGGCAAAACATGCAGGACCATGTGGGCAAGGCTGCAAGGAGGCTGTCCCTGGTGATGGGTGGAAAGCAGTTTATTATAATGAAGCACTTCTGCAGCTTGCTGTCAACAGGAAGGAGGAAGCATGTTGCCGTGTGCTGCTCTTCCTGCTTTTAAAAGGCAGGTGTGAAGCTTAAATCAACAACGGCAACAACTGTTGTCAGAAACGTGGAGAGAACAAGCTAATGAAAATTGAGGGTAGAAATTATTCTTTGCAGCACAGATAAATGAGAAGGTTTCTTTAGTGAGTTCTGTGAGCTTGGGGTGGCCCCGCAGCTGACTGCTCCGTTGCCCGGTTTCCAGGGGACACTGGCACCCTGAGATGGCACCAGTGATGTCTTTCTTTTGCAGGAAATGGAGGATTGCAGCACAGCTCACGATGGGGCCAGCAATCTTGACACCTGCATAGTTAGACCCGGACCAAAAGCCAGCGCTGTGAGTTCAGTTCTTTTTGAGAAAGAGTATTTGGTGTGAATATTCTGAATATTCTGTTTTATCATACAGCATATGTAAAGTCCTAGCATATCTACCTTGGCAAGAGGCTTTTAAACACCTCTCAACCACTGTTTTGGGGCTATGCTGCATCATCCCCAAAGTAGGCCAGCTGGAAGCTTTTAGGGCTTAGGAAGGAAATTCTGTTTGAAGTGGAAGAGGGAGTAGGTTAGGCTTTTTGGGCAGCATCTTGGGGCTGCAAATCTCTCTCTCTCTCCTAAGAGTTAAATACAGTTGACAAAAATATATTAAAAAAAAAAATCAAGGATAAAAAGGAAGAAATGCTGGTAAGACACTGGAAACTAGCAAAAACAAAGTAAGCTGGGAAAAAAGCACAGAAGAAAGAGCAATGGTGTGAGAGGGGTTATAGCAACAGCCATGGGCAGCAGCAGAGCCTTGTACATCTCTGACCAGCAGGAGAAAGGAGTTAAGGCAAGAACTGCTGATGGGATAAGAGACTCCTGATGCTCCTGCTGGAGCTCTAAAACATTAGCAACTTGAAGAAGGGCTCAGATGTCTAAAAATTAATAATTTCCAAATTCCAAATTAAGTTACTGACTTATTTCTAGGATTACTCTGCTCCCTTGGTATTGTCACTGTAGTACATCAGATGTCAGCTTCCACATTTGTAGCTCCAGGAATCAATATAAGGTTATTAAAAAAAACACTGAGACAAAGCCTGGAAAACACATTAAATATAAAGAAGAGCACTGAGAGCTCTGGAAGTATTATTGGGAAGCCAAATATGTTAAGGCAGTGGTTCTCAAGCTTGCAATCAGTGGCCTGATCCCCCAGGCAGAAGGCAGCAAAAGTGAATAAATTGTGTTGGTCAGAAAAAAACAAACAAGCAAAAGCTCAGGATGGATTTGCTTTGTGCAATCAGTGAATCAAGTACCAAAATAACAGCTTATTTTTCTGATCTCTTTCCAGGCTCCTGTGGAAGGAATAGCAATCCTCCATCAATTCCCGTTTTCTTCAGGGTTGCAGAGAATGTCTGTTGTTACCCAGAAGATTGGAAAGGAGCAGTACGACCTGTACATGAAGGGAGCCCCAGAAACAGTAACTGGCTTTTGCAGACCAGAAACTGGTATAGAATTGGGAAAGGGCAACTTGGGAGTTTTTGTTTGGGCTTGTTGCAAAACAGTTTCTGTTGGGAGTGTGATCCGGAAGGTTTTCAGTTCTGTCTCCCAACTGGCCACACTGCAGCTGCTCTTCCCACAAACACACGTTTGAACCATGCAGTAGTTAAATGTCCTTAGTTAATAATACAAAAAAGAAAAAAAAAAAAGAAAAAAAGAAGAAAAAGAGCATTGCCTGTTTGTAAGTTTGAGGAGCACAGGGCCTAGTGTCTAGCAAGACATACAGACTGTGGTTTGTAAGCATGAGCTGACCTGCACCAGCTGAAGCTCCAGCTACCAGTGATGCTGACATGCCAAAAATCTCCGGGCAGGTGAGTAGGAGTAAGATCAGGCTAATGGCACGTGTTGCAGCACATTCTTAACTTTTTATTAATTTATTGACCTGCAAATTCAGCACTGTTACTGCCCCTGCTTGCAAAGGCTTCACATCGCAGTGATGGCAACTTGCTGTGAACATGCAAATTACTGTTATTAGGGATAATTGCCAATTAGCACTCCAGCCAAGACTTCTGTCCTCTCTCTGCAGACAAACAGAGGCTTTTCTCTTTTGTGTGTGAGCAGTATTACAGGTCTGTTCTCAAATTTGTCTGCAGACTTGAAAGTCAGCTCACATTTGCTTCAATGCTTCTGAAGGACACCAAGCAAACAGAGTACTGATGGTCTGTGGCTCTGGGGTTTGCTGTTTCAGAGGGCAAAGCCCTGAGAACAGGTGAAAATCATTTTGAGGGACAATGGAAAGATTTGGTTTAACACCACTGAAGATCTAATGATACAAACCTCCAAACAATTCAGGGTTAGCAAGAAAAATATCTTTAAGTTACATTCCATTTTCTCAGGTGTCTAAATATCTCCTATTACCCTCTCTTAACTATTTTTATATTGTTTACAAATTAATAAATAAGTAGGTACTGCACTGTAAGGCTTTGCTTGTAAAATGTATATTAATTACAGCAGAGTTAAAAGGAACTCTTTGCTTGTAGAGTCACTGGAATTATCAGAAAAATAGAAATTTAGGATTTGGAAGAATTCTTCTATTAAGGTGTGGACGTAAAACAGTTCTCCAAGTATAACTGAGGATGTTGGAAGCAAGAGTCAGGCCAAACTTGTGAACCTGGGTCAGTCCTCTGCCCAGTGCAACTCAATGTGTATTAAAGGCAAGAAATTCATGGATAAATCATTTATTTGAACAATCAGTCACAGGGCCTGGGTACAAGAGAGTTGAGTTTTATTTGGAGAGGGCACAATGCTTCCAGGAAAGGCTGTAATATGTCCTACTGGATGGGCATTTAATCCTAGAAAAGAAGTCAGCAAAGATGAAATACTCTAACTGTGAAACTTTTCCCCCTGCAAACAGTCCCAGCTAATTTCCTAAAGGAGCTCAAGACATACACGAGCCAAGGCTTCAGAGTCATTGCCCTGGCTCATAAGGTGCTAAGCCTCAGAGAGGACGCAGACGTGTCCCTCCTGGAGAGGTGAGGCTTGCTAAGGAGGACCCATGTCCCTCTCCCGCTCCTACCCTTACCTGCCCAGAGCCTGCCCCTTCCCAAACGTTCCCAACATTAGGTGCAAGGACAGTGGCTTTGCCACACAGCACCATTTTCCATGGAGATGGTGGTTATACTCTTAACTGCCTGTTCCTGCAAGCATCCCTCCCTCTGTACACACGTCCCTGTGGTCGCAGCGTGGAGGAGATGCACTCCAGCTGGAGCTGCAGAAATGTCAGCGCTTGCTGAGCCTCATTAGCCCCGAGTTTGGATTTCCCTATGGAGAAAGGGCTTTTCCAGCTCAGTGTGGCTTCCCAGCAGAGCTGAACCTATGGGGAAGGTTCCGTTCCACAGGCAAACAGCATGTCCATGTTTCTGTCCTCGCTCTAAGAGAGGTGGTGGAGTCGGAGCTGGTATTCCTGGGCCTCCTGGTCATGGAGAACCGCCTGAAGCGGGAGACAGAGCCGGTGCTGCGTGAGCTCGCTGCCGCCCGCATCCGCAGTGTCATGGTCACAGGTGAGTCCTGGGGCTCATGGGCTCTTGCAGTGTCTCCAGGCGCTGCAGGTGGTACCGGTCTGCCTGGTCGATGTTGTCCGCAGGGGACAACCTGCAGACGGCGGTGACGGTGGCCAGAAGCGCGGGGCTCGTCGGCAGCGCCAGCCAGGTGATCCTCATGCAGGCTAGTGAGCCGCAGGGCTCTGCTCCAGCTTCCCTTTCGTGGCAGCGGGCGGAGGACAGCGAGGCAACCGCAGCCGGGTCCAGTGTAAGCACCACCAGGGAAAGTGGTATTTGGGTGCTGCAAGTGTGTAATAGTCAGGTTTTTCACCTGGACTCCTTGCTGGGCATTTTGCAGCAGCTGGGAGGAGCAGGGGATAACCCCAGGGTACACAGAGGTGTGACACAGACCTTTCACTGTGGCTCTTTGCTCCTGAAAACATGTAAAATAACTGTGCAAATAACGGCTCTGCAGCTGCAGCGGCTGCCCCATGTGTCACACAATTTGCAGCAGCCACCCCATGGGTAAAACAATTTGTGCAGGTTCTTGCCTGTGTGACCTTTTGCTGGACCTGACTTCAGCAGAGTTGGACACCCCTCTGCCCCCTCTGCCACTGCATGCTCTGGGGCTGGTTATCCTTCGGGAAGGGAGGCTTCAGGGACACACCTGCCCCAGGGCCAGCCCAGGCTCCAGGGCTTCAGGATGTTGTGACTTGAGTCTGAAAAAAAATGCTGTCCCATTTCTAGGAGATAAGCGTTAATGTTGAGGAGAAGGTGGTCTTGGAAGGCGAAGCCTGCAGCTACCATTTTGCAATGGACGGCAAGACCTACCAAACTATTGCAAAGCATTTCTACAGCCTGTTGCCAAAAGTAAGTTGGGAGACAATAAAGCACTTGCTCTCCTCTCCCCATTTTATTTAAATGGGAGTTGTGCTCAGGCTACTCCTGCCTGAACCAGAAGGGTACTTTTCCATCTGTACCTGTAATGCTGTTATTTCATATGTGGACAACTTGGGCTGCTTCCCAAAATCTCTTCAGTTTAACCTGAGCAGCTCACTTTCATCCTGTTTCAAGTGACAAGGTTAGTTGTGGTGCTGTGAGCAGCTGCTCTGCTCCATGGTCACCTTCTCAGTTTGAGTTTAATTAAAAAATATCAGCCCGTTTCCCCATGGATTGCTACCAAGCTGGCAGTGTCTTCTGTTCAGCAGTGGCATCAGAAAAATGAAATACCCCAGCTAGGAGCAGAAATGCTCAACTTCTGACACACAATCCATAAAACAGCTGGAACTGGGAGAGATACTAAGCCTAAGTTTCTTCCTACCTGAAAGCCTGGCCAAAAAGTAATATTACACTCATGTCATCAACCATCTGTTGTGCCCTTGGAAAGCACTAAACTGTGCCATTTAAAAGGCTGTTTCATAGCGCATGGCATTCTGTTTTCCCAGCACCTGCTATGGAGAGAACAAGAAAGACATCAAAGCATGGTAAATCTAACTCTAAATTAGAGGAAACACTAGCTTTATGGATAGCAAAATCTTGCAGATTTGGGAAACAGAATTGGAGGATTTTAAATTAAGCACTAAGTGCTAGACTCTACTCGAGGAGACCTGATCCTGCCCTGGGGGAGTAGCATACACAAGGTGACCTCCTCAGGCCCCACACAGTCTGTACCACAACTGCAAGGCTGAGGACAGCTTGCAAGGCCAAAGACAGCCTGCTGCTCTTTCTTGCAGATATTGGTGAACGGCACTGTCTTTGCTCGGATGTCTCCTGCGCAGAAATCCAGCCTTGTAGAAGAGTTTCAAAAACTGAAGTAAGACTTCGTTTGGTTTCACTATTGGTTGGTAAGAAAAAAGGAAAAGTAAAATGCTTTGTTTGACATATAATTATACAGGCAGCACTGCTCCAAACCCAGCTTTCTGATCCGCCCTTCCTTTGCACGGAATCCGTGTTCACCCCCTTTGCATCCACATTCCTCCCAGTCTGCCTGCAAGGATCCCGTGTGTCAGGAATAGCTTTACGCACCAGTCAGTTTAGAAGCTGCTTCGCTGTTGCAGGACAGTAAGCAGCATTATTCAGGGATGAGACAAAAGTACAGAGCCAGCCTTTAGCCCTCGCACATGCCCACTGCCACCTGCCAGCAGCTCCCAGTGCTCACAGCGCTGCTGCGGCTGCAGCTTTAGTGAAGCTGAAGAAAGCCTGGTGCAGTCAGGAGTGTGACCACAAACATGCTCCTTCCAAAGGAAAGATTACTGCCCCCCCAGAAATCACAATAACTACAAATGTTGCTGGTTCAGGACAAACAAGATATGACATGTTTCTGAAGGAAAACAGTAACGTTGTTGGTTATGAGGTGCTCCATCAGGGATGAGGTCCCCAGGCCTCTTGGAGGAACCTCGTGTGGTGGAGCTGGGAGCTCCTCCCACTCCTGCCGTCCCTCCCAAGGCAGCCTGGGAGCTGCCCTGTCCTTCTGGTGCTTCCTGCTTTGTTGGGCTTCTAGGCACATTCAGGGACAAAATGCCACTAAAAGCCAAACTGCAGCCACGGGAACATGTGCGAATATGCACACCCCGCTCCCTTCCCATGGCACCTCTCACTAAAGGGAAAATGCTCTCTGGAATAAAATAACATTGTTTCCTTTCATGTTATAATCTCTTTCTAAATTTAATCCTAATTTTGCTCTCTGTGCTGTGTACCAACCCCTCCACATATGTGATTAAACCTCAGGGCACAGCCTCCTCATTCCCACTGCATCTATCTTCTGTAGTAGAGTAACGTGAGTCCTGATCTAATATACCCGCAAATGAGATGCCACTGGGCATCCCCGTGCATGATTAATATTTCCATGCAAGGCTTATATGTCTGTCCTTTTCCCCATCAGTTACTACGTGGGTATGTGTGGCGATGGAGCTAATGACTGTGGGGTACGTACAAGCTAATGTCCCATTTTAGTTAAAAGTTTCAGTTTGGTCAGTCTAGTGAGCACTGTTGCAAGGAGCTGTGCAACAAAACCTTTCATCAGCATTTTCTAAGTCAGCCTGTGGGTATATTCAGTCGGTATGTCATTGTAAAATATAATGTATCTGTGTTTTATTATTTTTATAATAGCACCCAAAAATCCCAGAGGAGAACTGAAGGGTTTTTTTTTAATATGTTTGTCTGTTTGTTTTTTTCCAGAAACTGGGGGCAGGAATACTTTTTACACACTTCTTTATATTTACAATAATTCTGATTCATCTTCTGGTGCTAGCATGTAGAGCTGATGGCCTTAGTTATGAAAATAATTATATCACCTATTATCTATTATTATATGACTGATATAATAGTATATTAAACTGTGTTGCAAAAGTTTCCCACAGCTCACTGCTGATGCTAAGGAAGAGGTGCTGCAATCAGGTTGCTGGGAGCTCATAAGAAAGCAATAAAAGAAATATGAAGAGGGCATTGAGAGGAATAGAGGGAAGAAAGAGGAAATCCCAACAGTTTGACAAAATATTTAACAGAAGTACTATACACAAATTCCAATATGGAGGAGAGTCTACAGCATGGTTCAAAAGACTGTAAATAGGTATAATGGGATTAAATGAACAAAAGAGATATTTAAGCCCTGCGGAAGGAATACTATCTGGAAAATGAGATCAGTTAGGCTGAAGGGTAGAGGCAGATCAATTACAAAGGACATTTGAAGCAAAGCTTGAAAAGCCCCAGTAAATGTAGGGTTCAGGGTGTGCGGCGTGTAAGGATTTCTCGCTATTTAATTACTCCTCTGGATTTCAGGCTTTGAAAATGGCCCATGCAGGAATATCACTGTCAGAGCAGGAGGCATCTGTGGCTTCTCCCTTCACATCCCAGATTCCCAACATACAATGTGTGCCAGAGCTGATCAGGTAAGTTCACCTCTGCCTTGGAGCTCTTCATGCCAGGATGCTAATGGGAGGGTACAGGCGTGAGCAGGATCCTGAGGCAGTTTGAGATAATGAAAATAATTTGTGTTTACTTTATTATGTTTGTATGGCTATTTGTGTAAACATATGCACACACAGAGAAAGAGAGGGGGGAAAGAGATATTGCATGCATGTGTTCACCTCAAGAATTCTGAGAAACCAAATAATTTCTCAGTAAATGAGCAAAACAAAGCAGAAAGCTGTTTTGCTGCTGGTGACGGTGAGTTTTTTAATTTTAAGTTGAAGAGTTGTGAATGTCTTTATGTTTTGTAGGAGACCTTTGCCCACAGGTGCTGATTTATTTTGGAATAGGTGCAGGAATAGGGTCACATGGAAGGGCAGATGTAGCAGTGACCACAGAATAGGTTTGCTTGTCATTACTTTAAGGCATTGACATCTGCACATTGCGCACAGTCAAGGAACAGCCAGCAATAATGTCGTTGAGCCTTACAGACAATTACCTCTTTGTGTAGAAATGCACCTTGTTCCCAATAGTGTTGAACTAGTAATGAAAAAAATAGCAGTAGCCTAAGCCAGATATTGGAATTACAGCTGCAGAATAAAAGCAAAAATCAAACAAACCAAAACTCCAGATGAAGGGCTAGTTAAGTAGCTCTGCAGTATCTTAAGGCCAAAATGTCTATGGAATTCACATTTTGTAAAGACCTTGCACAAAAGCCGTTGCTCTCATGAGCAGACACCATATCTAGCACTAAGACCACAGAATTTTCTCTGTAGCTGTAAGGGCGGGGGGATGTTTTTGTTCTCTTTCTCTTTTGAGCAGGGAAGGTCGAGCTGCTTTGGTTGCTTCCTTCGCTGTAGTTAAATACCTGACCCTTTATGGCTTGATTCAATTTTTTGGTACTGCTCTGCTGTTTTGGGTAAGTAAGTTGTATAATATTTCTATCAATGAACCATGCTTTGGGGGGATTTTGTTTTTATTACACAGCTGGGGCTATGTAATACAGAATAATGAAGATATGAAAAGCTGGATAGGTAGTAGCACAGGGCAGACTGGATGTAGGGTGTTCAGTGAATCAGTGAAAAAGCCTGATGATATAACTTCATCTATTCTAAAAGACGAAAGGGAATTCTAAAAGGGCCGTAGTTGTATGGTAGAGGCCCAGGAGTGTGACTTGATGATGCTGATGATGACAATGTTGCCTTAAAACGGTAATTGGTGCCACAGGTTGTATCATCAAAGTTGACACCTGTTGTCATGTGATGCTTTCTTTGTTTTCCTTCCAGCAACTGCAAATCTTCGGAAATTACCAGTATTTGATACAAGACGTTGTCATTACCCTTCTGGTTTGCCTAACAAGTAAGCAGCTCAGGGAAACCTGCTGTGTATGTTTAAGAGCTCGGGTGTAAATAGTCAACTGCATTTTCCAATAAAAATTAAAATGAGGAGCCAAGTTCTGCTGTCAGTAACATCATAAGCACTGATGTTAGAGCAGTCTTTGGGTCCAAAGAGTGGGATTTGGCTCATAATCCTTTGCAAGCATAGCTACAGGAAACCTGCACAGAGCAGAGTATTTGAATGTGATTTCACTGGAAAATGAGCATTTGCTCCTCTTATGATAGCTCTGATAGTTAGACTGTGGTAGTGGAGCTTGGAGGGTATGACTGTGTCTCTTGGCTCTCCTGCATATTCTCAGTGTGAGATGCAGTGTGGTCTTGGACTCCCGATGTGTAGGTGGAGATGATATTCTCCATTCTGTACATTTTCCTTTGGGGATTCGAAGGCATTTAGATGGGAAATAGTGGAGATCAAAGCTGTTTCTTGCACATTTATTAGGGCCAGATTTTGAAGCTCTCACGTTGTATGGGCGGGTGGGTGTGCAACGCTGTTTGCCCAGCCAACACAGACTGGAAATGTCCGTGGTTTCTTTCCAGTGAGTTTGACAGAGGCCCATCCAAAGCTGGCGCCTTACCGCCCTCCCGGCCAGCTCATCTCTCCTCCCTTGCTGCTCTCCATTGTCCTCAACGTGTGCTTTACTGTAGCCATGCAAACCTGCGGCTTCCTGCTGGTGAAGCGGCAGCCCTGGTACGTGGAGATGGCCAGCCAGAGGTAAGGACCCCTTTGGCTGTGTCCCCAGCTGCGGACGGCACTGCCAGGCGTGCACAGCCCACAGGGGCACGCACTGCCACCCCGCGCATGGTGACTTCCCCGCGGGGTGCTGCCGCGGTGCTAATAGGTTGCTTCACATCAAGGGTAGAAATCCAAAGGCTAAAGCACCTCTGTTCCTCAAAGGTCTCTTTTTCCTCTGAAATCTGTCTGGAAAAAGCAGATAAAGAGGCAGAGAAAAGGAGGGACACGGTGCATCTTCATTGGCGCTCCCAGGGCTGTGCTGCACAAAGCTCCTGATGCTGCCCCAGTTGCAGAGTGCTTGGAGCTTTCTATGTCCCCTGGAGGGGCCATGAGATGCTCAGAGCCACCAGTGCTTGGGGTACCGCTGTCCACCACGGTTCTTTCTTTCCACTCCATTTCACTGCCCTCTCCCAGGGTCATACCACAAAGCTCTTCTGGGGAAATAAGCAGTCCCTTGGATTTTCTTGACTCTCTCCTGGCTTAAAAATGGCTCCAAGTTTGCAAACAACCTTATTTGCTGTGTCTCTGAAATGTAAAAACCTCTGCCCATGCGCAGGAACTAGTCACCTTATGTCATGGTGCAGAAATGAAACTCTAGAATAGGAAGCTCGGCAGGGTTTTCCAGTGGGAATGCCCATGGCTACCTGTGGCCAGCTGAGGCCATTTCATGGCCACTGCATGGTTGCATCATTGGGCGTACGCTTCTGAACTGGTGTGCAGGAAGCCGGGATGTGCACACACGTGTTTAAAGTCCATCTGTCTTGTATGCTGCTTGTGTTCAGCACTCAAGAGCAGAGATTTTAATGCAGACCAGGAAATTAACTGGGTTTTTGTTGTTGTTGTTCTTGTTTTCCTTTAAGAAACTTAAATGTGGATTTTGATTTTGATGGATGATATCAGGTTATAGGAGGCTGGCTGGGTAAGAGGAGCTGCCTGCAGCTCCTGCAGGGAGCAGGAAGAAAATCCCAGGTATTTCCTTACAGACATTGCTCTCTGGGAAACCAGACCCAGACCTCCAGCAGCGCAGGAGGAAACAGCACCACCAGCAATGCCGACAGCAGCGTCCTCAGCTATGAAGATACTACACTGTGGCCACTGTCTACTATCAACTGCATCATTGTGGCCTTTGTCTTTTCCAAGGGAAAGCCCTTTCGCAAGCCCATCTATACCAACTGTAAGTTGGATGGATTAACCTGTGCTCCATAGACTCACATTCCTGCCACAAAATAACACTGACAAGAGAGGCTGCGATGAAAGCGAGACTATGATTTTATTTGTGCCCACACCACTGACTGGCATGTAAAATAACTGTTGATTTATGTTAGCTCCTATTTCGCTATCTCTAAAGCAAGCTTAGTTACCACCTCTTATATTAGCTTCTTCCTTGAAATAAGAAGCAGCACATCCAAAAGAGATGACTGTGTCTCCATTTGGAAAAAATATGCTTTCCAGATGATGTGCTGGACTTATTGCCAAGTCTCTATATTATTGTGAACATAGATAGCAAGCAAAAATGAGATATATTTGCTTGGAATTCCACAGAGCTACAATCTTGCCTTGCCTGACCTCCATTCCTAGAGATGAGAGAGAAAAGGCTATGATGCAATTACTGTTCAAATCCTCTCATGATAATCCTTCTTTTCTCTGTTTGAGTTTTGCACAGATGACTTAGCCCTGCTAGCCTTCAGGTACTGATAGGTCCTTTGCAATTGTGACTTTTTACTTGTGATAAGCAGGACTTGGTTTAACCTTTGCAACGTTGGATTTCATTTGATATTTTGGGAAAAGACAGGTCCTAAATGTTTCACAGAGCACTGATCACCTGCTCTCGTTTCCCAGATGTGTTTTCAGTCTTACTGGCCCTCCAGCTCGGAATCTGCCTCTTCCTTTTCTTTGCCGACATTGATGCTGTGTATAGTGGCATGCAGGTAAGTTTAAACAAAAGGTGTGTCCTTTTCATGCTGTGTATTTCATTGGCCCTTCGTATAGGCCATGAGCTACAGCTCTGGTCATCTTTGAGACGAATTAGCTGGTTTGGTGCTGACTGAGCAGCCCTTGGCAACTTCTCTAACATCCAACTGACAAGCATTTGATCAATGAGGCATTCATATTCTGCTGTGAACACTGGGCATCAATAGGGAGAAGTGCTCATACTTGCTGCCTTTATTCTATAATAGTACAAAGCACAATCATGTTGGCTGTATTTTGGCATGCGGAGGAGGCTGGAGAATCTGGCTGGGGAATGGAGTGGGCAGGGAAATCTGCAGCGAGCCCATGCAGTGCAGCAGGGCTGCTCCTGTCCCGACACCAAACCCAAAGTGCTCCGGGACCTCAGCTAGGGTCAGAGCACAGGCAGCAGCTTCCAGAGGCACAGCCCAAACATGGGAATGGGCAGCAGAGAACGCAGGGCAAGAACTGGCCCTTACTGTAGCCTGGGCAGCTTGTCCCCAAGCAGGATCTTGCACCAGGTTTTTTTTTTTGTTTTTTTTTTTGTTTTGTTTTTTTTTTAGTGTGGAAGCCTGGCATTAGAATTAGCATGCAGGGGTCCGGATTTATGCTTTGCACATTAGCTGTTGCTCCCCAGAAATATTTAGGCATCTAATCCTGATTCAGACACCCGATCACTGGTTTCAACAGTAGTTTCAGTAGCCGAGGTAAGAACCTATGTGCAATGGAGAATCTAGCCTCAAACTTTACAAAATCTCTATGACAAGAGATATTACTGTTACTCCTTACTGCCTTCTCCATGCTTGCCATTGGAAAATTGTTAGTCAGACTCTTGAGTCAGTGGGAACAGATGCAGATCTTGGCAAGACATTTAAACTTAGCTGTGGTTTGTGTCATTTTCAACAGTTTCTTTGCACTCCTATGATCTGGCGAGTTTATCTCTTATTGATGCTCCTGGTCACCTTTTGTGTATCTTTTTTTACAGAGGTGAGTACATTTATTTACCTTCCTTTTTCCTGAGAATAAACAGGACCAGTTTCTCGCTTCCCTTATTAGCAGTCGCATGCTCTTCCTGCAGAAGCATAAACCCGCAGGCCTTTTCTTTTTTCCCCCTCTACTGTGTCAATCAAATCCATTTGACGCAGCACCAGAGGCTTTAGACCGAGTCTCACAAGCCTTCAGGAGAGAGGTGAACGAAGTGCTGCCATAAGGAAGCCCCCCTTCCTTCCTCACTGGGAGCAGGACTGGCTCTGGGGATAGCAGAGCAGGCAGTTGCACATGCAGATGTCTGATACGGACTTTAAAAGCCCCTTCCCTCTTCATCTAAAATTGCCCAGCTAGAGACTGCACTGGGTAGTGCAGTTGAATATTTCAGTCATTAAAAAGAAAAAAAGATAAGCTCACAAATAATGTAGGTGAGAGCTGGCTGTGTCTCACCAGATGGGTAACAAAGCAGTATCCAGAACTGGGTAATGTTCCTTGTAAGGAAATTGGCGTGTGCAGTCCTCCTGCAGCCCCAGGAGGAAAAACTGGTCCCCAGTTCTCCTGCTGTAGAGATGCAACTAAGCCATCTTACTATGAGCAAGGGAGTGTGCTGTCCATGTAGGAATTGGCAAATATTTTACTGAATGTGAGGGGATGCAGATGCCCAATGCTATGCTTCCATTGTCTGTAGGAACAGAGGCTTGAGGGATTTTGCACATATAATGTGGGATAGTTTGTGTCTTCTAAGCACCTCTCCCTCTCCAGGGAGAGCACGGGCACTAACTCCGCTCTCTGTCACTCCACAGGATGTTATCCTGCAGAACAAGCACCTCTGGCTGCTGCTCAAAACCTTGTTTGGATTCCAGTCAAAGAGCAAGTACCGGAAATGGCAGAGGAAGCTGCAAAAGGATCCGAACTGGCCTCCTTTAGATGCAAAAGACTCTGCCACAAAAAATACAGATGAGGTTTACATTAACCCAATGTATGAACACAATGAAGGGGACTAGAGGCAAGGCCCTATAGCGGCGAATGGGACTGCACAGTGACTGGCTTATAGGGAACAGTCCCTGCTTTCCTCACTTGATACACATGAGCTTCAGATTTTTGAAATGCATGAAGGAAGTAAGCAAACTGAAAGGCAGGAGTCTTTCATAGACAAACTGAAACCAGGAGTCCTGGAGCATAGACAAGCAGTATTCTCTCAGCTGCTGGTAAAATAACAAGTTTGGTTCTACTCTGTGGCCACATGCGGTCTTGGACTTTGCCAATATTCCCTGTGAAGTCTCAAGAAATACTGAATGAAGTGCAGCGGTGGTATCCACTGCATCCCATCGTTATCCCACTGCATCCCATCGTTATCCCACTCTGCTTTTTGGCCGCTGCTCCACCACATCCTGTCAATGTAGCCACGTATCTTGAGGGGAAGGCAGTTAAAAATCTGCAGCCTAATCCTGAGTCCATGGAAGAGCATATGTACAACTGCAGAATCCAGCACTAAATGACAGCCTGCAGCTGCTGAGGCCTACAAGAAAGGCTCACATGTCATGTAATTCTAGCTCTCTTCCATCCTGTAGTGAATTACAGATGTGAGAAGAGGGCACATGTATTGCCTGGCCTGCCCCCCACCATACACTTTGACAGTTCTGGCACAAATATAACTCACTGGATACAGTCAAGGCATAAGCTGTCACATCAGGCTAGGAAAGCTAGCAAAGGATTCACCATAGGGATGTGTCCCACTCGAGTTTGCAAAGTCCCAGAAGAAAAAGCTGCCCCACCATGCACAAACCACCCTCTCCCAGGCTCAATTTGTGCTCTGCTGCAGACCTGGCCAGGGCAGAGTGGGTCAGAAAACCCACAAGCTTCTTCCTCCCACCAGAGCATTTCAGAGGGCCGAAGGAGGGACCAGTCCTATTTTATCTTAGCTACTGATATTGCAGCTTTTGCTAGCTCAGGCTCATATACTTTGAGAGTGACACTCCTGAGAGCTAAACGCTGTCCTCGGTTTCATATCACACAAAACTACAGTTTTCAAGGACTCGGTGGAAAGCAGCACTGAGCCTTGACTTTCTGCTTTAAATGGGTCACGCCAAGAAGCAAGGGTTTAACATGCTCTAGAGCTCAGCTGCTATACAGGTGCAATAAAAAGAGCCCCTCCAGATTAAATTTCTCATTTTTAATTTTTCAGTGACCTAATTAGTTAGTCATAAAAGAACTTTTGATTACATTTGCATCAACCAAAAAAGTCTTTCAGGTTCAGATTTATTATAATGCGTTTCCCCACATTAAAAAAGAAGACTCTTATTTAAAGGTACTAATTGAGGGCACTACAAAATAGGATCAGAAGTCTTTGCCTTGTTATTTCAAACACTGGAACAACTGATGTTTAAAAAAAGCTTCTGATCCAGTTATGTACATGTTAAAAGCAGACAAAAATAGCAAGCTTCTTGCAGACGGTTCTTTTGCACTCATCTCTTCCTGCAGTCCAGGCAGTGGCACATGGCCAAAGCAAGATAGGTTAAATTTCTTATATGCAGTCTGCAAATAACATGGTTCCAAACACGCAAACCAAGTGCTTCCTTCAGGCAGTAAAAAAACCCACAACTTTTATAAATAGTTTTCTTATGAAACAAGTCACGCATCAACTTTGTGACTGGGAAATAGTTGGATTCTGTCGGTTTTGAGAGATGTCACATAGATGCTGCACAGGTGCTGACCAAGCACAAGCTTGGTCAGGTCCAGTACCAGCAGTTACTGCACTTGATGGATAAAGAGAGAAACTTCAGCTGCACAGCATTCCCAACCTGGAACAAACACTTGCCAGACAAAAAGCTGGCTGGTTTTGTTTGTTAGACTCTCCACAGCAGTCAACAGGTAGTCTTACTGTTCCCAAATGGAGTCAGAGGAAACAAGAAAGGGGACATTTTGCAGGTGGAAGAAAACCAAGCAAGACACCACCACGTCAAAAACGAAACACCAAATTAAAACACTGAGGGAGATGTCTTTCAAGACCTGCCCTTCCTTCCTGCCTCCCTCACTCTCAAGAGCAGCTGAGTGTTTAGGAACTGCAAGGACAAGGGCAAAGAGGTAATATATAGGCCTTGCCTACCATTTCATAGGCAGTTTCATGCAGGTCTAGGCAGCTGCACAGTCCATCAGTTGGAGCAATATTACTTTTAATGATATTTCTATGTTACTTTTGTTCTCAAAAAAAGGTAAAAATATTTCTTCAAACTGATCTAAAAAGTTATTAACAAAAAATGCTCAGAGGAAGCAGGTTATAAAAACAGCATATGTAGAAAGACATTTGCAGGATCACTGGATCAGCAGGAAAGCAATAGGGGTGTGTGTGTGTGTGTGTGTGTGTGTGGATAAGTAAGTTAGTCAGTCTCAGTTGCAGCCACAGCCATGAGCTGCCCCGGTTCCTTCCCAGGCAGGGATCCAGCTGCCCTGCCCTGGTTGAGTATCCCGAGTCCCTCAGTACTGCCGTTCTCTGAATCTTCTTCGCAACAGGCCCAGCAAGTAGAAGGCATTAGCAGCAGCTGTTACAAACCCAATGGCGCTGATTGCTCGGTTGGCCTGCAAAGGGAGAGCAAAAGAGAGACTGGTAGCACGATGAGTATATATTTTTTTTTCCAGGCATGCTAATGATGACCAGGCAGACATAAATGAGAATTAATTGAATATGAGAGACATACGCACCTAATAAGCAGAACAGGACAGACTTCAGGGCTACACCCTTCAGCAAAAGGTGTTCAGCAAGAGGGACTCTACTTTAGCTTAGCCCATAGCAAACCCTGTGGTCCAGGGTCTCTGCAAGACTGGGGGCAATGACAGTTTGGACTCAGTACCTGGGGCTCTGGGTTTCCTGACTATGACCCAGTCCAAGGACTCATAAAGGGAATTTAAGTGCATGATTTGCAAGGAAGGGCCATAACAAGCATGCACACAATTATCAGTGTTACTCACCTGCTCAGAGACCCTCTCTCCATAGCGGAGCAGTGTCACAAAGTGCTCGCAGTTGTTGCCAAGCAGGTCGTAGGACACTTCCTGGTCAATGTAGTACTCAGCACGCCGGATGATCTCCTCCATGGGCAAGGGGGGGTAGGTGTTGTCATACTTGTTGTTGATTTGGTAGGTGTCATTTCCCACCACATCCTTCAGGAGCTGCATCCTTACCCGGGCCTTTCTGCTGAAGACTGACTTGGCACTGGCGAACGACGATGAAGGCCCTTCATCTGGGAAAGGCAGAGTTGGCATGAGCCAGACTGGCCCACTCCTGCCCCTCCAAGATCCCAGAGCAGTTTCTGCCTAGGCATCCTATGTGCAATACCTGCCTGGAGGCCCCTGTGCACCTTGGTGTTTCCAGGGGCAACTAAGGACACAGGGGTAACCTGAAACGAACCTGTATGCAACCTATATATAACCCACAGAGCACTGAGGACTGCAGTGTTCCCTAGCCACAGCTCTACCCCAGAAAAAAGATGTGCAACCCCCTTTTCACAGCCCTCTAGGGTCTACAGTCCCTCCTGCAGGGTAGTTCAGAGGATTTTCTTGCGTGGCAGAGAAAAATCTTGAGATACAACATGTCTATGCTCCACTGTGGATGGGCTCTTGAATCAACCCAGGATGGACAGGCGCAAGGTCAAAATACAGGCCACTGTTGCTCCTGCCTTGCTCATTGCGTCTTCACCTCATGCTCATCACAATACTGCCAAGAAACCCAAAGCTGCTCAGAGTTGATTGCTTGCCCTTGGAACGAGGACAGGCTCCTGGATCAGTCCAAGACAACTTGCAAGCCTTACCTACAGGCGTCACATTGATGATGTAGCCATCCCCCAGGTAGAGGGCCCAGTGCTGATAAGCTGGCCGGAAAATCTCGATCAGGTCCCCAGGCTGGGGGTTCCCAGGGTTTGCCGCGCTGAACCTCCCTGTGGCTGCCATCTCGGAGGGAGGGAGTTGGTGCCGCTCAGGACATGCCCTTCTCATCGGGCAGACTCAACACAAGGCACAGAGGAGCAGGGAGGTCTGATGTGCGCAGGGTCCATTTGCTTAGCAATTACAGGAAACGAAACCATTAGGGCACAGCACCGGCCACCTGCAACCCACTCAGCCCACCTGTGACATGTCCTGTCCAGTGGCCAGCAGAGACCGTCCAAAGGATGCCCCCGTCCTGCAGCTCCCAGGGCTGCCAGCTGGCAACAGGCTGACATTTCGTTAGACATGGCCACCACCCTGGGGAATCATTGCAGGTGAGGGGTGAAGCAGTGTGGCTGTGCAGCAGCACCTCCTGCCACTGCAGGCTGGGACAGGATTGAGAGACCAGCCTTGTGGTCTTGATCTTGAAGGTTGGACTTGATGATCTTGAAGGTCTTTTCCAACCATAATAATTCAGTGGGTCTATGAGTCTGTCCCACGCTGCGTGTCCCTGCAGCCCACAGCACAGTGCGGTGCCTCTGCCCCATGGCAAAGTGCACAAGAAGCCTCAGTTATTCGTGCTGCCCCCCCTGCTGCAAGACTCCGACTTGTCCCTCCCTACCCAGTCCTGCTCTGTCCTTTGGAGGCCCTGCTCAAGCTGCCACAGCTTGTGCTGGCGCTGGGCCAGCTCTGCTGCAGGGTCACAGCACCCCAAGAGCCCCCCGGGATGCAGCTGCAGGGCTGGGGACAAAGGGACACCTGCGGGGGTGCAGCGGGGATGCTTTACAGCACTGTGGATGCTCGTGCAGCTAGGGCCGGTGCCCCACAGCAAGGGGACACCCCGGGCGCTGGGCAAAGCCAGGCCTGCCATCCCGCAGCACTCATCCCTCACCGGCACGGCGAACGGGGCTCCATCCTGCTGCCAGCCGCCCGCTCCTACCCCCTTGGACCTCCCCTGCACCCCCCGGGGCCCTGCTCACCCCCAGCGCCCGTCCTGCCGCGGCTGTGCCTGGGCTGCCGCTGTGGGCAGCGCCGAGCGGGGCCAGCAGCCGATGCTGGCCCCGCTCCTGGCTCCTCCTGGCTGCTATAAATAGCGATGAGCCGGGCGCTCTGGGGCGGGCTGCGCTCGCACTGTCCCTGGAGAGCTGCCTGCCAGCGAGGAGGCTGGCCGACTCTGCCGCGCGGGCGAGACTCACCTCCCGCAGGGTGGTTCTAAAAATGCCCAGCTTGTCGCAAAGCTCCTCCTGTCCCCGGAGAACATGGGCCGTCACGTCCTCACAGGAAGCTAGTGTCACGCTGCTCTGGGGCCTGCCGGCCTCAAGCATGGGCTCTGGTGAGCGGAGCAAGGGCAGCGGTTCTGCGGGGCCTGGGGGTAAGTGAGCTTCTCCTACGGCAAGATTTTTAGAGGGACGCAAAGCAGAACTGCTCTTTCCCTTGTCTGCTGTCTCGGGGATGTTACAGAGGGGGAGTTCAGTGTAAATTCAAATTGCCGTTTAGGGAAAAGAGGGCTTTTCATGTCTTTCATACTGTGGCCTAGGGGTTCCCCTCAGGACATGAAAGTGCTTCCTGGCCTCAGCTTGTGCCCAGCGCGAGCCTTGGAGCAGAGGGGCGGAGGAGGAGACGGCCAGGGCGCAGAGAGCGGAGGTGGCTGCTGCCTTCCCCGTGCCCTGAGAAGGGGGCGCGCGGCCCCTGTCAGGGCTCTGTGCTTGGGGTGCGCTGAACTAACAAGTATATTAGGCACAGCGTTTTGAAAGTGAGGTGAAGGATCAGATGGTTTATAGCAAGATGAAAAGATCAGAGCAGCAGAAGGTCCGAACACATGGCTGTTCTTGGTAGCCTCACTGTTTGGCCTGGCATTGCCAGAGACAGACAGCAGTAACACTGAGTGGATTTGTTCCCTTTCTGGCTTCTGTTGACATGCAGTAGTTAATCCAGTGAAGCACTAATTTGCAGTTCTGCTTTGTGTAGCACCTCCTGTTTCAGGTCTGAAGTATTTACAAGGCTTTGCAGTGGAAAACCAAGGGAATTCTTGTGGTATCGAAATAGCAAAGTGTATCCATGGAAACAGAGGAATCTGCTTTACATGGATAAATACAGGCCCTATTGCATGAAAGTGCTCGGGCTGTGAACCTGCAGGGTAGAGAAAGAGCGGCCTTTGCCCCACCTGCTACAACAGAAGGGGAGCACAGTCAGCACCACACAACATTCACAGAATTGCGCCGTTAGCAAGTGTGAGAGAGCCATAGGAAGCTCCTGCTGAACAGGCAGGAAAGATGCTTTTATAAACACTATGAAATTTCAGCATAAGGTTATCAGTTGATTTGTGCACAAATAATTCTCTCACGCTGATGAATTTTCATTATATAATGAGGTTGAAAGTCCCTTTCCATTCACATCCACCCCTCAATAGCTGTGTGTTGTTCATGTGTGGACAGCTGGCACATTCTTGAATGGCCTAAAATAAAATTCCTTTTATCCACCTAACCGTTCATGGGGGTTACAAATACTCTTCTGGCTTGTGGAAAGCATGAGTTTATGGGTACAAGAGAAAGGGAAAGGGAGAAGGTGCAAGTAAATAAGAACTGACATTACAGAAGAAAAACTGGGAAGCCCACACTGCTCCTTACCTCTAGGATAATCAAAAGGGAAGCTGCAGAGAACTGGAAAACAATCAGAGAGACCATAATGAAACTTCTCTTATGCCTTAAAGGCTTCACTTGTGGCATGAGACAATTATTTAGGGCTAGCACAAGGCCAAGGCACTATCTCATTCCCCCAAGCTAGGTAAGAGAGGTCTGTCGTGGGTGTCTCTCACACTACGTGTAATTTGGCCTTGCCACAAGCAGCTTTGATATTCTGCTTTTGGGGGTCTTAAGCATGGATTTAGAATGCAGGTGATGCAGAGCTGCAATCAGGCTATGGCACTGTGGCAACTTCAGAATTTGCAAAAATCCCTTAAGGAAATCAACAATCTTCCTCAAAACAAGAACTAACCCCTCAGAAATCAAATAACGGGATCATGTTCTTCAGAGGGTGTCTGTTACAATTTGCTTTGTACCCACAGGCACTGGGGTGATGACAGTCTTCATTACTATCTTCTCCCTCCTAATCATAAGGAGGAAGCTGTTGTTCAAACAGCCCAGGACTTCCATGTGGGAGGTCTCATCCCTTTTACTAGTCTGTCATCAGACAGTCTAGGTGTCTTCATATAGTTTTCTCTCCCCAGATGAACATCCCTTCTCAGAAGAGGAGAAAGAACTATATAGTCTTTAATAAAAATTTGTAGTCCTTCACTTCATTATAGGCTTACACTATGAGTTTTAGAAGAGTGATTTCAAAGGTCTTCAGCAAATGCAGCACTTTATTTGGAATTTTTTTGTTCTCAAACTATTAGAGATATTATTAAAATACAAGATAATAAAGTTATACAAATAAATGTGAAAAAAATGTTAACTGTTAATGTTAGAATATGGGTTTTCGTATTCATTTTGATCAAATGCAGTGTTCACTACGCAGCCATAATCTTGCTCGTGTACTCTGTCATTCAGTGTGTCTCTGGAGCGGTTCAAAGATGAGTTCCCAGTTTTGGCTGTTCTCTCCAATGTAAGCGTGCCTGTCTTCCTTCTGTCAAAAAAAAAAAAACAGCTTTAATTTCTATTTTTAACTGTAGTGGAAGGCCAGAGACTGGTGTGAGTATGGATAAACAAGCATGAATGAAGCCAAATTTTGAAGATTCCTAAGCTTTGTGATAGTGATCCATAGACCTTATGAAATAAAAATGGCACATGTTGATTCCTGTAGACAAAGGTTAGTTTTCCCTTATATTCCTCAAATGAGCTCCTGAATGCTCCAGTTCCTTTCTGGTCCTGCCATTGTGTGACTGGTGGGAGTTCTGGGGTATAGAGGTACCAGAAGGTGTTTATGTGTTTTGTCTCTGTGGGATGTAGCAGAGCTGGTAAAGGCCTTACCTGAACAGGTATACTGCAGAGGAGATGAGAATGAGGACAACAACAGCACCTGCCAAAACTCCCACAACAATGGCAGCTGTATAGTCCTTTTCCTCTGGTGTTTGATCTGTAGCTGTTTGATCTGAAGAAGAAACAGGATCCTTGTCAGTGAAAGCTGACTAATGCAAACAGAAACTTTTGCCACGCTGCAATCTGAGCAATGAGCAAACATATCTGGTTCTAGTCAGAGGTATCCATGTGGCATTTTGGATTATTTTCTTTGAAGTAGACGCCAGCCTCTGTCACAATTTCAAGCCTGATGCTTGTTTCAGACTTGAGCCAGAGCATGAGCTGACATGTAGAGAAAGTGAATGGCTGGGGACTGTGGGCTTCTAGGGTAGGTTTGGCCAGAGCAGACTCATGTAACAGTAAGACATGTCCCCTCAGTCTGTGGTACTCGGGGGCAATCCTTACTCTGAGGAACATTGTCAAGGACTTGTCTTGAACTACATTCAGCAGAAAGGTTTCTGGGTAAGCCTCCACCCTGCCTTCAATTAAATCACAAAATGCCAATTAAGAGCTATGATGAAGTCCTAATCTAACACCTGCTTCTCTTTGTGTGTAGTGCTGCCAGTGAAATCCAATATAATTTTGTTACCTATCCGTTCAGTCCCACAGGTATCTCCTGTGTACAGTTCTGTGCATTCACAAGAAAACGTGAGAGAAGTATCATTGGTAGTCTCAGAGCAAACTCCATCATTCTGACAAGGACTTGGCATACATGGTCCACCTAGCAAAAAGGAAGAAGAAACACTTCAGAATCTCAGATAATCCAACACTGAACTGCTCTTGGTTAGCTTACACCGACTCTAACCTATGCTAGATATTCTCCATGTTGCTAAGGACAATTTTTTATTTCATATGTGATGACACGAGTGGAAGAAACAAACACTTTTTCTAAGATGAAACATCACAACAAGATCCCCAGTATATTTATAAAGGGATTTTCTTCTGTTCAGATTCTGTTGCCACTATCTCAGACTCAGTGATCTTTAGGGTAGTGATGAATCTGCTGCCCTAAAAGCAGTAAGTCAAGACGACTTAGTGCCAAAACAAAGTGACAGGGTAGTTGACTTACTTCTGTAGCATCCGCGAGTATAGTTTGAAATGCCACAGATATCTTCACCTCCACACACTATGTTAGAGCAGGAGACGCTGGAGCTTTCTGTGCAAAGGCATGTCTGAGAGCAGTCATCAGTGGTGAATGTTTCTCCAATCTGGAAGACAACAGTTAAATGTTATAAAACATCAAATAAAATCAGCCATGAAGACATGAATGGAGCACTGGGGACCCATGCTATTCTCTTCAATACTTTTCCAAAGAGAAACCTGTGAGATTATGAAGCTGTTTAATCTGTTTAGTCCTTCAGCTAGGGGAAGATACTCTCTACCCTTCAGGCTCTCTCGTTTTCAGTCTCTCTTCATGCTACAATCAGCTTTGCAGAAACTCAGCCCTGCCCCTACCACCTTCGATAAGGGCAGGGACCACAGTGACTGGCAGAATTTCTCTATAACTGGTTTACTGTAAATTTAAGAGCCTATTAGGCCATTGTTTAGTCGTAAAGGTAAAGAATTAACATGGAGGTCACAGTGTAATCACATGCTTCCCCCATGTGCCTGACCTGAGTTTTCTGACAGGCAGAGATTCAGAGGCATACCAAGTGCTCAACTTGCTCTCTGCTTCCTCTAGATATGAGAATACTGTTAAACAAATTGCTCTTTGTTTCTAATGCAAACCTGCACACCGAGGAGAATGAAGAGATTGTCAAAATACTTAGCAGGAGAAAATATTGTTTGACACTGTGGAAGCCATCTACCTCACACTGTACTTATGAGGTACATGACACCATACCTCATAATATTTGTCAAGGTATGTGCATCCACACTGCCTGTAAGGCACGCAGTCAAAACCACTGAGAACATAACCAGGGAGACATTCACAGCCTTCAACACAGGGCGAGTTGCACTCAGAGGGGCTGGTTAGGTCAGCGCAGGATGCTGGGCACGCGGACATGCAGGAGCTGTAGTTGCTGTTGGCAGGACACTCCATTGCTGTAAGAATCAGGAGAATGTAGTTAGTTATAACAGGCTGCTGTGTGTTACTCACACATTGTCTTTTCAGCACCAAAAGATGTTACTATTTTGTAAGAGGCAAAATGCTGAATACAAATACATGGAGATAATCGAAAGTTGAATTTCAAGCACTGCAAAGTCAGGAAACACACAGTCAACAGTTATCTGCGTGCCGTATCCCACTTGTGGTGTTCACTGATCTCAAATAATTTCTCACACACCCAGGATAGCCATTCCTGTAAATAGGAGGTTTCATGGTTATGGGAAGTGTTTTTGTTGTAAATTCATCAAACTGTGGGTGACAAGCAGTTTGTGGAAACTCTCAGCTTGAAAAAATACTTAGGGAAAAGAAGGTTTGATGTTATTTGTGAGATTTATTCCTGCATTCTTAAACCTAGGTGATGCGGGGGGTTGTGCTGCATCTATTCTGAAATCTTGTACACAAATAATAAAAAATAGTAAATTTTGTAGATTTAAAGAGATTGAAAAGAAATGTCTTGAAAGCTTTCCTTTATATTTTTCACTTGTGAGAGCACCAACTCTTTTCTCTCACAGAAGCTCTGACTGCTCTGCTTTCCTAAGTAAATTTCTAGGCTGGAGCTTAAAGGTGAAAAGTCAGCATAAGATTCTGAGGAGAGGCCAGAAGAGCAAATGTGCATCCTAAACTGTGAACAGTGATTGCAATTCAATATGCTTTCAATCCCTGAGATGCTTTGATACATGGTGGCTCTGTAAAAAAAGAAGATTTTTTTTTTTTGAGCGAAACCCCAAAACTCAGATTTTGAGAGTCCTTCCTAGATAGAAACTATGTGTTCTGGTTCCTCCTGTACTTACAACAAAGTGTTTGTTGCCTCCAGCCTTCCACACTGATTCCTTGCTCCTGACAAGCCAGCACATACTGCTCCAGACTGCGACATAATGTAGCATTATCATCTCCTTCCACACACATATCAAAAAGGCAGCTCCTGTGTGCAACATAAGAAATCATTTATTCCCAATAAATTAGTTATAGCTTACTTTTAACTGCTTTTTGCCCTCCCTCTGAGTTCTGTTTTCCTGTACCTTGATGACAACTGGCAACTACTTGGCATATTTGTGACTGATGAAGAATTAAGGTGGGGTGACTCAATACATTTCATCTGGTTCAAAAGGGAATATGTAGGAATTACGTGTGCAGTTCTTGTGGACAGCAAGATAATTACTAACTCACTAAATTCACTGGCTGTTTTTGGTACTTCCCCATGGAAGATACAAGAAGTGTCACTGCCAGCTTCAGCCCTTGTGTTTATAGCATAAGGCTACATCTTATTATGCTGGAATTGCCAAAACGAATCTAATGGTGCCAAGTACTAAATTCTCAATGAATGAGAATAAGAACTTTAGGCACACTGGAAATCACAACTTACAGGTGTAAGGTTTAATACTGATAGACATTATGGGGTCCAACTTATGCTTGATTCCTACTTAATATTCTTGAAACTGAAGATGCACAGCTCTTCTCAGAAAAAAAAAAAAAACTGATTTGGGGTGAACAGTTGTCTACAGCACAGACTTACGTGAGATAGAAATCGGGTGAGATGGTAGAATGGCAGTTTGCAAAAGGACCATTTGACTCTATCAGAATTTGACACCTAGAGGTCCTGTTTTGTTGTTCCAGTGTGCTTTCATCACAACCTTGGAAAAGCCCTGTATCTGGTTCCTCCTCCTCTTCTGTAGAGACATCTCGTCTGCAAATGAAAGCATTGTGAAACCACCAGTTCTCAGCACAGTATTCACAAGGTTACTCTCTAAATTGAAGATCACAAGAGTATTTCTGCATTTATGAAAGAAGTGACAGCTTATTTCTATCTCATGGATTATCATGAATGTAAGGGGACACATAAAGCAAATCAATGAAGTACTATAACTGTCTCAGAGATTTGTTTTTCTTTAAACCAAAAGGCATAGCTGTAATTGTCCCTTTGGACATTTTGTATGACACAGGTTTCATCCAATGTCTCATTTCAATAAACCTTGAATCTTAGCCAAAATGATGCAGCTGCAGTAGGTCAGCCATTTCTGGGAGATGTGCTCACTTTCACTGAACAGCTGGCTGCATGCCTGAAGGCCTGGTGTTCTCTTCTAGGCATAGCCTCCAGAGCTTGCCTCTGCTTTTTACTGTTTTATTACACAAGTTTTTGCAGTTAGATAATGTCCTGTCAGCTAATGCAATTCCATTTACTTGCCAAAAATGTTCTGTGTGAGTGGCTAAGCAACCTCCAAAGGCCTTTCAAAACAGAGAAGGCAGAAAGAGGGAATAAAACTTGGTTCCCTACCTCTTTCAATTTGTGTATGGACCAATTAGTGCAGAACTGGCTTGACCACAAATACCACACTCATTTATACTAAAAAGATTATTCTGGCTTTCTTTGTACTGGCAGGAAAGAGAATATAGCTAGGAAAGTAAGGAAATCAGACTCTTAAACAACTTCTAGGAGAAAATGTGAATTCATCTGGCTGGATTTCCAAAGTGTGTTCATCTTCCATAAGAAGGGATGACACTGAACCAGTATCTGCCTTCCCTCAAGCCCATTCAGCACAGTATCATTAACTGGCCAGGACCCATGAGTCCTCCCCAGACCTAAGCCATCACTGTGCCACGGTAGTTACAATGGCTGTGACTCCAAAGGACAGTGATCTGGAATAATGCAGTGATGGCTCAGGCCTCTCTTGGTTAGATAGAAGAGCACTGATAGTTCACCTTAGCAATGAGAACTACAAACAGAACAAGGCAGGAAGATGAAAAACAAGGCAGTATAGCAGTTATGTCTGGGTTTTAAATACGGCTGTATTCACTGATTTCCAGTGGCTGTGCCTACCATAGAAATTCAATAGAAAATGAAGTACCTGCGACGAGAGGCTGTTCTTTGGACAGGAACTTTCCAGCTCTCACCAAATACATTCACGTTCCTCACCCAAACACCATCGGGATTAGTGAAGTCATTTCTGTATATCCCATCAAAGTTGCCACACAAGCCTTCCACTCTGTTCTGGTAGGTGTTGGCCAGCTTTATTTCTAGGGAGATCAGAAGAAGAAAAGCCATTACACAGATATCTTTGCATATGGAAGAAGTGGAAATAAGTGTCACATAGCTTTTTCCAGGATCCAGAACAAGAATTAGTAAAGTGGCGTGAACCCTGTACACAGGAGATGAGCATAACACTGAAAACTGGCCATGCATGTATTCACAGAGCTGTTTCTTTGCTCTGCTGCAAGAAATGGATCATTAAAAAAAAAAAAAAAAGTTTATGGTAGCCAGGAGAGTCTTTATTTAGCAGTACATCTCCATGCAAGTTCTCCTTGCGCTTACAGGTTACTATCCTGCAGCTAACTCTCAGAAATAACACAACTATATTCTGTTCTAAATCAGGAGTAACTCTGCTCTAATCTGAAGAGATGACATGGAATGAGTTGTATGTACATGACACAAATCCTGCTGACATGCACAAAGGAATGGACCCATTTGTAAAAGAGAATGTAAGGAATTCTGTGGGAGGAAGTATGCAGAAGCATACGCTCACAGTTGAGAACCCTTCAATAGGTTACACATTGGCAAAGAGGCACATTTTGACTTTACTCCATCATCCTAATCAGTAATTTTAAGTGGTCTCCTTTTGCGTTTATCATTCAGGCTTTACTTTATATAAACAACCTTAGAACAATCTGTGTGCACATCCCATTTCTCCTAAATTCAGGCTGATCCAGACAAAGAAATGCCAATTTTGTAGATCTCTGGTTTCAGGGAGTCATTTTTGGTTTCAGTTTTCTGGAACTTCATATCATACTCACAGACTCATAGGATGAAGATTTCTAATTTTTTTCATTTTGGAATGAGAACATTTCTCAGTCTGTACATAAATATCTCCGCAGATTGTCTTAGCATCACTTACCTGCATTTTGATTGCCATCAAAGCTCACGTATAAGCCAAAATCTGTCTCCAGATAAATTCTTGTTGCTCTCTGATATATGCGAATACCTTCATGAGGACGAACGGGGGGTATCACCCTCACACCATCCAACTAATAGGGAGAGAAAAAGTTAAAATTCATATTATATGGGACAAATTCAAATGTGGTTTCAGGACAGCAGGTCAATGCTACAAATGAACACTCTTCCTCTCTGGTTTCATGGTAAACATATTAGAAACCAGGAAAAAAAAAGAAAAGAAAAGGAACAGTATTTACTTTTTCAAAGGAATAAAGTCCTGTATGGAAAAAAGACACAATATTTTCATATCATCCTAGGAGATTTCTATTATTGAGCTATAAAATGTGTATATGAGCTAATGTATAAGCTTATGTACTAATGAGAGTAAGGAAACACGAGTTTTACAAGCCTATTTTTCATTTTCCCTACCACTGATAAAAAAAATCTATGGCTTTATTGTAAGTCTTGGGATATTTGGTGTTTTGTTCCTAAATCTCTATTTTTTATTTGTTTGTTTTAAGTAGAATATATTACTCATGGTTATAGAGGGGAAAAAAATAGTAGGTGCTTAAATCTAAACAAATACAAAAATTTTTAAAAAATAAATACTTCATGGCATTCTTTTCTAAAGCATTCCCAATTTTTAATCAATCAATCCCCATCACACTATGCTTGAGATTAGTACTTCAGCTACTATTTTTAAATCAGAAATGATTAGAAATTCAGCTCTGAAATGGATATTTTCTGCAATTCCCTTCAGTATTCTTTATTCTGTTCTTCACACCTCTAAAATGGGTGCTCTGATCCCTATTTACCTGCTTTTCAAAGAGACTGAGGAGAGAAACTTGTGTAAAGTACATAAAATATCGTGACTGTAATGTTAGTGTGCACCCCTTCTTACACCTATTGAGTTCAGGTACAGCTCTGCCTGCTCCACAAATTACTGCTAAAATACAGGTCAGCATCTGCACTCAGAATCATTCTTGCATCCCAAGTTAGATTTCCTTTGGATGATGATCCTAGTTCCATTACCACACTGCAGGATTCTTAATCTTTTGAGGTCTCTCTGGCACAGTCTTAGGAATTTTGCTACAGCAAGAAGCTCTAAACTTCACAGTCAGTCCATCTTACAATAAATCCCTCTTAGCATTTTTTTCATGTCTTTACATTGCTCTCTATTTTATTTCCAAGTTTGCATGTTATTCCCCATTTCCTATTCTAATTAATAAAATGATGAGCTTAAGGCAGGAGCCACCCTTACTGTTTGTGAGGACTCAGCACAACTGACAACACATTTTTGGCTGCCCCATAGCACTGCTGTAAAAATACAGTTTCAATATTAAATGCTTCAAAATAGGCATTTATAATTCAAATTTGTTTTATACCAGGGGGATTGGAGGAGCATTTTGTCCATGCGCTGCAGTGAGACACTTACCAGAACCTGCCTCTTCTGTCTGAAGCGCACCGTATGACCATAGACATTGATGAGAATCTCTTTGAGGTAAGTAATGTGTCGAATTAAAGGAAGAGGATAGTTCATGCCCTCGATGCTGAACTGTGTCAGAGTATCAGGTAGGTTAGGGATGGTTTGTGCCAGAATATACTTGTATTTCCCTTGGAAGTGGTGCACCAAGCCATCAAAGGTGGTGTAGTGTGGATCACCCATGATCCAGCATTTCTTAAAACCTAAAAGAAGAGAGTTTCATTACCCTCCAGTCTAAATGTCAAATCCTATACATGGACCAGTTTAATAAGGACTAGATAACAAAGTTTTCTGCTAACGTGCAGGTCTCTGAAAGCAAAGATGGGTACTTTGGCATCACCCTAGTGAATGGGTATCTGAGGGCTCTCAGAGGTATGGGTTTCATGTTCCACCACAATGTGAAATATGAAATTCTTGAAACATAAAAAGCACTTGATGTCACACTGATTACTTCTGAGGTTACTAAATTTATCACTAGGATCACCAGAACTAAAAATTAGATGTAGAAACTATTGTCTATGTATTTTGTTTGATAATTAAGTGCAGAGTCAATCATTCTTCAAGAACTAGGCTCTCCTTAAGGCTGCTGTGGCATCTCTGCAGTGGTATTTTGCCCAAATGGAGCACTGCAAAACTGCATTTCCATTGTTCTTGTACTGGTCACCTGTATGGCGAGACCTATGTTATACCGTTTTTCAAAATACAGCTGTAGAATCACTTGGCAACAAGCTATGTCATAAATATTCCAATTTACTTGTGGCATATGGGATTAAATGTAGCACAGCAAATATCTCCCAGAATCCTATCCAAAGGAGCTACTGGATGAAAAGCAACAAAGTTATTTGACTAGTATATTTACTTAATACCCATTCAGATCTGCTCTGTCCTGACTTTTAGAGCTTCATTTTTTTCTGTTCTCAAATCAGCACACAGTGAAGAGAAAAGGTTAATTGCCAGAGGATACAAAGATGTATCTGAATTTTATTTGTAGTAGATACAGTACAAATCTCTTTTCTTTGCAAACCAGTCAGACTAAACTGTCAATTTTCTAGAGGTAAATATATCTTCAAACTACTGTTTTGCTTCCCTCTAGAGATTGTGTGTCTTGTACTGGAACTTTCTGTTGTGAAAATTGAAGCCTTTTTGCATTCAGCACTGGCAGACCTGGCTGACCTCCCCTGTAAAAAGGCTAGAAGTGTCATGGAAGAAAGACTGGATACCTCTCATTCTTCCTCCTCCTTGAGCCTTCATGAAACACCAAATGAAGATCCCCATGCACATACCTGTTGGATTACACTTGTGTTTTCCATTTTTGATCACACAGGTTTCTTGAGAGTCACAGCCATAGTCCTTACATGTGATGACACCATTCTGACATTGGCATCTCTGAGCACAGTGTTGAGTTATCCAAGTTTCCCCAGCCTGGACACAAGTTGCAGCAAGAATATTACTGTGGTGCTCAGCTTTACAATGCAATAGAAAATGAATAGTGAAGGTTTTGGGGGCTGGCTAGATACGATTTGTCCTGCTGCTTGTTCCACAACTGCCTAATCCAGGCATAATCTCTCCAGAAGCCTGGGAGGTGGGGAATCTCAGTCCATTTGCCTTACTGAGTATCTTGAGAAGAGACAGACTGCCTGAATAACTCTGATCAAAGTACTGGTCTCCAATATGTCTCAATTTTGGCCTCGTATGCAAAGCACCAAGCTTTTGCAGTTGCTCCTAACTTAGCCTGCAGCTTTTTCTACCCAGATCAAAGATACCTAATGATTTCTCTCTCTCCCATTCGGTCAGGAAGCCAAATCTTCACAGGTTTTGCAGACAGAGATTTGTTCCACAAACTACTTACACTGTAGTAGTTGTCGTCATCATCCCTGCAGCCACAATTGCTCAGAGGTACACACTTGCCGTTACTGAGCACATAATTATTATCACACTCACAGCCCTCAGTGCACTGTTCTGTCTTCTCACAAAGGGAAGAGGCAAAAATGTCATTGCATGTTGATGGGCAGGGGGAAGCACAGTCTGTGTAATGGCTGTGGGTTGAACAGGGCAATGCTGTGTGTGGGTGAAGAAAATAAAAACAGTGTTACTAAATACACTTAGAAACCACAACTGCAAACACCTATCACTGCCTGAAAGCTAGAACTTGGCCTGCAAAATGGCAGTGTTGGATTGCATTTTAATAGACAATTTTGATGGTACGATTTTGAATTTTGACCTTAACAAAACAAAAACAAAACACACACACAAACAAACAAAAGAATAATTCAGAGAATCCTTCTGGAGCTGTTGATTCAGTTCTATTACACATGGGTCTCAGCTGGTGGTACCTGGATAATTCAGATTCACAATTCCAGCTCAGTGTTGCAAATGCCTGTTTGGGCACTGCTGAAAATGTGAGTCATTAGGGCAAATGCCTTAAGAGTGCTCAACCCGCCAGCAACATAAGGCATAAGGTGTTAATTAAGCTCCTTTAACCAAGCGGACAAATCTTCACTCAGATGCCAGTCTTCATTCAGATCACAGTGAACAGTATTGAGCCCTTTGTTCTAATACAGTATTCCAATTTCTTCTAATCTTCTTGTTATACTATGTCTCAATTTTAGACTCACTGCAATATCTCACAATATCTATCTGGCTACTAAAACTATTCTAACTCCACATTACTTCCCACAGCTTGTCTAGTTCTAAGTTACCACTGGATGTAACTCAACATAATCAAAGTTCAGTGCAGCAATGAAGTCATAAAATCACAGATAATAGCATTGCATTTTGTGAGGATTTGAATTTAATTATCTTTTACATAATTTGTCCAGCTAATACTGCTAATTAATTTTCATGCCAATTAAATTGCATGCCATTAGTCATCCCAGGTTTTAATTTTTCATTCGCTTGTGCACTTACGACAGAATGTGCTGTTCCTCCATTTAATGATGATTCCTTCATTCTTACAGGTGTCCACATAAACTTGAATTATGTCACAGAGAGTCGACATCATGCCATCGTACTGGCACATGTCATAGGTGCAGATCTGTATGAAAGGTTCAGGATTGACCAGATTGTGGCATGGTGTGAATTTGTCTGATTTTAAGACATTACATTCGCTTTCAATGACTGGTTTGTTCTCAGCAGTGCAAGGAGGAAGATCATCATCTCTTGAGTCTGAAAAACAGCTACATGAAAGCATAAACACAGTTAAATTTGAGTGTCAAAGACATATGTAAAACAGACTGAAAGTGGCAAATCTGATCCTGAGAGGTATTAATAAGCAGCCTTGCAGAATCTGATTTGTGACTTGATTTATTGTTACAGGGAAGATATAAAAAGTTTAAAGGTTTTAGATGCTTATCTGATCTTTCCCTGTCTCTTTCCCCATCTCTCTGGGCCCTGAATGCACTAACAGACCTTACTGGCCCTGACCAGTCCTTCCTGGAATCTCATCCCACACAGGCCCACAGCCCAGAACACCACTTCGGCCCAAACTGGAGCGGTCAGGCCCTGTGCCAGCCATGCCGTAGTAGTGCCAGTCTCCAGCTTTGCCACAGCCCTGTCTCTACCTGGCCACAGGCCACACTGATCTGGACCCTGACGAGGCTGACTGTCCGACCAGGCCTTGGCCTGGCCCTATTACCGTGGCCCTGTTTGGACATGATGGGGCTGTGTCTGACCCTGGCTAACCCCACTGGGCCTGATCTGGCTCCTGACCTGCTGACTGGCTGCTCAGCCTGGCCTTAGACCCCATCACCATGGGCCTGCTAAGCCATCCCTGGGCTCTGTCTGGCCATGGTTAGCCTCATTGAACCCGATTCTGACAAGTGAATTGACTTCCAGCTTGACTTTGGACCTGTCACTCCGAACTTGTCCAGTGATCTGGACTCTCAGTTGACCCGGCTGCCATTCCTCATCTGCCCTGCTCCCCTTACTCAAGTGCTGTGGGATGGTCTCTGGTTGGTGATGCTCCTGTATGGCAAGCTGTGTTATTATGCTCAGCTCCCCATCTCCTTCTCGTTGCTGGTTCTCGTTGCTCCCCAACACCATAGTTCTGCTCTAGCTGTTTTCAGTGTAAAATAACCATAGACTATGCCCACACTGTGGACTACCTCAAAGCCTAATTCCCCAAGTGTGTACATCAGAGGTGGGTTGTGGTTTGCTTCTGGCCTGTGCAGTGGTTTCCTATGTTGATGGCTTTTGTTAGAGCTTCACACGGAAGAAGAGAGAAATCTCACATGCACTACCTATGTGTTGCAGAGTAGCAAAATAGGCAAAACACGTTAAAGGAGACTGTTTGTCAAAGGAACATAAGAAATATGAAAAGAAGTCATATTTACCCTGCATCACTGTCTTCTTCCACTTTCCAGCTATTTCCAAACTGTATGACATTAACAACTGTACCATTGGGCAAGGTCAGATCATCTTCAGGTTTGTCATTGAAGTTACCACACATACCATGTACCTGCAAGTGAAGAAGAATTGTATTCTAAACATTATCTGTTCTACCTCAACTTCCCCGAGAACTATTAATTGACAATGGAATAACATAGCCAAATCATTATTATAAAAACATATTGTACCAAATGCTTCAGATCCATTCACTAGTGTCTGTCTGCATCAAGGGAGAAATAAAGTAGATACTGCAATAAATTTGTGGTCCCCTAAGACTTCAAGCTATTTAATTCTAAAATCACAGTGTATTTCTTGTAGCTAATTGTCAAGTACTCAGCCAGCTGGGTCATTTTATCTCCCTATCTCTACAACACAAAGAAATAGTTATTTACAAGACAAAAAGAAAAAAAAAGACTTATGTGTTACAATATCTGCTCCAAAAGGGATACAATAGCAAAATGCAAGAAGAGAAATGAAAAGTCAATACACAAGGCAGCAGTTTTGAAACAGTGGCTGTACGCTTACGTATTAAATCTTACCTTTGAGAAGTAAGACTGTGGGAGGGTGATTTCCAGATGGTGATCACCATCATATTTCACTACCATACCGAAGTCAGTTTCCACTACAATATATGTGCCAACATTGCCAATGGACACGCCTCGCAGACGGTTTTCTACTGGAGTGTAGACTCTCTCACTGTTCAACTGGAGACACAAGTCATTTGTCAGTACACTCTCCTGTGAAGGCTTTTCTGCTCACATTTTGTATTCCTTGTAGGGTTACAGACTTCCCAGTGGTATTTTCAACTGCTTGATAATTCCACCATTGTGCATTCCAACTACGGTAGCTGAGGAGAACTGGGCAGGATTCAGAGCCTAAGACCTTACCAGGGAACTGTAAAGATCACTGGTTTTGAGCAAACACCTACCCTCCCACAGGATGATGTTCAGCCTAAGGGACTTCCATGTATCCCAGACTAACACACTAGGACTGACTCTTCCTCTGCTTGCCCAGACTAGCTATAGATGATTGAATCGATAACAGCTATTGAACTTGGAAACGCAATCCTTTAGTTAAGACAGAAGTTCTAATAGCTGGAGACTCTGGCCTCCAGCTCCAAGATACTGCTTGAACAACAGTATCAGATGTCTTGGGTAATCAAGAGAAATTCAATTTCTCCACAATATCAAGTTAATTGAGGTGTCCACAAATGTTAACAATATTTGTGCATGTCACTTAGCAAATGTGAAGATCGTTTTTTGTACAGCTACTGCTTTGAGCACTTTTTGCAAGAATTGAAAGATCACCAGCACCTACCAGGATTCCTTGGCTTTTCTGAAGGGTGATTCGTACATTATATACATCTATGTAGACTTCTTTCAGGTATGTGGCCCCTCTTTTTCCTCGGTCTTCATTCTTGCCACGGATGGTTACAGGAGTGATACTGTTATTGTTCGATACCTCAACCAGGTGTAGGTGGGTCAAGGTGTCCATCACATAAGTGAAAATGGGGTCTTGGGTCAGCTGAGCCAGTCATGAAATACAAACCAAATAGTCATTGAATGATGAAAAAATGTATTCAATGACTTTTGGTTGTATTTCATGACTGGCTCAGCTGACCAAAGACATTTGCATTAGTGCAGGAACCTGCTCCTGACAATTATTATGTGGGAAAACTTTCATTATCACGTATCTCATGATTATGCCAGTGACATTTATATGGAAAACAGAAGTTTCCGGAAAGTGTTTCTTCATTTTTTTTTTTTGTTAATTATGTACAGATTGATAACTTGGCATAAAATGAACCTTTTTAGCCATTTCTATGTGCAGTTATAGCTATGAGGTATGTTAGTTGGGAGTAACTCACAGCTTTTCTACTTGATAGTATGTAAATACATAATTATACATCTAAATACACAAACATATTTAAGGCCCTTGCAACTATCCTGACTCTCATAATTGCGGTTCTTCTCAATTTCCAAACGTAGAGCTTGTAGCACTGGTGGTTTGGGACTAGGATCTCAAAAAGAACCCATGTGATCTTGCAAGCTTTTGAGCAGCATCAGTTCATACTGATATCCACTACAACAGAATGGAATTAGTGCTTGCAAGACACATCATCTGTCTTTTCATCTCTTAGCTCTAGCAGCTGTTTGTTGGCATTTTGCCAGGACATAGGGAAAGGTGTCTGTGGGAAAGCTAGAAGGTGCAGAAGATTCTAATTACTGAATTGACGCTGACAACCAGTTGCAGGAAGGACTTACCATTGGAGTGACAGCCCAACACACCATCCTGAACACTGCACTCCTCTCGCACCCCACACTCCCAAGGTGTGCAAACAATGTTGTTATTCGCCTTACAGGTACAGCGTTCAGTGCAGGTATCGTTGGTGAACCAGCTTTCATCCAGCTGAGAGAAAAAGAAAAGTGTAGAAGCAAATTTTATAAGATGACTGGAAAGATTATACCACAATGGGTAATCATATTTCTAGTATTTGAATGTCAGTGATATATTTATGTGGCACATGATCATTATGGCCACACAGTCCACTGATCAGGAAGGCTGCCAAAGTGAATTTCAATTTGTCTTTTATTAACAGTGTAAATAATAATTTTGTTAGTGTTATGTTAGTTGTTAGTCTTTATAATTCCACCCCCCCGCCCCCGGCTTTTCCAAATGCATTTGGATAACTTGCCTGGTAGTAATGGTTTTTCTCATCAACACATCCACAGCTGCTTTCTGGCACACATAGGTCTCCACTCAAAACATAGCCCTCCTTACAGAAGCAACCTTCCACTGGTAAGGAACTGCAGGAATCAGCTACTGAGATATTCACACAGGTAGAAGGACACCTGGTACCACAGCTGTTGTAGACACTGCCTCCAGGACAGGACATTGCTAGAGACAAAATAAAAACAAGATCACTCAGAAGGGCAAAATTGTATGAAAAAAATGATGGTGCATTCACTGTTTTCTCTTGGAAATATACTGAAATTTGCTGTTCAAAAGCGTAACATTGGAGAGTGTTGACTACCAAGGCTTTTCTTGCACTGTGAGATAATGGATGATTGTAAGATGAGGTAAACAGACAAAGAAATGAGAGCCACCCTGCACATCAACTCACGTAGGATCTTAAACCATCCAGCCTTGCTTTGAGTGTAATGCCTGAGTGTGATTATACAGGCCTATTTGCACTTGGTTCAGTAATTTTTTTTTGAGAATTAAAGACATACAGATCTGCTGATGAGGGTATAGCTTGCACCGTTCTGTTTTTGGCTACCCTTAGTATTTAAGTGGAGGTTAAGTAGGAAAGGAGAGCTGCCTGGTAGCCTATTGGAAACAACTTTGTCAGTGTTCTAAGCTCTGAATCTCACTAATAAATAGCAATAGGCAGCAGAGAGGCTATGGACTATAGGAACTCTGAGAACATAAACCCCTGTGTTTCACCATCTTCCTAAGCAGTTACAATGTGCACAGCTGTGCCATGAGGGATGCAGTTTGCTGAGGAACAGCATGCAGGCTCATCAGAGCCCTTTGTGCCCTGGCCTTCCACCTGCGAACACAAAGGAGAGAGCTTGGGAGGAGTTGGTCACAAAGCTTGGGCTGGCCAGAGCAGCCATGTGGCTGCGGGAGGGACCCAGGCTTTCCATGGGCAGTGGTTTTCACATGGATCTAAAACTCATTTTTAACAGTATAGTGAACAATGATGGGTTTCATAGAGCTTTGTTTTGAACCACAGCTCTACAGGCTATAGGCATTCACTGATTAAATAGCAGATGTCCCCCTTCCCGAGCTCTGTTATTTCCTTGGTACTCAGGTCACTCAATTAAAAATGAATCTCTTCATGTAGTACCTGATATGGCCCCATTACTGTAGTTACTCTTTGAACAGATGCCACATATTTAAAAATAGAACTAAAAATCAGACTTTTATCTTTCATCTCAGACTCCTGAGAAAATATATTATGCTCTCATATCCCTCCTGCTCACAGTAAAATTTTGTTTCTATCATTCAAAGTATACTCCTCATGGAAAACGTTACATCCTACAGAGATCTTCAAGCATTTGCCCATTTATGTGATCTAAAAAGCTTAAATTTCTGTCTACACTCTATCATAAATCACCACATGTAATTCTCATTCACTTCTGCCCCTGTAGCAGGACCTCTTAGTTCTCTCAGACAATTACAGGCAACTTCTCCAGCTATCTAGTCAGAGTACTTGCCTCTTGTCAGGTTCCCAGCTGAGTTTGTATTTGAATTACTGATGGAGAAAATACTTGAGAGTCAGTTCTCTTAGTGTGACTGAATAATTCTCTTCTCTATAACCATAATCAAGCCCTAGATCTTTAGGCTCTAAGCTATTGCCTCAGAATAGGGAGTTTGAATGTCCATATCCTTAATCTGTTTGGGTGTTAGAAGCTAATTTCTTGCTCTGTCTCTTTTTATGTGATGTCCCTGTGTGCTATGCCCTCCCAGCACTGACTCACTGGGTGCTTTAAATCAAAGGTCATTCAAAAATCACAGTAATTCTTTTCCCATGTGGAGCAACTCCCACGATCTCTCAGTAATTTTTATGGTTTGGCTTCAATGCCTGTTGGGCCAGATTTGGCTACAAAAGACTTAAAGATCAGGTTTGCACTCTTGCAGTGGCTATCAAGAACTGAATTGCAATATGTGCTCCAAAACAATTAGACCTGAATGTATCCAGAAGTTCATGAGAATTAGTGTTTTATATAAATACTGGAATAATACTGAAACTGAAGCAGGCTCAAAAACATGACAAGAGACAGACTATACTCAAGCATTACAATTATTAAATGACATACATGTAGAAGAAAATCTACATACATTGAAAGTTTAAACAGGAAGAGATATTTATAAACCACAGTACTCACGGCAAACTGTAGTATTTCTCCACTCTATGCATATCCCAGCATTGGTACATGACTCAGCATAGGCCTGCAGTCCATAGCATAAGGATGTTGCTTGTCCCCCAGTGAAACACATGTCATAAACACAGTTTTCAAAGAAATTCTCTGGAGGCACTTTGGCATGACAATCCTTGAAGATTCCTGAGTAAACCAACAAAGACACATTAAAGTATAGGAAAAAAAAGAGGGGATTATAAGATTCATTAGCACCACTGCCTATTCTGTCCTAAAAAGATTTGTATAATTTATATCAGGCTAACTTTACTTAGTAAGCCATACCAACACATGAAACTGAGCACATAGAGTTGGCTTTCTCTACCATCCCTGTTTCTTGTTTTTGCATGAGTAACACATCATAGCTTACATAAATCAAGAGTTGGTGGCTAAGCAATCCACTATTTCAAGATACCTGCAGGAGGCACAGAGGGTCTCTAATTCAGTGAACCTCTAGAGAATACGATAAAGTGTCTGTAGTACATACAATGTCAGTACCCTCTGAACTTTTTCTCTGAGAAAGCAGAGTACAAGTATATTATAAATCAAACAGCGACTATGAGTCTGTCATCATTGTTCTCAGATCTTTGTGGACACAGGCTTGTCTGAACAGCTGACATATCATGACCAAGCAGGTATGAGTTTTGTGGTGGTTATTGGTACTAGACAGTTTATATGCCTCCAATGTGAGTTCAGAACAATGGGTTGAGGAGAACAGAAAATATAAGCTGCAACTTGCAGTGCACTTCATCATATACCTCAGAAAACTACTAAAATACCACCTGCTGGGTCTGTGATCATGCCACATGTTGTGTTCTTCTTTGCTTCACTCTCCAGCACAGGGTCACACTGCTCTTCTGTCCCAACAGAGCATCTGGGTAAAGCAAGGATAATAAGGTCTTTGTTTCATAACTCTTAGCATCAGGTTTTAGGGGAAGATTGGCACGTGATACTTCTGCACAACAGTGAGTATTTTGTTAGTCACAAGACTTTAGCCAGCTTCTTTGAAAGGCTGATGTCAGCTTTATCACTGAATGGACTCCATTTTTGATGCCTTTTGGAATATTCAAAGGCTCATTCTTAGCTGAACTAAGCTAAGCTGAATGACGAGATCCAATAAGTTATGATTTCCAAGCAGGGAATCGGAGTGAAGCTGTCTCTTACTCTATAGACACTTTCTGCTTAAGCGCAAGACTTAAAGCACACACTCCCTCTTCTCATTCACTGTATAACATAAATGGGAACTCCCAACTTCAAATGGGCAGCTGAAAGGTTTTTTTCAGATGCAAAGTGGTGCTGTGTGACAGAGCTGGTGATTAGATAGCCATTAGATTTTACATAATTTAATTAGAAAATGCCATGAGATTACACTCCTGTACATACATGGTGTTATTCTCAGGGACAAGCCAGCTTTCTCCAAGATCAGTGGAACTACTTGCAGTATCTCCATTGGGCTTTATGTTGTCATCATTTGGATCACCATTGTAATTGCCTGTGATGGTAAAAAGAGGTTTATAGGACATATAAATTTTAAATCTGTAAAAGAAAGTTAATTTGTAGCTTATAAAATCGACTACAATGAACTGCTGAGAATATAAGTACAACATCAATGTGTACTAGACAAAATAAGAAGAGCTCACTTGTGTTTTAGACTGTGACTGATGACAGATGACCGGGGCTATCTTTCAGACTTGTGGACTTGAAGCAAGGAGACTGTAAATTATTATCTAACTAGGGAACTAGACAACACTGCATACAGGAATGAATTGGTTAGCTAAACTACCCATCCCCTAATTTTCTTGGATCACATCAGTAGTGTATTGGTGGATTAAAAATCAAATGGTATCATTTGCAGCATGACATCCTTAGGTAGGTTTCCTGAATGGAAACTGTAAAACATCTACAGAGACATAAGTGAATTAGGAAATTTCAGTTTATCCGTATCAAAGCATAACCAGAAACGCACATGACAAGCTACTCTTGGAGATTCTACGGTCACATTTCCATGCTAAAGCAAATTTCATGTAATCACCTGATTCTAGAATGATGCTCTGGAATGTTGCTCCAAATGAACATACACAGTTTCAGGCATTACTAGCAGTGCTGACCATTCTGTACCTTTGTCATTGTTTTGTTTTAATCAGAACACTACCTATCCGAGTTGAAATAAGGCAGAGGTGAAAAAGGAGCCTGTGTAATCTGTAATCTTTTTTTTTTTTTTTTGATTCTACAAACATGATCATCCAAGATGGATAAACAGCTTCTAAAACAGCACAAGAAAACAGCAGGAAGAAAGCTTGAGGATACTGACAGTAAGCTATTCTGAAGCTAGTTCCCAGCTTATTCTAGAAACAACCTCAAGTCTTTATGACTCAGGAAATGAAATAGCATAGCTTACGCTCAAAGAAAGACAAACACATCAGAATGTAAATAACAGAAAAATACATTTATAGGATTCTTGAGTAGGTGTATGTAAATTAATATTATTATATCTACACCGGAGAACTGAAATGAGATTTTTCAGCTAGCAAAAAATATTAGTTATAATTCGCAACATTCCAGAGGGATATGAGGTTTTTAAGTTCTGATTTTTAGGAACTGAAAAATTCTGGTAACTTTTCTTCACTGATATAAATTCTAGTCTATTTGACAGGAAGTACTTGTGTATAGAGTAAATATGACATGATAAGAAATAAGTTTTAAATAATCACTAGTCTCCATGACTCATTTAGAAGTGACTAAGACTATGACTTACCACACAGACCACAGAGCAGACCACTGTAATCAGAAGGCACAGAGACTTCTGCATAGTGGTTTCCATCATATCTGACCCACAGTCCGAAATCAGTTTCCAAGAGAACATATCCACCACTGCTTTGGATAATTATCTTCCTCTCAATAAATACAGGCAGATTCCTTCTGCTGCCATTCACCTGTATAACAAGTTGTAAAAATCAGCCTGTGTATGCTGGGGGCTCCTACAACTGCCAGCAGCAAGCTTCCAAAAATCTAACAAACTAGTTTAGTGAAACATACAGTCTTTCGTAGAAGGGAAGTGGAAGCAACCATTAATGAACATTACATCTGAGTCTAAGCAGCCGTGGGTAAACGTGTTTGAAAGCTCAAAGAAGTAATTTACTCAATGAAAAAAAGAAAAAGGAAAAAAAAAGAAAAACAAACAAACAAAAACAAGCAAAAACCCTCTGTGACCTCCACAATCAACTTTAATTACTGCATGCCAGTTTAAAAATATTAGATAGGAAAATATGTCTCAAGCAAAGGTTTTCTTACGTTCACTTTCTTGTTTTTCAGCAAAGAAATCTCATTGCCATAGACTTCTACTTGAACTGACTTCACATAAGAGACTCTGGTGTTGGCACTTCTGTGTTCATTTGTCGTAAACACATCGAAATATGGAAGCCCCTGAGAGATGTTGCACAATTTTGACAGGGTGTAAGAGCAATTTCCCATGAAATTATGAACTCTGTGGTCAAAAGTGTTATAATGTGGATCCCCAGAAGCACTGCAGGAAGCACGACCTGTGAAGAAAGAAAGACTGAATAATTCATTCTGAATATCTAAAAAACTTTTGTTGCCACTATGGCCCGATGAAACATTTCATTTCTCTGCTGCACAGATATAACGATGGCGTCACTGAGCAACAGAGTAAAAGATAGTCATGTATACTTTCCACAGAAAAATATGCCATTCTACGGCAAGAGGAAATCACCTAGATTACGAAGTTCGAATTACCTGACCCAGGGATTCATTTGATGTAAAGTAAGTAGAGATCCACCATTTGCAATTTGAGACCAAGACTCAATTAGAATCATGAACATTAAGTCAAATAGGATTTTCAAGCCTGCAAGTTCCTTGGGATTTAAATCAAAATATTCCAAAGCTGAGCCTACACACATGTCTTTGATGCCATAAAGAGTCAATATCTCTATGCACTAGAAATCTATGATTGATGTTGAAACAGAAATATGAGCAAGATGGATCATGTTGACAGGAGGACATTAGTATATAAGGCAGAGCAGATTGTATTTCATATCAAAGTCTGCAAGGCTATTCCAGATAGGAAGTAAATACTCAAAAACTTTACATGGTTCATTACCCAGAATGAACAGCTGCACTTGAACTAGCTGCCTAGGACTTATCATTGCCTCTTAACCAATGATAAGATCAACATCTTCAGCAGGTATATGTGCACAAGGGTTAAAGTTTTGAGTCTTAATAAGAAAATGTCTTTTTAAAGCTCCAAACAGAAAATTCTACCATCAAATGTTGGACAAGTTGAGCTTGCAAAAGATTTATGGACTTGATCAAAAATAAAAGATGCTCCGATTTCTAGCAGTATATAAAAAAATTAGAGTCACACTTCTGTCTATATGTGAACACTAACTGCGATACACACCAAAAATCTGGAAAGAATATATATATATATAGAGCACAAAAGGGAAGACAAGAATACTGAGAGATAATACTCCTGCACATAATATTCTGGATATATGAAGACGGATTAGCAAGTAAAAAGTAGATGAAAAGAAATAAAAATTCCTTAAATTAAAATTTTAGTGCAAAACCCAATTATTAAAAAGGAAAAAAAATCATTAACAGCAACAGATGCAGAAGAGAAACCACAGTACCTGAGCTCGGCTCGGCTGTTGGTGGCACTGTATGTGGAGGCCATGCTGTGGTCTCTGGCGAGGTTACAATGGGTTTTGGTGTTGATGGACCTACAACAAAGAGAGCAGGAGAAGATCTGCATCAACAAGGCAGAATTGCTCCAGGTACATGGTTCACCCTTCCCAAAGAGCCCACTGTCCCAGTAACAGGAACACAGGCAGGAGATCCAACGGTGACCCCACAGAAAGAGCCACAGCAATCACGGTGTGCCCAACCAGTACCGTTGGGTGAATCAAGAAGTTCAGGCCTTCCACCACAGCTGCTCTGCACCTCAGCTGAAGGCCACAATGAACACAACTGGGACCCTTATCCACCAAGAGCAACAGATGCCGAAGAGAAAACTACAGTACCTGAGCTCGGCTCAGCTGTTGGTGGCACTGTATGCGGAGGCCATGCTGTGGTCTCTGGCGAGGTTACAATGGGTTTTGGTGTTGATGGTCCTACAACAAACAGAGCGGGAGAAGATTTGCATCGACAGGGTAGAATTGCTCCAGGTACATGGTTCACCCTTCCCAAACAGCCCACTGTCCCAGTAGTAGAAGCACAGGTTGGAGATCCAACAGTGACCCCTCAGAAAGAGCCATAGTATTCACGGTGTGCCCAGCCAGTACTGCTGGGTGAATCAAGGAGAAGTTCAGGCCCTCCACCACAGCTGCTCTGCACCTCAGCTGAAGGCCACAATGAACACAACTGGGACCCTTATCCACCAAGAGCAACAGATGCCGAAGAGAAACTACAGTACCTGAGCTCGGCTCGGCTGTTGGTGGCCCTGTATGCGGAGGCCATGCTGTGGTCTCTGGCGAGGTTACAATGGGTTTTGGTGTTGATGGTCCTACAACAAACAGAGCGGGAGAAGATCTGCATCAACAGGGCAGAATTGCTTCGGGTACATGGTTCACCCTTCCCAAACAGCCCACTGTCCCAGCAGTAGAAGCACAGGTTGGAGATCCAACAGTGACCTCTCAGAAAGAGCCATAGTATTCATGGTGTGCCCAACCAATAGCATGGGGTGAATCAAGGAGAAGTTCAGGCCCTCCACCACAGCTGCCCTCAGCATCAGCTGAAGGCCACAATGAAGACAACTTGGACCCTTATCCACCAAGGGCAACAGATGCTGAAGAGAAACCACAGTACCTGAGCTCGGCTCGGCTGTTGGTGGCACTGTATGCGGAGGCCATGCAGTGGTCTCTGGCGAGGTTACAATGGGTTTTGGTGTTGATGGACCTACAACAAAGAGAGCAGGAGAAGATCTGCATCAACAAGGCAGAATTGCTCCAGGTACATAGTTCACCCTTCCCAAACAGCCCACTGTCCCAGTAGTAGAAGCACAGGTTGGAGATCCAAAAGTGACCCCTCAGAAAGAGCCATAGTATTCACGGTGTGCCCAACCAGTACTGCTGGGTGAATCAAGAAGAAGTTCAGGCCCTCCACCACAGCTGCCCTCAGCATCAGCTGAAGGCCGCAATGAACAAAACTGGGACCCTTATCCACCAAGAGCCACAGCTGCCAAAGAGAAACCACAGTACCTGAGCTCGGCTCGGCTGTTGGTGGCGCTGTATGCGGAGGCCATGCTGTGGTCTCTGTCGAGGTTACGATGGGTTTTGGTGTTGATGGTCCTACAACAAACAGAGCAGAAGAAGATCTGTGTCAACAAGACAGAATTGCTCCAGGTACATGGTTCACCCTTCCCAAACAACCCACTGTCCCAGTAACAGGAGCACAGGTAGGAGATCCAACGGTGACCCCGCAGAAAGAGCCACAGCAATCACGGTGTGCCCAACCAGTAGCGCTGAGTGAATCAAGGAGAAGTTCAGGCCCTCCACCACAGCTGCTCTGCACCTCAGCTGAAGGCCACAATGAACACAACTGGTTCTCTTATCCACCAAGAGCAACAGATGCAGAAGAGAAACTACAGTACCTGAGCTCGGCTCGGCTGTTGGTGGCACTGTATGCGGAGGCCATGCTGTGGTCTCTGGCGAGGTTACGATGGGTTTTGGTGTTGATGGTCCTACAACAAACAGAGCAGGAGAAGATCTGCATCAACAGGGCAGAATTGCTTCGGGTACATGGTCCACCCTTCCCAAACAGCCCACTGTCCCAGTAGTAGGGGCACAGGTTGGAGATCCAACAGTGACCTCTCAGAAAGCCAAAGCAATCACGGCATGCCCAATCAGTAGCGGTGGGTGAATCAAGAAGTTCACGCCCTCCACCACAGCTGCCCTCAGCGTCAGCTGAAGGCCACAATGAACACAACTGGGACTCTTATCCACCAAGAGCAACAGCTGCCGAAGAGAAACTACAGTACCTGAGCTCGGCTCGGCTGTTGGTGGCACTGTATGCGGAGGCCATGCTGTGGTCTCTGGCGAGGTTACAATGGGTTTTGGTGTTGATGGTCCTACAACAAACAGAGCAGGAGAAGATCTGCATCAACAAGGCAGAATTGCTCCAGGTACATAGTTCACCCTTCCCAAACAGCCCACTGTCCCAGTAGTAGAAGCACAGGTTGGAGATCCAAAAGTGACCCCTCAGAAAGAGCCATAGTATTCACGGTGTGCCCAACCAGTACTGCTGGGTGAATCAAGAAGAAGTTCAGGCCCTCCACCACAGCTGCCCTCAGCATCAGCTGAAGGCCACAATGAACACAACTGGGACCCTTATCCACCAAGGGCAACAGATGCAGAAGAGAAACTACAGTACCTGAGCTCGGCTCGGCTGTTGGTGGCACTGTATGCGGAGGCCATGCAGTGGTCTCTGGCGAGGTTACAATGGGTTTTGGTGTTGATGGACCTACAACAAAGAGAGCAGGAGAAGATCTGCATCAACAAGGCAGAATTGCTCCAGGTACATGGTTCACCCTTCCCAAAGAGCCCAATGTTTCAGTAGGAGGAGCGCAGGTCGGAGATCCAAAAGTGACCTCTCAGAAAGAGCCACAGCAATCACGGTGTGCCCAACCAGTACCGTTGGGTGAATCAAGAAGTTCACGCCCTCCAGCACAGCTGCCACAGCATCAGCTGAAGGCCACAATGAACACAACTGGGAGTCTTATCCACCAAGAGCAACAGATGCCGAAGAGAAAACTACAGTACCTGAGCTCGGCTCAGCTGTTGGTGGCCCTGTATGCGGAGGCCATGCTGTGGTCTCTGGCGAGGTTACAATGGGTTTTGGTGTTGATGGTCCTACAACAAACAGAGCGGGAGAAGATTTGCATCAACAGGGCAGAATTGCTTCGGGTACATGGTTCACCCTTCCCAAACAGCCCACTGTCCCAGCAGTAGAAGCACAGGTTGGAGATCCAACAGTGACCTCTCAGAAAGAGCCATAGTATTCACGGTGTGCCCAACCAGTAGCATGGGGTGAATCAAGGAGAAGTTCAGGCCCTCCACCACAGCTGCCCTCAGCATCAGCTGAAGGCCACAATGAACACAACTTGGACCCTTATCCACCAAGAGCAACAGATGCTGAAGAGAAACCACAGTACCTGAGCTCGGCTCGGCTGTTGGTGGCACTGTATGCGGAGGCCATGCAGTGGTCTCTGGCGAGGTTATAATGGGTTTTGGTGTTGATGGACCTACAACAAAGAGAGCAGGAGAAGATCTGCATCAACAAGGCAGAATTGCTCCAGGTACATGGTTCACCCTTCCGAAAGAGCCCAATGTTTCAGTAGGAGGAGCGCAGGTCGGAGATCCAACGGTGACCCCGCAGAAAGAGCCACAGCAATCACGGTGTGCCCAACCAGTAGCGCTGAGTGAATCAAGGAGAAGTTCAGGCCCTCCACCACAGCTGCTCTGCACCTCAGCTGAAGGCCACAATGAACACAACTGGGACTCTTATCCACCAAGAGCAACAGATGCAGAAGAGAAACTACAGTACCTGAGCTCGGCTCGGCTGTTGGTGGCACTGTATGCAGAGGCCATGCTGTGGTCTCTGGCGAGGTTACGATGGGTTTTGGTGTTGATGGTCCTACAACAAACAGAGCAGGAGAAGATCTGCATCAACAAGGCAGAATTGCTCCAGGTACATAGTTCACCCTTCCCAAACAGCCCACTGTCCCAGTAGTAGAAGCACAGGTTGGAGATCCAACAGTGACCCCTCAGAAAGAGCCATAGTATTCACGGTGTGCCCAGCCAGTACTGCTGGGTGAATCAAGGAGAAGTTCAGGCCCTCCACCACAGCTGCTCTGCACCTCAGCTGAAGGCCACAATGAACACAACTGGGACCCTTATCCACCAAGAGCAACAGATGCTGAAGAGAAACTACAGTACCTGAGCTCGGCTCGGCTGTTGGTGGCACTGTATGCGGAGGCCATGCAGTGGTCTCTGGTGAGGTTACAATGCGTTTTGGTGTTGATGGACCTACAACAAAGAGAGCAGGAGAAGATCTGCATCAACAAGGCAGAATTGCTCCAGGTACATGGTTCACCCTTCCCAAACAGCCCAGTGTTTCAGTAGGAGGAGCGCAGGTCGGAGATCCAAAAGTGACCCCTCAGAAAGAGCCACAGCAATCACGGTGTGCCCAACCAGTACCGTTGGGTGAATCAAGAAGTTCAGGCCCTCCACCACAGCTGCCACAGCATCAGCTGAAGGCCACAATGAACACAACTGGGACCCTTATCCACCAAGAGCAACAGCTGCCGAAGAGAAACCACAGTACCTGAGCTCGGCTCGGCTGTTGGTGGCACTGTATGCGGAGGCCATGCTGTGGTCTCTGGCGAGGTTACAATGGGTTTTGGTGTTGATGGTCCTACAACAAACAGAGCGGGAGAAGATCTGCATCAACAGGGCAGAATTGCTCCAGGTACATGATTCACCCTTCCCAAACAACCCACTGTGCCAGTAATAGGAGCACAGGTCGGGGATCCCACGGTGACCCCTCAGAAAGTGCCGCAGCAATCACAGCAGGCCCAATGAGTACAGTTGAGTGAATAAAAGAGGAGTGCGGGCCCTCCACCACACCTGCTCTGCGCCTCAGCTGAAGGCCATAATGAACACAACCTGGACCCTTATCCACCAAGAACAAAAGCTGCAAAAAAAAAAAAAAACATTGTACCCGAGGTTGGCCCGGCGGTTGGAGGCACGGTTTGTGGAGTCGATGTTGTGCTCTGAAGGTAACAGCCTCGGTGGCCATTCTGGATCTTGCAGACCTCATCCTCGCCACAGGACAGTGGCGAGCAAACCATCTGGCCGTTGCCTTCACAGCGGCACTGGCGACTGCAGTTCTCGTTCACAGAGAGCTCGCCCTCCTGCACGCAGAGAAACACAGAGCACCAGCGCGTCAGGCAGGGAAAGAGCGGAACAGCAGTGCCCTGGCAGGGAGACAAGCTGGGCTGGGGCTTTCACTCACGCTGTAGTAGTTGCCCTCAAAGAGGCAGCCACAGTGGGCCTCGGCCACACAGGTGTCTCCACTGAGCAAAAAGCCAGAGGCGCACGCACAGCCCTCCATGCACGGCTTGGAGCAGTTCTGTGGGGCTTCTCGGTCGACGCACGTGGCAGGACAGCCGCTCATGCAAGGGTCATAGTAGGTGTTGTCAGGGCACAGCAGGGCTGCAAGGGGATGAGGACAATTAGGAGGAGAAAAGCCCTCCAGAAGAAGGCCTGCTTTCTGGGAAAGGGAAGGCTAAAGTGAGCAATGCTGTGGCCACAGGCCTGGCACACAGGGGAGCCAAGATTTCCTAGGGGAAAGCCAAGACAGGCACTCACGGCAGAAGGTGGCATTCCTCCAGGGCAGAAGAGTCACGCCTGCTCCCTGGCACGCGGCAGCATAGGCCTCCAGAGCAGCGCACAGCACCTCCTGCCCACCGCTCAGGGCACAAAGGTCGTACAAGCACGCATCAAAGTAGCTCTGCGGGTTGATCACGGCATGGCAGTTCTCAAAGGAGCCCGGCCTGGCGGTCAGCAGGCCGCAGAAGACGTCCGACTGGTAGAGCTCCTCCTCCTCAGAGTTGCAGGGTTCAGGCTCCTCGGGGACACCACAGTAGGGGTCATCGTCCCCACTGGGGACCTTCCAGCTCTCTCCCAGCTCGTTGGAGTTGGCAGCTTGCTGCCCATTGGGCATCATGTAATCGTCCTGTCGCAGGCTGTTGAAGTTCCCGCACAGGCCACACGTCAGGTTGAAGTAGGTTGTGGGCACCTTCACCTCCACCGAGTGGTCGGCGTCGTAGGACACTGTCAGGCTGAAGTCCGTCTCCAGCACGATGTAGAGGCCGCTCACGCTCACTCTGATGGCGCCTCCCGCTGCGCTCACCGGCAGGGTCCGGCGCTCCCCGTTCACCTAGGGCAGACACAACCCAATGGGCCCTTGCACACAGCCTCCGTGAGGCCTCCCTCACGCGGCAAACAGGCCCCAGAACCTGCCATGGCACACCGGTGCCCACACGCCCCTCACACGCACGCGCCTCTCACGCTTGGCCAGCCTTGCCCTTTCCTGCCCTGCGCGGGACCTCTGCTCTTCACTGGCCACAGTCCCTCTCCCCTTCTTCCTCCTACAGCCCTTCCGCAATGCAAACACCAGGGAGACAGTGCCCCAGTGCTCTGCGGGGAGCCCACCCACACCTGGGACCAAAGAGTCCAGTTCGGGCAAGAGCCTGCCAAGAAAAGCCACCTGCCCCTGGCCGACACACCACCCTCTGGCCAGCCCTGCTCCCTACCAGCACTTGGCTCCGCTCGTTCTTGACAATCGCAATGCGTTCTCCGTACACCTCCACCAGGACTTCACGCACGTAGGACACCGTGGGGTTGCCACGCTGCTCGTTCTTGGCCTCAATATTGAAGTAGGGCAGCGAGGTGCCATTGGAGCACACTTTGGCCAGAGTGTAGGTGCAGTTGCCCATGAAGTCGTGCGTCACACTGTCAAAGGTGTTGTAGTGAGGGTCCCCGTGGATGTGGCAGATGCCGTAAGAGTACGGCAAGCAGTCGGGTTTCCCGTTCTGCACCCCACAGTACTGGTCTGCCGGGCACGAGGCATCGGAGCACTGCACTTTGCTCCCGCGCCCTGGACACGTGCACTTGGAGGAGCAGGTGTTGTCCGTCCAGAACTCCGAGTTCACGGGGTAGTGCTGCCCGTTGTGCCAACAGCCGCACTGCTGGCTGGGCACGCAGCGGTCATTGTAGAGCAGGTACCCGCTGTCACACACGCAGCCCTCCACGCACGGCAGGCTGCAAGTGACCGGAGCCATAGGATTATAACAGGTAGCAGGGCAGGCTGCTGCACATGGCTCATAGTGGCTGTTGGCTGGACACTCGATAGCTGTGCAGAGAAATGGAATATAAGGGCAATCATTAGGATTTCTCCAGCAAGAATTCTCTGAAGTCTAGCAAGCGGTTGCCGCATATTTAGGAATCTTATTCCCCACAGCCACTGCTTTATTATGCCTCCTGACTGGGAAAGAACTGCATATGAACTCAACCAACAAAGGGTCCTCCAGCTGTCATCAGGCAGCACAGGGAAATTGCATTTTATAACTCCTTGGAAAACCTCTTTCTGAATTAAAATACATCTCCTGAATCAAGAAGATTATGGCCAAAGAGGGTCCAGGATGCAGTGCAATTTTTGTGTGCTGACTTACGGCAGAAGGTTGCGTTCCTCCATGCGGGGATCTTCACACCAAGGGCCTGGCAGGCGTCTGCATAGGACTGCAAGCTGTTGCACAGGACCCCGTGATCCAGCCCCAGCTCACACAGGTCATACAGACAGGTGTCAAAGTAAGCGCTGGGGCTCAGGACAGCTTGGCACTGCTCAAACGGGCCGCTGGGGTCAGTGAGGAGACCGCAGAAGCGACTGCTGCTAATGACTTGCTTGTCCGTCTCGTTGCAGGCGGGGCTGGGCGTTGTTCCGGGGGAGCAGCTGTGGAAAGGGAGGGAGAAGGGCCCCTGTGTTATCCGTGCGCTTCTCTTGGACTCTCACCCTCCCCACTGCGACGGACTCATTCCCAGAGGGGCCGGGGGCCACGCACCTGCTATCGTTGGACACCTGCCAGCTGTTGCCCAGGCTGGTGGAGTCTGGCTCCAGCACCCCGTCCGGGTTCAGGAAGTCGTCTGCTGCCACCCCGTTGTAGTTCCCACACATGCCACAGACCTTCTGCCCAAAGGCACTGGGGAGCGTCACTTCCACCCGATGATTCCCATCAAACTTCACTCGCAAGCCAAAGTCTGTAGAGACCACAGTGTAGAAGCCGCTGGACGACACCTGCACGCCTGTTGAGGGGCTGAAGGGCACGACCTCTTCCACTCCGTTGACCTGGAAGGACAGAAGCCAAGGCAGGGTGGTGGCAAACCATTTGGCACGGCGCTCTCTCCTCGCACCGCCCCACCGGGGGTCCCCCTTGGCCTTACCGTCACCACTCCGCCCTTCCCCAGCCTTATGCGATGGCCAGACACATCTACGTCCACGTACTGGACGTAGGACACACGCGTGTTGCTTCCCCTGTACTCGTTGGCTGCTTCCACGTTGAAGTAGGGCAGGGAGCTGTTGCTCTCACATAGCTTGGAGAGGGTGTAGGTGCAGGTGCCCATGAAGTGGTGCAGTTGGTTGTCGAACGTGTGGTAGTGAGGGTCTCCTTCTACCTCACAGGTCCCTGAGAGAGGGAAGGCCAGAGGAAGCGTTCCATTAAACGGCTCTTGGTGCCTCTTCTGCCCTGCCCACCCTGCACAAAGCACTGCAGCCCCAGGACTGCTCTGCTCTATTCACCTGAGCCTGGCACGGGTGTTGGTGTCGGGCTCCCTGATGAAGGAGTAATGGTGCTGGGGCCTGGTGATGACGTAGGCCCATCGCCTATGGGAGAGACAGCGCACATGCAGACTTGCGGCTGCCTCAGAAGCTCCTTTTCAGGGCAGCAACTACACAGACTGACCAAACAAGCAATGACTTTCCCTCAACCCACCCTTCCCTGCATAGGAAACACACCTGGGCAGTATCCCTTCTCGATGGACAGATCATCCAATGCTATATCGCTCCGGAAGTCTTCACCCCATTCTCCTTCAAGGATAATCTAGGAAAAAGGGTTGGTTTCCAGCATTAAACGTTAACTCCAGGCAGGTTTCGGTGCTCCGCTTGTGCCATTTCAATGCACGGTCCACCTCAGAGAGCCGTGAGGATGCCCCTGCCGTACCTGCATGTTTCCTGTGCTTTGCACTGTGACTTCTCCCAAGTTCCATCTGTCCCCGTGGTTCCCAACACTGCTCCAGATCTCCACCAGCTGGTCGTTCTGAGCCACGTACACCCGCAGGGCCATTGTTTGAGCCACTCCGTACATGTGATACCAGAAGCGGAAGCAGTGCGGTCCTTCCGAATTGCACACCGGGCTGACCAGGTGAGCCACAAAACCGGGGAGTGCGTTACTGCCTTGCAGGTAGATGTAGTAACCGTCTGAAACAAAGCACAAGACACACTGACGTACACCATCTCCATCTCTTCCAGAGAGACAAAGGCTCTCCAAAGCATCACCATAATCCTAGCATGACTCCGCACCTTTCACTCATTATCATTTTTTTTGAGAAGCCAGCATCTGCTCACAGACACCCCTGCAAGAATCTGGCCATCAAGCTTTGCACCCCTCCCCCCCTACACAGTAGACCCTTGCCTGTCCAGGCCACACCATGGGCTGCAAGGCTTCCAAAAGCAAGGGCCTGGCCCTGACAAGGCTGTCACAAGCAGCTCTGCATCAAGACTAGGAAGCATGGAGCCTGGGCTTCTTCCAGAAGAGCCTCCGCCCCCTTTCTCCAGCGATAACCCTCTGCCCGAAGCACCACCATGCACCAACTGCTCTTCCTACCTCCTGTCGTGTGGTCGTAGGAAGGGCCAGTATCTGGTGACGGTGTTGGCCCCTTGTGCCTTATCCAGTCAATGCTGCTGTCATCTGCCTGGACCCACTCACAGAAGTCAACGTCAAACGTGCAGGAGAAGTTGCAGGCTGTAAGGGTCTCTGAAAAGAAAGAAAAGCAGAATTGCCAGTGAGGGCAGGGCCACTTCCTTCTCTCTCTGCCCTGCCAGGACAACCTACATTCTTGGCACGCTCACATGCCCATGGATAGGTGAGGATGGCCAACTAAGCGCAAGTTCCTGCAGTGCCCGGTAGCTGTGGGGAAAATGCAGACAGACACGCTGGCAGGCAAGGTTGGTCCACATTATCAGCTTCATCCTCGCTGTCCCCCGACATTCACTAATCAAGTTCACGCCGCTTCTCCCCCACTCCT